>NC_051177.1:215915810-216289143 GCF_013339695.2 Rhipicephalus sanguineus | reverse complement strand
CAAATGAGCGGTCACCTTTCTTGAAGAACGGAAAGACCTTCCCAACTCTCCAGTCTAATGGGACTTCACCTGTGTCGGGTGACTGCTGAAAAATGATTGACAATATGGAACTACATACATGCTTAGTATTTTTCAGAATTTTGGCGTTTATGCCATCTATACCGCATGACGAAGAGTTCTTTAATTGGTTAATAACTTTTACAATTCCCTCTGAATTGAATGTAATCTTTAGCATTGGCGGAAAAGCAAAATGCGGAAAATCAGGAAGTTCGTTGTTAGGTTCGTTAGTAAAGACTGAACAAAATGCAGAGTTGACGGATGGAACGTCGCAGTCGGCAACGGGGGATCCAGAAGTGTCACAAAGAGAGACTGTGGTTTTGTCGTCCGGTTTCATAATTTTCCAAAAGCGGCGTGGGTATGTACATGTATTACCATGTACATACATTGTCACTGGTATTACCATTAATATGTATTACCAGTGACAATTTGTATTAGATGCTGCAAATCACTTCTTGAATGCTGCCCTCTGTTAAGAACGAGTAAGAAATGTGTTTTTTCGTAAAAATATTATGTTGGAATGCCCGCAAAATCTTTCCAGGAATAACTGTCTTCAATCTTTTCAATATTTGTGTTTGTGTGTGTGTGTAACAGGTACGGCAAATATCACGTAAACTTCGGAACTGCATCAGCTGTGAACTGAAGAGGTGCCTGATAACAAAAAAATGAAGTCCACGAAATAACCAGGATTTTAATGCAGATTGTTTACGCAAAATGTTAATCTTTTTGCACAAATGATGCGGCCAGGGAAAAGCAAGAATGGGAAAGTACACCTCGAATACGGGCAAAATATAAGTCACCGGAAACAGTGCGCAGTATGCTTACGCAAAACTTCACAAATGTACATTTAAATATGCAATCAATAAACGGAACTAAGCAATGATCACTATACATAATGGCCAACTGATATGTCCTTGGGCCAAGCTGCTGACTCGGACGCACCATGTAAACAGAACTATAAAGGAAGAGCGCAGAAATAATGAAAGAAACTACTTCAAAACTGTTTTAAAAGTGCGAACCACTATTGTGCACTCAATTTAAAGGAAGGTTGCCGCTTCTATTTCAAAAAGCAATGAAGAACAAAAACGACAAATGAAAGTAACAAACAATGCTGTTAGAACGGCTTCCCAATAGTTGAATTTGTTTGGTAACGCCGCGTATGCCGACCTCTCAGTGAACAAGGTGAAGCTGTCGATTGGCTGGTAATGTCCACCTGATGCCCGTATTCTTATGTTTATATTAGGTCACAGTGTTAACTGCTAAAAGGTACAAAATCCTCACGGCTTTAAAAGGTGGTGAACAATAATATTGCGTCAGAATTACGGGCTCATTGACCTGAACTGTGGAACAGTAGTGTCTTTTCCTTTCGTTTGCGCTGATTTTTGTCCTGCTCGGTATCAAAGGACAACGTTGACCCGGCGAGGAAGCTTAGCGAAGCGGTCAATGAGTTCCGACACGCTGATGTCGACATTTCTGTGGGCGTACAGAAGTGCCTGGCCAACCATGCGTTCCTCAGACATCGTGGAGCGTAAGTAGTTCTTAAGTAACCTCATGCTTGAAAACGTACCCTCTGCGCTGGCAGTGGTCACTGGAAGGGTTGCTAGAATCCGGAGTAGCTTGTACACATTCGCACAGAACCTGCTGTCGCAATGAGAGAGGGCATCGGTTCCTGTACCGGGGCTCTGGTTTGCTGCTTTGTTCGCCCACTTTGTCCACCATAGTCGCAGTTCTCCCAAAGCTGCCCTCGTTTCGACGTCATGCGCAAAAACAGTTAGGCGATTTTCTGCTCCTTTCTTCCGATCATCTTGCATTGGTGGTATTGCGGATGATACAATTAATGAAAAGTCCTTTAGAAGTGTCCTGTGCTGTTCGAACCGTTGGTTTAACTGGGCTAGTACGTGGTTCATGAACGGAATGAACAGGGTTCTGCGAAAATATTCTTCCGCACTTTCGAATGCATTGCTCCCAAGGTTTTGCTTCCGGACACCGGCTCGACGGCTGGTGATCTCCACATTCAGTTTTTCTGCCATTGCCTGCATTTGTGCGAATATTTTTGAGAAAGAAACATTCGTGTTCTTGCGGTCACTTTCAATTGTCTGCTGTATCACTTCTATGTCGTCAATGGCAGCGCTCATGTCGATACTCCTCGTCTGCAGCTTCTTTGACAGTGGCAAAGTCAGTGCTAACACGTGTTCCGTCACATGCAGGCTTACAAGGAACGCTGGTGAAAAGAGTGCCAACATTAGACTGTTTGCCTGCACTGGACTTTCGCCATTTCCGTTAAACTTAGTCTCCTCTAGTGCTGCGATCAACGGCTGAAAGAGGCTCACAAATGAAAGCACTGCATCGTGCTTCTCGGCCCAGCGCGTTTCGCATAGTCCCAAAAGGCGCTGCCTTGTAGGCTCAGGACAGCTCAAACTTATCACTTTTCGCAAAACGTGTTTGCGGCTAGAAGATTTACGGAAAAAGGCTGACGTCGCCTTCAGAGTCCCAAAAGAGTTTCGAATGTCTGTGATGGAGCATGCTGCACACACAACTAGATAAAGGGAGTGACACGCGCAGTGAATACATAGAGTGCGGCTGGATATTTCTCACGGACAGCAGCTTGAACACCATTCGTTTTGTCGGCCATCGAACTTGCACCACCGTAGCCTTGACCACGGAGATGCTGCATGTTAATTCCCATTTCTATAAGGAGCCTTATGATGGTGTCGGCCAGGGCCCGGCCATTTGGTCGTGAATTGGCATAAAGCCTAAGAACACTTCTTCGATTCCGTTCGCATCCTTATTAAGGTACCTTGCACAAACAGTAAGCTGTCGATACCTGCAACATCCGTCGTTTCATCAGCAAGTACGGAGAAGCAGCCTGCAGCGTTTACTATTGCGACTAGGCTTTCCTTGATGATTGCAGCAGAGATTTCTATAATGTGGTTTTGTACATATAAACTAAAATATGAGGCCTTATTTGGGCAACTTTCCAAATGCTTTTTTTTTTGTCTGTGTCGCCACAATCCGCGCGCATGCGAAGTAGCTCTTTGAAGTTGCCTGTATTTGTAGAGGAGGCTGTGCTTGAATCCATGGGACCACTGTCTCTATGTCCACGGAGAGCCACACCTTGCCACCCGCAAAAGAGAACTGTCTCAACAATAGGCTGTAACTTCCTTCGGATCTCTCTTATTTGAATTTGCCTGCCATGGTCCAGCTGATCAACAACACTGGGCACACATCCTGAGAAGGTTTGAAGAAAACTATCGGCTACCAGATGAGCGTCAGTGTGATATTTAGTGACTTCATGTGCACCGAAGACTTCGAGGGCGTGCTTCCACTTTTGAAATGGATTGGATACGAGGGCCTTAGTGCGCGCATGTTGGCCCTTGCCAATCTCACTTCTGCTAAAAAGGACACACACTCGGCAAAACGCACCCTCTTGAAGCGCTGAGAAGCTAAGCCATCGGTACCTGTCCAGCCAAGCCACGTAAACATTCGTTTCTGCTTAAAATCGTTCATAGACTTAAACATATAGCATGGCGGAGGAATCCAAGGAGAAGCTAGCAGTTGATGTTTTGTGTCATCATCCACTTTTGAGCCATCTGTGTAGAGCCCGATATCAAACTTGCTTCTGCTAACATTTTGAGGGTCATAAAAAGATAAATAATTAAATAAATGATAATCAGGCTGAAGCCCAATAAATCCCACCACCCGGGTGACGCCGCTGGTTGGTGGTGTATGAGAGCACGAAAAATTTCGGGGGGGGGGCTGAAGCCCCATAAGCCCCCCCCCTGGCTACGCCCCTGGTAGGTTGTGTCACTTACATTTATGTGTATGCTGCTCCTGACCCTGAATGAGTGCTTCACCTCACTGCTGGTCTGGGCTGGTTGGTACATCATTTGGACAGGAGCAAACAGCGTTAGAGATGGTAGTGAAAGAACGACAGGTGAGGCAAAAAAGTTCGGCAGATCCCACGGATTGTGGGAATCAGTCAGCGAGTACTTCTATGCTGTGAGACGAGGTTTATTGGCGATGCGTTCCTGTGGTGACGCTTTGAACAAACACAGCGAGTCGGGGCAGAGCACCGTCCAGAAAGATGCCAGCGACCAGCAGCGCGCGGCGAGCGTTCGCGATACTGCTGACCGGCGGCGCGTCTTCTTCTTCACAATTCGCCCCCGCCGAAAAAGAGCCATCCTGGCGACCTAGGAGTCTGGAGGCAGAGGGCTGTGGTATGGCTTGAGACGTGCCACGTGGACGAGGTCACGTCCACGCCGGCGCATGTTGTCAGATGGGGAAACTGGCTCAATGATAAAATTCACCGGGGATGTTTGCTCCAAAACACGGTAAGGCCCTTCGTACTTTGGGACGAGTTTTGAGGAAAGCCCAGGAGTTTGGTAGGGAACAGCCAGCCATACAAGAGATCCAGAGGAATAGCTGGGACTTCGAAGTGAGTCGGCGTTGTTTTCCTTCTGGCACTGTTGTTCTTGGGATGTAAAGGTGCGCGCGAGTTGGCGGCACTCTTCGGCTTGTCGGGCAGCTTCGGACACAGGTGGGCATTCGGAAGCGTCCGGACGATATGGTAGGAGAGTGTCGATGGTGTGCGAAGGTTCGCGGCCATACAGGAGGAAGAAAGGTGAGAATCCCGTGGTAGACTGTGTCGCGGTGTTGTATGCGAACGTTATGAATGGAAGAACGCGGTCCCAGTTACCATGATCAGATGTCACGTACATCGCGAGCATGTCACCGAGGGTGCGTTTGAATCGTTCGGTGAGCCCGTTAGTCTGCGGATGGTATGCCGTGGTCCGTCGATGAACAACGTGGCATTCGGAAAGCAGAGCTTCGACGACTTCCGAGAGGAAGGCTCGACCTCTGTCACTAAGGAGTTCCCGAGGTGCGCCATGTCGAAGGATGAATCGGCGTAGGACGAAAGACGCTATGTCCCGCGCTGTGGCACTTGGCAGCGCAGCAGTTTCGGCGTAGCGTGTCAAATGGTCCACAGCGACTATGATCCACCGATTGCCATCCGGTGTCATCGGAAGTGGGCCGTAGAGATCTATGCCGACGCGGTCGAAGGGGTTGGCAGGGCACGGAAGTGGCTGCAAGGCTCCAGACGCGCGTGAAGGCGGTGATTTGCGACGCTGACAGTCAGGGCAGCACTGAACAAATTTTCGTACGAAGTTGTACATGCCGCGCCAGTAGTAGCGATGGCGAATACGTTCATAGGTTTTGAAAACTCCGGCATGGCCACATTGTGGATCGTCGTGGAAGGCAGCACATATTTGTGATCTTAAGCTGCGGGGAATGACCAAGAGCCATTTACGGCCTGCGGGAGCGTAGTTCCGTCGGTGTAGCACCCGATCACGAATGGTGAAATGGGCAGCTTGGCGTCGGAGAGATCGGGATGCAGGAGTGGTCGATGCTCCAGAAAGATAGCCGAAAAGAGAAGCGATCCATGGGTCACGGCGTTGTTCAGTAGCAACGGAGTCAATGTCGAGAGATGTGACTGAGTTTGTGCAGTTCGTTGCGCAGGCCGAGTCTGGAGGTAGAGGCGAGCGGGACAAGGCGTCCGCGTCAGAGTGCTTGCGTCCGCTGCGATAGATGACGCGAATATCGTACTCCTGAATTCGGAGTGCCCAACGGGCTAGTCGGCCAGACGGATCTTTCAACGTGGCGAGCCAACAAAGGGCATGGTGATCCGTTACCAGGTCGAACGGGCGACCGTACAGATACGGGCGGAACTTGGTAAGCGCCCATACTAGAGCTAAGCACTCCTTTTCAGTGACGCTGTAATTGGTCTCTGCTTTTGTCAGCGTGCGACTCGCATAGGCGACGACGTATTCGGAGTAGCTGGGCTTACGTTGGGCGATGACAGCGCCAAGGCCGACCCCACTAGCGTCTGTATGCACTTCAGTTGCAGCTGTTGGGTCGAAATGGCGAAGGATGGGAGGAGAGGTGAGCAGACGACGGAGCGTAGCAAACGCGACGTCGCACTCAGGAGACCAGGAGGAGATGTCTGTGTCACCGCGTAGGAGCTGGGTCAACGGCGACATGATGGACGCGAAATTTCGGACGAAGCGCCGGAAGTAGGAGCACAGTCCGACAAAACTTCGAAGCTCTTTAATGGTAACAGGCTTCGGGAACTCGGCGACGGCACGAAGTTTCGCAGGGTCGGGTAGAACACCGTGCTTAGATACTATGTGGCCTAAGATGGTCAGCTCTCTCGCGGCGAAGCGGCACTTCTTGAGGTTGAGTTGCAGTCCAGCGTTGGTTAAACACGTCAAAACCTGTCTGAGCCGATGTAGATGGGTAGGAAAATCGGGAGAGAAAACGACAATATCGTCGAGGTAGCATAAACACATAGACCACTTGAGGCCACGCAATGTGTTGTCCATGAGTCGTTCAAACGTAAGAAGTTGACGAGCAACTTCTTCGCGCACGAAGTCCTTGATCTCCTGAAGCGTCGGCGAGTGCTCGGGAACAGTACCAAGACTCGAGAGCGAGTCGGCGTGCGAGGAAAATGGCCGAGTCAGGGCGCGCTGCTTCCTCAACTCGTCATAACTTTGACATAAGGTGACGACTTCCGTAACGGTGCGAGGATTCCTGGCCAGGAGCATCTGAAATGCGCCATCGTCGATCCCTTTGAGGATGTGCTGAATCTTGTCAGACTCAGGCATGGCGGCGTTGACACGGTTACAGAGATCGATGATGTCTTCAATGTAACTCGTGAACGTTTCGGCCGTCTTCTGTGCTCGAGTGCGCAAGCGTTGTTCGGCGCGAAATTTGCGGACAGCGGGTCGGCCAAACACTTCAGCGAAAGACGTCTTGAATACTGACCATGTCGGGATGTCGCTTTTGTGGTTGTGATACACATTTCGGCAACGTCAGTGAGATAAAATACGACATGGGTCAACTTGTCGGCGTCATCCCACTTGTTGTGCGCGCTCACCAGTTCGTAGTTAGTGAACCAGTCTTCTACGTCGGTCTCATCGGCGCCGCTGAAAACCTTGGGGTCCCTCAGCCGAGGAACTCCGGTGCCGCTGCCGGACTGGGCGGACGGGGCCGGTTGGTCGACGTTGGTTGTCATGACGGGCGGAAGTGTTCTGCTTCGCAGCTCCAGGTTCAGTTGACGGGGACCCCGGCACCTCCACCAATTGAGACGAGGTTTATTGGCGATGCGTTCCTGTGGTGACGCTTTGAACAAACACAGCGAGTCGGGGCAGAGCACCGTCCAGAAAGATGCCAGCGACCAGCAGCGCGCGGCGAGCGTTCACGATACTGCTGACCGGCGGCGCGTCTTCTTCTTCACAGCTGTACTTTATGGCTTTGAGCCAAGCGTTACGAGGTGGATTGATGTGTTTTTGTAAGTGTGACAACACTGGCGTTTAAAAGGTAACTTATAGTGCGACTTAACGTCAGCCCTTCAGTATTATCAAAACTGAGTGCACTTTATGGTGCAATCATGTGATCAATATCGCACGAGCGGCAAGCAGTGCATGTGTGGTTGCTCGACTGTGCGGGTGCGCAAGCGTGATCGAGCTAGACGAATGAATTTGTGAGCGCGTTTTAGCCTGTAAATATAGCCCTTTCGTCTTTTCTACGTGAACATTTCAATAATTATCCTTCTAATCAGTGTGCATATTTATTTTTTAGTATTACAAACCAGCAGTGTCTGCCAGCTTTACCTCGTCCAGTCCCCAATTATGGATATCCGGTGCTTCTTCAAGCGTCCACGGATGTTTGACGGAGTGTCATTCAGCTGTCTGGCGGACGGTTCTAGTGTGACGTGTGACAGTGTTCCAGCATTTGACCAGTCTAGTGACGAAAACTTTCACCAACGGACAGTAGCTGAGGTCGTCCACACCATGGAAGGAATTCCACCATCAGCGAGCTACTGCGCCAGTGTAAGCCACGATGATACTTCTCCTTGCTTGGGATTAAATAGCAGTGACAACAGCAAGCAACAAACTAACATTTCTCAAGAATATGACTTGGGAGAGTTTCTAGACTAAGCTAAACACACGTGCGTCCTGGACTACTTGAAGTTACACCTTCTGACTATTCCATGGTCGCCAAATGCTACATACGACTTTAAGAAAGATGTAACACCTGACAAGAGGGCTTTTCGCTACCAATGGCTGGCAGATTATGCCATTGGCTTCTGTACTCAGTGACACTGAAAGGCGCCCTTTGTCGTGTCTGCGTCACTTCCTCCAAATGTTCACCGGGGTACTCAAGGTAGCTTTATAGTGCGCACTTTCAGTTACTACAAAAAAATGCACGAGGCATGCAGGGATTATGTAAAATCACAATGGCACCAGGAGGCAATGGCCACGTCACAGAACTTTATGGGTGTATGTCGTCAGGCAAGAAGTTACTCGTTGTACAGCAGCTAAACAGAGCCCTGCACGAGTAAGTTGAAAGGAGCCGCCTGAAAGTATTTCCGATCGTTTCCACCATTATCTTTTGTGCAACGCATGACATGCCAATACGTGGGAAGCAATCTGACAGTGGAGTTTTCAATGATCTCCTTGACTTTTGGGTAGAAGCAGGAGATACTCGGCTTCAAGAACACTTTGCATCTTCTCCTGGTAATGCAAAGTACACTTCAGTCCAAGTCCAGAACGAGATCATCACAATCTGTGGTGACATCCTGAGGGAGGAAATAGTGGCTGAAGTTAACACAGCGTTTGCTTTTCCTGTCCTTTTGGACGAAACTGCAGATATTGCCGGAACAGAGCAGATGTCTACATTTGCTTCGTTGACAAGACAGGAATCGATGCCTGCGTTCGAGAGCATTTTATGGGACTTGTAGAGGAGAATCAGCTGAACTCCGCTTGCATGGCCGCCACAATCATCAAGTTTTTAAAGGATACTGGGCTGATTCTTTGAAGCTGCATTGGACTGGGGTATGATGGATGCTCCACAATGCCTGGAAAAGAAGCTGGAGTTAGTAGAATAATACAGAAAGAGCTTTGAAAGGCACTATTTTTCCACTGCTCAAACCACCAACTGAATCTCGTGATCAGCGATATAAACGAAGTCTGATGTTCGCAACACAGTAGGGATCGTCAAACAAACCATAAACTTGCAAATCAGTTCTGCGGAATCCTGCAAGGTGGCGGAAGGGTTAAGAAAGAAAAAATAGACAACCACGGATGGTTGTCTATTTTCCCTTTCTTAAACCATAAACTTCTTCCGTGAGAGCGTACTTCAAAGGAAATTGGTGCCGAACATTCCGATGCCGTGTGAAACAGTGTAGTCTGCAAAATGCAAGTCAATTAGGATCTTCTCTCAACATTAAGTGGCCATAGTTGAAGCACTCGAGGAGCTTGCATCAGTGGAATCAACCTCAAATGCTGCAACGAGGAAACTACCTACTGCGCAACGACAAGGTCACCTTCTTTCATCGTCTGCTTGCACATTGTAACGAAGTACAGTGCACGGCGGGAACCTGTTACGAACGTTCTGCAGAGTGTAACCACGGACTTTCATTTTGTACACGGCCACATCACTGAGTTGCAGAATATTGTTCGCGACCACCGGACTAACGCTGAAGAGCAGTTCTCTGACATCATGAGAACAGCAAGTGACGCAGCCAATCGCTTAAGCATATCGATATCTGTGTCAAGACAAGCTTCTCGTCAGACCCACTAAGACAACTACGGGATTCAGTCGCTGGAGGAATACTACCGCGTGGCAATATATGTGCCCTACTTGGACTCTCTCACTGCTTCTTTAGCTCGCCGCTTTTCTGAGACTAATGCTAAGAGCGTCAAACTTCTCCAGCTTCATCCAGCTACAATGAAGTCTTTGAGCTGGGTTAAGCTTGCTGTCCTCGCCAATGAACTCGAAGAATTTTATAGCATCGAAAACTTCAAGGAAAAGGGCATATCTTGGTATGAGATGTGGCTCAACAAAACTGAGGACACCTTGGCATTAACTTTTCTGAATTTTTGCTTTAGGTCAAGACATTCTTCCCCACTGTCGTAAAAGCCAGTGAGGTAGCTCTGGCCTTGCCAGTTACCACCTGCACCGTCGAACGCTGCTTCAGTACAACACGGAGGAAGGAATATTTAGGAGGCGAAACTCCCATTAGAACAGGCACCGTCAGGCATCCGATAAAGTAAAAAAAAATTTAAAAATAACATGCGCCGACGGAGGCACTTCAATTGGTGGCGCCTTACAGCGCGAAGCTGCAACCACCAAAAAAAGAAAAAGCGCTACTAGGAAGGCGCAGCCGGGCGAGCACGCCCGCGCGCATTCTCTTTACCAGCGTTCGTGAGCAGACGACAGTGGCGTTTGCTTCAGCGGGCCCACAATTTTCTTTCTTTTTTTTGTGTGTGGATTGCCTTCTCAGTAACCTCTCTTTCTATGTAGCGGCTGTGGCTGTAATAACGCTGCTGCGCACAGTACGCTCTTCTTCGGCATTTGCTGGCCTAAGATGGGACGCAGGTATTTTGTTGAAACCTGCAAATGCGGGTGCGAGTCTTGCAGGGGAAAAGGTGAAGCAAGAAACGAATGCGCTCTGCGTCCATCCGTCCATCACTGCGGCGGAGTGGGAGCAACACGTGTGGCCGGTTCCCTCAGAAACTGAAACTGCGGCAATTCTCTTGCGTGCCTCCAGACGCCGCCAGCATGAAGTGGCTCTCCAGCAATGTGACGTTATCTGGTCGCCTCAAGCAGCGGAGTTGCACCTCCTAAATGTTTCTTGCTCCGTGAGTACCATGAGGAGAGTCAAAACATGACTATGCTCAACAATGACAAATGGCAGGTTGGACGGCCTTTGTATGATGAGTGTGCACCGAGAGCGTGTTATGAAACACAAGAATGATTTTATCATGCGTGTCATCACGCAATTTGCCCAGAAAAATCCCAGACAGTTGCAGCTACTATTCTAAGAAAACTGATGGACTGTAGTTATATGTTGGTGAACATATCGTGCTGTGTGCTGGTGGTGATCACTTCGCGCGAGTTGAAATCCCGCATGCAGTGAGACTGACCGTGCACTCTTCTTCACCAAGTGGTGCTAACTCTTTGCATTTTTGCATATCACGTCTAATTCTTTGTCCTTTAATAAAATCCAATGTACGTATTTTCCTAAGCCTGGTACTAATTCGTTTCCATTTTTTCTCATGTGTGTAATTTAGACCGCAAATGGTGCCTTTTTAGTGCTGAACAACCATACCTCCCCCCCATCCCCCTTCCACCACCCCCAGCAGTTGCCCCCCCTGAGAAAAGTTCTGCGGACGCCCTTGACCATTATATTTATTTTCTGGAAGTTTGAATACTTCAAATTATAACCTCATTATAACAAAGTCACATCTGCCACAAAGATATCTTCGTTATATCCGAAAATTCGTTATAAACGTTTATTTGTAACACTGTAACTATGACAAGACTATTCTTAACTTGCTTCGTTATAACCGATAATTCGTTATATCCGTGTTCGTTATATCGAGGTTTGAGTATAGTATAATTCCGGTGCAAATTCATTCGAATAGCATACACTATTAAAAAATATTTGAATATTCGTACACCCCTACTATTTCATATATGAGATGACAAACCAGTGTCTTTTTAGTTAAATACTTATTAGATTTCTGTAGTCCTTGTCGATCGATATTAAGTACATGCATGCTAGTTTTCTTTGTGGCCAACCAAGCACTGTGTTGGTCCTGGATTTGATAAGTTTTTCATCATGGAAGCTTTCTGCCTGTGAGATCTGTATAAATTTTCTTTTGTGCCTTCGTGGTCTACTGGATGAATGACAATGGGTCCCGCTTGTGCACCACCTTGCTGTCTTGCACAGGACTGATTGGCCATAAAGTACGAAATTAATTCACTTCTACCAATTAACTTCCGCAATGTCCCCCTTTCCACGAGAAGGTGCTTGACAAGCCAGAATAGGTAAGACTGGCAGCGACGCCACTTCCGCTTCAGCTCACTATAATATTATGTATTTTGGTGCTATTTGCTTGTGGCCTGTATGTATTGGTAAAAATGGGTTAATGTTCTAAGTGAGCCCAAGGTGTAACATGGCAACTTTGGGGACTTTACAGGTGCTAACATCACCAGAATATGAAACGGCTCACTTGAAATTTATTGCTTTACAGTTACAAACTGGCATTGACATTTCAGCATGAAATTTAAGAAACAGAACTTTGGCTTTCATTTGCTGTTCTAATAATTAACCTATGATAGCAAAATTAATAGACCTTTTTCAAGCAATCACAGAACCCTCCACGAGCGTGCGAAGCACTATGGGAAAAGCGAGTACGGCGAGCCCGCCGGCTGTTCCGTCGCTCGCTGCTCGTTGGCGCTGCGGGAGCACCAAACAAAAAAAAACGCATCGCTGATGGCTGACTATTATTAAATCGTAAATACTACACATCTGAACGCACCTGCATGTATCTCTACGCAAGAAATGCAAAAAGAATGATGCAGTCAGTTTAGGTGTCACCGAGCGGATGCATACCGGATGTAGCAGTTAAGCGGCATGCGAGTTATCACGTGCCGATACATGCAGTCAAAACGTGCTATTGTGAGCAATGTGAGCTGGAACACCGAATTCGTATTTATTCAATGATTGCTTGTTCACAAGCCGCTGTGGCATTTAATGCCATAGCGGCTCTACAGTTTGGTTAAACCCAGTCACGAGCCACTATGGCATTTAATGCCACAGTGGCTCGTGACCGAGTTTAATCAAACTGTAGAGGTGTTACGGTGTTCAGGTATAAGATGATTATTTGATTTTAATTGACAAGTCACACGATGCACAAAGAAGTGAGCACATTCTAAACGTGTTTAAAGAAAAAGGTAAAGGGATGGGACTAGAATTCACTTGCGAGATGCCTTTCTCTGATAATTTGCAGTTTCTTGATACATGCCTTTAAGTTTCACTACAGATCATGTCTGCGGGCAGTATAGTCCGCGTTCACTGAAATCGGTGTTTAATTTCACATCGTCGCATTAGAATATTGTTAAACGAGGAATCGTGATGTCATGGTTACGCACGGCATTGAAAAAAACTTGCGCACATAAGATGAGCAGTAGTTTCCAGCTGCAAGTGATCAAAGAGGCGGGATATCCTGTGTATCGTTGCATCGGTTTGTGAAAATCGGTTGTCATGGCAAAGAAAGATTAATACGGACATCCTCCATCCGTGAATAATGAAGAAACTAGAAATATTGCAGTTATTCCACATATTTATAAGAAGTCACATGGCTTGAAGAATTTAGGGAAGCGATGTGGGGCTGAAGGTTGTGTTTGCTGCCCCTAGTAAGCTTAATCGCATTAATGTAGCAGGGTTCTGCAGTGGGCAAAGAAAAATGCGGTCAGAGGCATGCCAATTGTTTTGTCAATGGTGCAGGAGTTAACCGCAAATTTCTCTTTCTTGTGTGCACATGTACATCGGCCAGACTGGTTGATGTATTAATACGCGCCTCAGCGAGCATCGAAATTCATTGAATGGAGCCGTGTCATCTTACATCGCTATGGCAGTCATGCAAGTGTAATCCCATCTTCGAAAGCACATTAATTTTGTACCATCAACCTAATCAGACAACGCGAGAAAATTCGGAGGCATATTATGTCACAAATAACGTGACACGATGTGTCAACCTTATCAGTCATTAAAGCACAAGGAATTCAACTTTATTAATTGACTATTTGACTAATTGACTATTTTGCCTCATTATGACATGCGTAATACACCCCCATTTTTGTATATATATGCTTTTTTTCACGCGTGCAATAAACTTTCAGTTGTGTGAGTAAGTGCTAGATGGTTTGTGCATTTCCTTCCTTGTACTGCTTTTTTCTTTCTTTGTTCTAAGTATTATTCCAACCTGTAGTTATAGTGCCAACGAAGGTTAGTAGGCAGTTATTGTTCTTCACATATGTGGTGCAAGCGACGCAGTGAATGTATCTCATTTCCCCAAATGCCGACTACACGATGTTGATAGACGTTGATTCCAATTAAATGCATCTGCGAATCATACACCGCTTCTGCACTTGATAGGCAACCGAGTTTTTTTTTTTTTTTTTTCATTTATGCCGTAAGGCGCACTGGCGCAAAAAGAATAAGTAAAAGGTGACGCTTCTGAGCCGCTCAGCTGGTCCAACAGTGGGACAGATGGAAATCGCCGTCGCAGCTAAACACTGAAGTTCGTGATTGAATTGCGCAGTCACTTGTTGCACCTTGCCAAATTCACTGCGTCTAAAAAGTCCTGGCACGGCGCAAGCGCAAAACGACAGCGCGAGGCCCGCGCGCTCGTCACGGCGGCTGCTGCGGCGTACACACTTTTCCCATGAGCGCTTGCGTGTCTGTTGGTGGAGCTCGTGTGCTTAAAAAAGGTCTATTACAGTACTGTTCTTTGGGAGGACTTGTTTCACTTTAGTGTTCTTTTAAAGAAGTACGGACGTGAAAATCTTACACCCTGTTTTTTTCCAGTTATTAACTAGTCAGTGATCCACTTATCACGGCTGGAAACCTCGTTTGCTCGGGTGTGCAATGGTTATTTATTTGTAGACATTTTTATTGTGCCCAGTTGCAGTATTGGTTTCAGAGAGCGCCGAGAGAGTGCCATGAGAGCACACAAAAGAGTCGTGCACTTGCCACGCACAGCATCACATGCATGTGAGAACCATTTTGACAACTGTGTGAAAGACACTGAGCATGGCAGCCAACACAAACTCATGATGCTTGTTTGCACCAATTTGATGTCATGAGATGCAAGAAGGATACGTTGATGGGCTAGTTGGTACGTTATGATATATACTAAGCATGTGCAGCGCAAAGAAACGAGGACAAGAGAAGACACATACAGCGCCAGTCTGCGTCATTTATGTGTCTTCTCATATCCTCGTTTCTTCGTGCTGCACATACTTAGTAAATATCAAGTCATGAGGTGCTCCATTTCATGTGCAGTTATGTGGTACACGGTTTAAGCTTGATTTTAATATATGTTGTAGGCTATATTACCTGTTGCAGATGATGTGTGTGTATCCACACAAGTCTATCTCGCCTTCAAAGTTTTGTGTCAGTACTCCTTTAGGCAAGTTTATGGTCTTTCTATGTTCACAACTGCATACAAAAGGAAGATGTCTGCGTAACATCACATGCCATACCTTGTGCAGGAATGTGTCCAACACAACGTGTCCCCTGTGCCGGGAAGAGTTTGAGAGCACGAAGGAAACCTGGGTCATCTCAGAGGCTCCCGAGTCGTCCGAGGTGCTGAGCGAAATGCAGAAGGCACTCTCCAAGTTGCCCGAGCAGAAGAGCACCCCATCGTGAACTGGTTGTGCTCAATGTAGAGACTGCCATGTGCTTGACTCTTGCAGAATATTATTTCCAGCAATGAGGCCCTGCAACACTAATCATTGAATGACCTCACAATTGGAGTTTATTGCCTCACGTATCGATTGCCGTTTTTCAGGTCTGTCAAGTACGAGCAGAGTTGCAGGGTATGAAGCAATGCCAGTGCGCCCCATAAGCACTTCCTCTTGTTTAAATCACTTCCAGTGTGATCACTAGCGTCGGCTCATGGCGCAGCAACCCTTGGTGGACTTGGCAACTATGCAGCACAAGAATGCTCAACTGTGAAAAGGCCTGGCCAAGCTCTTTCATTGCCTGGTGTGCACTGGCCTTATCCTGCCTCAGCTTCACCAAGGGATAGCAGCCAAATCCAAGTAGCGCATTGTCGAGCAAACTGAATTAGCTAAATGCAAAAGCGACCTCTGGCAACACGTCTTGCTCGCAATGTGTGTAAAAGGGACAAAGCATGTAATGGCAAGCGTGCCAATGGTTTTGGAAACAACAATATGTATGCATTGATTAGTATTACGGTAGCAGCCTCAATAAAAGACGAGTGATTGACGGAGGCGAGGTGGAAGTACAGTAAAATCTCGTTACAAGAGACTCTCTGGTATAAGCGACATTTTGAAATAGTCTGTTTCATTTTCCTATATTTGCCACGTTAACAACATTGCACACAGGACACACAGTTACCAGAGACACTTAGTTACTAAAGATAACTTTTCCAGGTCCCTAGAGTAAATTCTTTACTACTGTTTAGAAGAAACACAACCCAGACATGCAATGTGGCTGACGTTGTGCTGCAGTTTTCATTCTCTTGGCTGTTACATTTCTTGCACCAAACTGTCTGTCACGCTTTCATAATTGCTCCCACACACTGACTCTGTGACAATGGAGTTGAATTGCCATCACAGCGTCTGCAGTGCTGGTCACTTTGTATGCTGCTAGTATCCTAGAGCACCTGAAATATATTGTGAGCAACAGCGAGGCTTGCAAAGTGAAGATCTGCAGTCACCAAAAAAAAACAAACTATTATGAATGGCTTCTTTAAGCCATTTCCTGTAAATGTGTTTAAAACTGTCGTACTGTTGTATAATAAGGTGAGCTAGTCTAACTCCTCAGTGTTTTCAGGATTTTTGGTTGCTAAAGACATGTTCCTGGGTCTTTTACAACCAGGTTTTACTGTACTGAGATAGTTACTTTTTCTGTGCTTCTGAAGAGAGAAACATGTATATTATTTATTTATTGAATGCAAAGCAAACAAAATAAATATTGCCGAGGATGTTTTCATGATCATCAAATCGGCCAATAAGCGTGCCCTTCTCTCCGTTGACGTAGCTTCCCAAGAGTACAGTGAGTGATTTTCAGTTGTTTTTGAGACAAAGTTGCAAATTCCCTCCTGCGTGCATTGCAACAATATTAGGTCCACGTGTTCACAGGACCCTTGCCTACTGACGGGCAGTGTTTTCCAGTTATGTTAGAGAAGTGTTGCAGGGCCCATGTAATGGACGCCTGCCTTTTCACCTCTACGGGAAACTTGTGAGGTTTACATTTGTGACAAACGTTCCTTACATTCACTCCTTTAAAGACAAGCAGTTAAAGCATAATAAAAATATTTGCTCAGTTACAGATGTGGACTGTGAACCTCAATGTTGCTTCAGGCACTTGGTGACAGTTATTGGTGACAAGCATAATATGCTCGAAAGATTAATAGAAATTTAATAAAATTGATATAAATTACTGCTGATGAAAACAACCGAGTCGAATTCGCCACATTATAAAGAGCTGCAACCTAGTTCACTTTGTCTACCCGCAGTTCTTACAGGAGTACTATCAACTCGGAGTTCATGCAGGACCATTGAAATCGTGCAAGCACTTATCCTTCATGGGGCTCTCAGCTTCGTGATTGCTAATCTGCTTTGTGTCCTTCGCAAGAGGAAATCCTTTGCCACAGAATTTCAACCAGTTGAACCTTTCTTGTGCCAGCTGTAGGGTAGTTTGTTTTTTGCATAAAACTAGAATGACACAATTTTCACACCTCAAACCAATGTTATGGAAATGGGGTTAAACCTGGTTTTTCTCTCAAGTTGTGCTCTTTTGCACAGGGAAAGAAAAAATGAGGACATTAGGCAGGCAATTAATTCTGCTGGTATTTCATGAGCAATTGATATATACTTTAAAAAATTCCTAGATGTGGGTTTGTGATGAACAATTAAAATTTCTTCAAATGTAAGTTTTTGAGTACAGGGGACATGCACAAATGTTAAGATGGCATTATTTATTTACAAGAAACTGCAGGCCCATGTCAGCCCAGGCAGGAGTAGTAAATATTATGAAACATCAATAATATTCATACGTAATTACGGTATGTAGTATACATTAATTAGCACCTAAATAATTAGCAAGTAAGAGTAACTTTTCATTTACACTACATATTGCAAGTGAATAATTGTAGCCAGTGAATCTGCAAGGCATATTGACCTGGAATATTAGTATCTGCGCATAACATATACTTTGAGACCATGAGACTTTCTTAAATGGCAATGTTGCTTTACTTCGTTTATTACCAAAATGATGTTTTGTGCATTGAAGCACAAAAGTAACTGGAATGGCCATGTATTTTGTTGCATGCTTTGGGAACAAATGTCTCAAAACTTGTGCCACTGTGAAAATTAATTCAAAATGGATGTGTCGTTCTGTTAGGATCAGTTCGATGATCGATCGTTCAAGTACATCAGTGTCTGTTTGTCTTATTATCTGTCCTGGCGTCTGCTGACTACTTTCATCTGCCAATAAATCAATGTTTTTTTTTGTTTTTTTAGGCAATATTGATGTAATTATATGCGACATGTAAGAATGCAAGTGATGTAAGCAGATCATGAAGCCAACGGAAGCATGGGGGCACCATAATCTGTTGGTGTCATTAGGTCGTGTTTAAGAAAGAAACGGGTTCCTCAATTCACTTCCCTTCTTTCAATTATCTATAAAATTGCTGGCAGACAAATCATTTACCTCATCAAATTTTGAGTGTACATCTGCCATCTGAAGCCCATGTCAAGCTTTTATTATTAGTGAACTGAAATTGGCTCAAAATTGTACTGCTGGGTTCACTCATTCTTCGTATTCATACTAGGGATGGTCAATTGAAATTTTAATCGATTAATCGTTCATCGTTAACCAATTTAGCATTTAATCAATTAATTGCTTTCGGTGTAAAGTTTTAATAGATTAATCGACATTTTTTATGGGTGCTTTAAAACCGATATCTCTTTGTTTGAGAGGCATCGTTTGTGCTTGATATTGACCCAAATCTTTTTATCAGACGCGCTGACGATCGAAAATTCCCGCTTTCGAAAGTGTCGACGAAGGGCCTCTTGTGTACAGTGTGCGAAAATTCCCACTTTCGCACACTGAACACAAGGGGCCCGTCGTCGGGAGATGGCTGTTGGCTAAACAGCGAGAACTTACCTGAAGAGGCGGATTGGTGTCGTCAGGATAGGGTTCTTCAACACTGTCACCTTCGTCGTTACCACCTTTCTTTGGGAGATGGCTTTTTGGCACGTGAACAGAGTGGGCGTGCAGCTGGTGATATCTTAGAGTCTCCGTCGCTGGCTTCCAGAAGTGTTTGCCACATTTATTACACCTTGCAGTCTTCGTTTTCTCATCTGCAGCGAACACACAGCGAACGACCACACTGCGCTCCTCTTCCGATTGCCCGGCATTATGACATTCCAAATGTAGCAGTATTCGCCGCGAGATCGGGCTACAGGTGGCAGCACCGTTGCCGCGTTTGTGTGGATAGGCGGTCAGCGGCGCGTATACAAATGTACGCAGCGACGCTTCGCCGTATGCGATTTGAGTCGATTGTTGGCGAGTAAAGCGCGCTGACTGCAGCCTCAATGGGGTACTGGCCTTCAGCCACATTCGTGTTTTGCCCCGTGCTCGATGTTTTTTCTTGCTTTATTTGCACGTGTTTAAATTGTGTTTTGCCTATACCACAATATAAATTGTGTTGCGCGACTGAGCCATTGAAGTATTTACTTCTTGCTCTAGCGGCTACAAAGAAAGAGAACTTGTATTTCTGCGTAATTAGATGAAGTAGAACTTTGTAAACTCTGCTTTTCTGTTTGCATGAATACGCGTAGTGCTGTAGAAATGCGTGGCTTCAGGTCTTTTTTGCCGCTTACCATCCTCTGCAGACAATAGTTCATGCTTTGCGGTATCACAAGGATTTCCAAATCGCCAACTATCACGAGATGGTGTCACTAAAATTCTGCATTCACACATCGACATTTAGTACTTTTTTTCGTTTAGGACGACGCCGAATGAACTATGTGACGTGCTTGAACAAGAAAGCGGTACCCACATTGAAATGATTTTGGCGAATGGACGATACGATGGTTAGACCTAGCGCCGTACCGACACGGATGTCTACTGGGTGATTCCGTGTAAGATCGAACAAACGATGGCTGGTCGACCTCTCAAATTTATTTCATAATTTTATATATTATTGCCTGATGAG
The DNA here is from genome assembly GCF_013339695.2 of Rhipicephalus sanguineus. Lineage (NCBI taxonomy): Eukaryota > Metazoa > Arthropoda > Arachnida > Ixodida > Ixodidae > Rhipicephalus > Rhipicephalus sanguineus. The sequence goes on along the minus strand of NC_051177.1, from coordinate 216,269,260 downwards.
TGGAAAGAAGAGATCCGCAATTTGTTTTGCCGCCAAAATTTTTTTCGAACCACAGGAAATCAATAATGACGAAGAGGTGGAGTGGAGCGCTCATCTGCTCTGCTGTTTTGGCCAACTTTCGTTATGAATTTCACAAAATATATTAAAGTTAGGTAGCTGAAATTTATTTACCTAAATATATGCATGTTTTTGCTTCTGCTCAGGTATTTTTAGTTTTTATGTGTAGTGTAGATGTTTTTATAAAAAACCTCAAATATGGCCCAATCGACAAAATTTTCTTTACTTTGAAGGTCTTTATCTCAAAAAACCCTTGTAGCAGAGGTACAAAAATTCCGCATTACGTTCTTCGCATGCGTATCTACCAAAGTGCCAAATCTTGTGTTTATATATCTTTTCAGTAAAGAGATATGATTGGGCTAAGTTCAAGAAAACACCGAACAATGGAAACTTCTGACGACAATTAAAAAAAAAAAACCCATTTTTTAAATTTCTTAAACTTTGTCCACTTATTCTCCTCCACATCAGCTTTCACAATCAACAAAAACATGTTGCATAATGTCGTTGCACTAATAGTTACGGCCCCTCCAATGAGACCCTTAGGCAAGGATGGGCAATTCCGACTTCTTGCCCAGCAAGTGTATAAAATGCAGGCAGGATTAAATTTCTTTTCATTAAAAGGTCAGCAGGTACCTAAAAAGGTGTCGCCAGCACTGAAGACGTTAATTTTGAAATTATTTGGTCACTGCAGCGGCCACGAGCGCGGAGCTACCGAGTAGGCGCGCGCTCACCCGAGATGCTCGTTGTAAGAGACGGCGCAGTGAGAGCTCGTTCTCGCGTCCTCAGACCAATTGTGTTCGAAACAGCAACACCTCTCGGGTGACTTGAACGCACGTGCACTGGAGCTTCGCTATTCTATCCGCCCTCTGTTCGCATCTCAGCTAGGCGCTGATAACACGGCGGAGATGGAAGCAAGATGAAAACTCTATAAGGGAGCTATGAGCGCTCGCTTCACGCTCGCTGCTGCCACAGAAACTGCGCTGCGCCAGTTGCGATCAGTGGAAAGCATGAACGTGGCGCTCCAGTGGCAAAGCAAAATATGGATTGTCAAAGGAAAGAAAAGTAAAACTATCGGTAACCGGATGCGCTTGTCTATATTGGATGGCGGCAGCAGACGGCGTGAACTGGCCGCGCGTTCGGTGCGCTGTTCACACTTCATTCGGCGCGGATAGTTCTTGTGCTTTGCTCTTACTCTACTCCTCCTGCGCGTGTCATGACGAGAAATAATAGCTCTGAATGAGTCTGTTGTGGAGACTACCTTTCGAAGCACAAGAAGCTTAAAGGAGTACTGACACGAATTTTAAAAAAATTTCGGATTGTTGCTCTAAATAAATATACTGGTGTCGAGAAACGTAAAACGACTATTGTGGTGCCTGGGAATGCATCCTATATATTTTAATTAGCGCCACCTTAAAAAGACACTTTCGGTTTCGATATCGAGGGGGTGACTTCTCAGTGTCGTTTCATAGCAGTGTGACGTCACGGAGATACAGAAATTCGCGACGTACTAGCGGGAAATCCGTCATCTGCTCGTGGTGCAATAGACAACGATGAGTGAATTGTCGTCCAGTGACCCTGACAGTGATTTCTACGATTTAGGCTGCATGCAGGACGCAGAACTCGCGAACTCGGAGGAACTGTCTTGACTCGTCGGGATAATGTCCTTGCAGTGTGGCTGGCTTGCAAATGCTCAGCGACGAAAACTTCAAAGTCAAATTAAAATATTTTATACGTGTTCTCGGACTCCAGTGTGTGGACAGCGTGGACACTGCATACTAACGAAGCAAAAAATGTCCCTTTTGGGATGTCTCAAAATCGTGTCAGTACTCATTTAATTATTGCAAAGAAGCCAAAATTTCGCAGAGTTACCGACCTAGACATAAATACTTTGAAGGAACGTTTAACGCCCGAAAGATCAGTGACTGTCAGTGAGACGGACTACTTGTGCTACGCGTGCTTTTGCTACCACTGCAATGAAAGATCTTCACGGAACGCACAGTTGAACGATGACATTCTTATGCCCCCTGAAAAAGAAATCGACGCAATTATCCAGATCACTGCGTCTACCGGTGCACGTGCGTTCAAGTCAGCCGAGAGGTGTTGATGTTTCGAACTCAATCGGTCTGAGGACGCGAAAACGAGCTGTCACTGCGCCGTCTCTTACAACGAGCATCTCGGGTGCGCGCGCGCCTGATCGGTAGCCCCGCGCTCGTGGCCGCTGCAGTGACCAAATATTTTCAAAATTAACGTCTTCAGTGCCGGCAACACCTTTTTAGGTACCTGCTGGCCTTTTAATAGAAAGAAATTCAATCCTGCCTGCATTTTATACACCTGGGCAAGAAGTCGGAATTGCCCATCCTTGCCTAAGGGTCTCATTGGAGGGGCCGTAACTATTAGTGCAAAGACATTATGCAACATGTTTTTATTGATTGTGAAAGCTGATGTGGAGGAGAATAAGTGGACAAAGTTTAAGAAATTTAAAAAATGGTTTTTTTTTTTAATTGTCGTCAGAAGTTTCCATTGTTCGGTGTTTTCTTGAACTTAGCCCGATCATATCTCCTTACTGAAAAGATATATAAACACAAGATTTGGCACTTTGGTAGATAAGCATGCGAAGAACGTAATGCAGAATTTTTGTCGCTCTGCTACAAGGCTTTTTTGAGATAAAGACCTTCAAAGTAAAGAAAATTTTGCCGATTGGGCCATTTTTGAGGTTTTTTATAAAAACATCTACACTACACATAAAAACTAAAAATACCTGAACAGAAGCAAAAATATGCATGTATTTAGGTAAATAAATTTCAGCTACCTAACTTTAATATATTTTGTGCAATTCATAACGAAAATTCGCCAAAACAGCAGAGCGGATGAGCGCTCCACTCCACCTCTTCGTCATTATTGATTTCCTGTGGTTCGAAAAAATTTTTGGCGGCAAAACAAATTGCGGATCTCTTCTTTCCACTCATGAGGCAATAATATATAAAATTTTGAAATAAATTTGAGAGGTCGACCAGCCATCGTTTGTTCGATCTTACGTGGAATCACCCTACTCACTTATTAGAGTGCATACAAGTCTCTTAAGGCGAAATGCTTATGTATAACGTGTAGGCATACGTACAAGCATTTGATACTGTGCTAGCACAACGGAATAAGCTGTAATCTGAGGATGCGCATGACGTACACACACATGCGAACACGTTGTGGCTAGCAGATGACGCAAGGAGCCATCCACACCGCGGGGTTTCGACCGCTCGCCGCTAGGTGCCGACTCTGCTCGATCTCGTCGCCAAAAACCACCAATGTGTAATAATTACACAAAATAACACGCAAGCAATGCAAGCTCCACGTATACTCAGGCGACGCTCAACCAGCTTAAGGGAGAGGAGGTGAAGGCAGTAGCAGCAGGTAGCTGCAGTAGACTGGGCCGGAGCGAAGCGGGCAAGTTCATTTCTCGATGGGACGGAGCCGCCTCCTGTCCGGGCTTGAAGCATTGGGGAGTGCTTGGAGTTCAGGGCGAGTTCATATCTTTCTCTATGGGGTATAGACGCCGCCAGCTCCGGGCTCGTTCTGCTAGCGCAGAAATATGCGCTGTAGTGAAAGAGAGGCGATGTGCAGAGCATCTGTGTTTCAGGATAGCGCGCCTCGAAGTCGTGCGCTCCGGCCAAGGGGGGAGGTTGGCAGCGGGAGTGGGGGGGTGCCGTAATCGATTAATCGAATAGCTTTAATCGATTAATCGAAAGGCGGAAATCGGTGACGATTAATCGTTCATCGATTTTACCATCCCTAATTCATACAGTATCAGCACTTCATTAAAAGTGGTGTAGAACCCTGGTTAACGAGACAGACTTGCCTTTTCTGTAACAACGTAGAGTGTATTCTGACAACGAGAGAGGAAAATGGCGCAGCGGAAGTGGCTGGCGAGAGACAGACGAGGAGAGCGGTATGTTGCTTAGACTGCAAGCAAGAAAGAAAAGGGGCTGGACAATGAAATAGGTGTTTGGAAACATTTCTTTTTCATTGACAGGCTGCCACCCTCTCTTTCTGATTTTATTACTGATACCATTATGCCCCAAGTACAATGCCAGCTGGAAATGTCTTAGAGCGAGGCATTGCGCATATCTAAACAGATCACAGATGCAGCCCATATTTTACTGCGTTTGCACTAGTCCATAGAGCGCTGCGCGGGCCGGGCTGTCCGAAGCGTTTTCCGGCGGGCCCGCGGGCTTGAAGCCGCCGGCCTGGGCTAGAGTCACTGGAAAATTTTTCCAGTGACCTGGGCTGGGCTTGAAGCTGCGGGCCGGGCCGGACTCGGGCCCGCTCATTAAAAGGCCTAAGTCGGGCCTTCGAGCACACGCGTACGTTATGCAGTGCGTGGTCTAAGGCATTCTGTTCCAAGCGGAAGTGACACGTGCCAAGATTGGAAGAGCTCAGCAAAGAAAATAGAAAAACAGTTCTATTTTTCTTTCACCTGTATAGATCTGTACTGGTGCGTTAATTTTATGGTGTATGCTCATGAATTCACCTGTACATTATATATATATATATATATATATATATATATATATATATATATATATATATATATATATATATATATATTGTAGAGAAGCCTTGGGACATGGTAATGGGTTACCCTCTCCAGCGCCTTCTAGTGGGTCGTCCTCTTTGGTTGCTTGAAGAAGAACGCCGCTCGCGCAGGGAGTTCGTGCCTTGCCGTGACTGTCGCCATTACTCATTGTCGTTGAGTGCTGTCTATTAAACACCTTAACAATTTGGTGGAGAGTGCTCTGCTCCCATTCAATGCCCCTGGAGCTCCGATCCCGTACCCTGCCATCTACCATGCCTCAAGACGCCGCCCAGCAAACGCCTCCTCTCGCAACGAGCACATGTCCCGGTGTCCCCCGTATACGCGATCCACCTATCTTCACTGGCGCCGATAGCACCGACGTGGAGGACTGGCTCGCAATTTACGAGCGCGTCAGCATCCCCAACAAATGGGACGAGGAAGGCAAGTTAAGCAACTTGGTATTCTACCTCGCGGGCGTAGCAAGCTTGTGGTACAACAACCACGCGTCCGATTTTGCGTCTTGGTCCGATTTCAAGACCTCCGTCATCAGCGTTTTTGGGCGCCCAGCAGTTCGTAAGCTGCAAGCCGAACAGCGCTTACGTGAACGATCTCAGCAGGCCGGTGAATCGTTCACAAGTTATATCGAAGACGTCTTAGACTTGTGTAAGAAGGCCAACGGAACCATGTCTGAGTCTGACAAGATCCGGAACGTGATGAAAGGCATTGACGACGATGCCTTCACCATGCTGCTCGCCAAAAACCCTGGCACAGTGGCCGAGGTCATAACGCTATGCCAGAGCTACGAGGAGCTCCGCCGGCAGCGTTCGATGACCCGTCGCTCCCCATCACGCGACGCAGAGCTTGCTGGCTTGGCGGCAATATCTGACCAGGCCGCGTTGCTGGCAGAAGTCAAGTCGTTCGTTCGCGAGGAAATTGCACGCCAGGTCTCTCTCCTCGCCTTTGCCCACCCGCCGCACGTTCAACAGTCGTCGACCACCCTTCTTCCTCCTCTCCGCCGAGCAATTGAACAGGAAATTGCGGAGGTCATGCCTGAGTACCACCCGCAACCTCCGGCTCCTGCGCCCCAGAGTTACGCTCAGGTTGTCGCCAGGACGCCCCAAGTAATGCCTGCGGCTGCCCCAATGAGTTACGCCGAAGCCGCCGCTAGACCTCCGTTCTTTGAGGCGGGTGTGCCGGCTACATATGCTGACGCCATCCCTCGGCCCCGACTGCAGCCCGCCATGCAGTCATTTCAGCAGCCGACCAGTCAATCGCGTCCTGCGACATGGGCGGGACCTACCCCGACGAACCGATGGCGCACCCCCGACAACCGGCCCATCTGCTTTGCTTGCGGTTACGCCGGTCACGTGGCACGTTATTGTCAACGCGTGCAGCCGCCTCGAGTCGCGTCACCTGTCACCAGCCAGTCAAGCCGCGCATTCTACGACCCACCTCCACCTATGTCGCCGACGTCACGCCCACCACCAGCTACTCGCCGCTCTCCGTCTCCACGACGTCGATCACTGTCACCCATGCGGCCACGTTCGGTCGCACGAGAGCAGGAAAACTAGTCGTCGCAGTCCAGGAGGCAAGGGCTGCGACGCTATCGAACTGTGAAAGCCCTCAGCGAAGTCCATCGAATGTAATCGACGTGCTTGTGGACGGTGTTCGCGCATCGGCCCTTATCGATACTGGAGCCGCTGTATCCGTTATGGACGCAAAACTTTGCCGCTTACTTCGAAAAGTGATGACGCCACTTTCTGGGATGTCCCTCCGTACTGCGAGCTCCCAGAGTATCCATCCTACAGCAGTATGCACGGCTCGCGTCGTCATTCAGGACGTTCTGTACGACGTCGAGTTCATCGTAATTGCGGCATGCTCTCACGACATCATCCTGGGATGGGATTTCCTCTCCCGCCACGACGCCGTAATTCGTTGCGCACAAGCCGAAATCGAACTCTCACCATTCTCACATTTGACGCCGACAGACAGTCCATCGGCAGTGAGCAAGATCCTCGTCAAAGACGATACGAAAGTGCCTCCAAAGTCGTCAACGGCTGTGTCGGTCTACTGCGCCGGTCTCTCCGACACCATTGCACTCCTTTCGCCGTCTGCCCGCGTCTGCACTAGGAAAGGGTTGCTGGTACCTTTCGCGACCGTGCGAGTCACTCAGGGCAGCACCGCTATCTTTGTTACCAACCCATCCCCGTGCATTGTTACGTTGGTTCGAGGGGAATGTCTCGGCAAAGTGGAACCCGTTGAAGACGCACAAGTTCTGGACGCACCCGATGACTCGCACTGTACCAGTTCCCGCACCATCAGTGCTGTTTCCACGTCTGATTCGTCACCTACTGATGTATTTGGTCCCTCCATTGCTGACAACCTTACGTCGGTCCAGCGTTCGCAGCTTCTGTGCTTGTTGGATGAATTTCGTGATTCTTTCGATGTCGGGCAACCATCCCTCGGCCGCACGTCCGCTGTTACGCATCGCATCGACACCGGCGCCCAACCACCACTGCGGCAACGTCCATATCGCGTGTCTCCCACAGAACGCCGGGTAATTAACGAGCAAGTGGACGATATGCTTCGACGCGATGTAATTCGGCCCTCCGACAGCCCATGGGCGTCTCCTGTTGTTCTCGTTGCGAAGAAGGACGGTTCTGTGCGGTTCTGTGTGGACTACCGACGGCTCAACAAGGTCACCCGCAAGGATGTTTATCCACTGCCGCGAATCGACGACGCGATTGACAGCCTCCAAGGAGCAGAATTCTTTTCATCTCTCGATTTGCGCTCGGGGTACTGGCAAGTACCCATGGCTGATGACGCTCGACCAAAGACAGCCTTTGTCACGCCCGACGGCTTGTACGAGTTCAACGTCATGCCGTTCGGTCTGTGTAATGCGCCCGCGACCTTCGAGCGCATGATGGACACCGTTCTGCGCAACTTGAAATGGCACACGTGCCTGTGTTACCTGGACGACGTCGTCGTCTTCGCTCCGGACTTCTCCACGCACCTCCAACGTCTGCGGCATGTCTTGACCCGTTTGAGCAACGCCGGCCTCCAACTGAATCTGAAGAAGTGCCGATTTGCGGCACGGCAGCTGACAATCCTCGGCTACGTCGTGTCCAAAGACGGAATCCTTCCCGATCCGGCCAAGCTTCGGGCCGTGGCCGAATTTCCCAAACCTACGTCCGTCAAAGAACTGCGCAGTTTCGTCGGACTGTGTTCATACTTTCGCCGCTTCATACGAAACTTTGCCGCCATCATATCGCCGCTGACGAAGCTCCTTGGAAGTAACGGACCCCTAAATTCGTGGTCGTCCGAGTGTGACGACGCGTTCGCAAAGCTCCGTCGTTTGTTGACGTCTCCTCCCATACTACGCCACTACGACCCTACGGCCCCAACGGAGGTACACACGGACGCCAGCGGTGTAGGCCTCGGCGCTGTCCTTGCGCAACGCAAACCAGGGTTCCCCGAATATGTCGTAGCATACGCAAGCCGTACGCTTACCAGAGCCGAGACCAATTACTCAGTCACGGAAAAAGAGTGCCTAGCGATCATATGGGCCCTTACAAAGTTTCGACCTTATTTGTATGGTCGCCCATTTGATGTCGTCACCGACCATCATGCACTATGCTGGCTGTCGTCATTGAAGGATCCCTCAGGCCGTCTCGCCCGCTGGGCACTTCGGCTGCAGGACTACGACATCCGCGTGCTGTACCGCAACGGACGCCAGCATGCTGACGCCGACGCCCTCTCGCGCTCTCCCTTGCCTGACGACAATGCCCCCTGCTCGGTATCTCACATAGCTGTTGCTTCGATCAGCGTTCACACTATCGCTACCGAACAGCGCAAGGATAAATGGATCACCTCGCTGATCGACTTGCTCACTGATCCGACGGCAACACCATCCACTCGCGCGTTGCGTCGTCAAGCCCACCATTTCGCCGTTCGTGACGACCTCCTGCACCGACGCAATTACAACGCCGACGGCCGCCAGTGGCTACTAGTGATACCCCGCAGTCTGCGTTCTGAAATATGCGAGGCCTTCCACTCTGACCCGCAATGCGCGCACTCTGGGGTATCCAAAACTTACCACCGCATTCGACAACGATACTTCTGGCGTGGGATGTACCGCTACGTGCAGAAGTTCGTTCGCTCCTGCCTCGATTGCCAACGCCGAAAACCTGCAACGCACGTGTCGCCAGCAGGTCTACAGCCATTACCTTGCCCTAACCGTCCGTTCGGGCGCGTGGGCATCGATTTGTATGGACCACTTCCTCTGACTTCGGCTGGTAACCGCTGGGCCATCGTCGCTGTTGACCATCTAACGCGATACGCCGAAACCGCCGCCCTCCCAGCGGCTACTGCGCGCGATGTTGCCTCCTTCCTACTACACCGATTCATCCTGCGTCACGGTCCACCCCAAGAGCTTCTCAGCGATCGAGGCCGTGTCTTCTTATCGGAAGTCGTGGAAGCCATTCTGAAAGAGTGCCATGCTGTTCACCGCAAAACTACTGCTTACCACCCGCAGACGAATGGCCTAACCGAACGCTTTAACCGAACGCTCGGCGACATGCTGTCAATGTACGTCGCCGCCGATCACACCAATTGGGATGCCATTCTGCCCTTCGTCACCTACGCCTATAACACCGCCCCTCAGAGCACTACTGGTTTTTCACCGTTCTTCTTACTGTACGGAAGGCACCCGTCGCACACCATCGACACGATACTTCCATACAAGCCGGATCCATCTGAGTGTGCGCCTATTTCTGACACAGCCAGGCTCGCTGAAGAGTGTCGCGAGCTTGCCAAGACATTTACGACGCAGGAACAAGAGCTGCAGAAGAGTATTCGCGATGGCACGACTACTTCTGAACCCACGTTCCTCCCTGGAGCGCTCGTATGGCTCTCGGTCCCTACCACTGCAAGTGGCCTTTCTTCAAAACTACTGCCGAAATACGAAGGCCCATACCGGGTCGTCGAGCGCACATCCCCGGTCAACTACTTGATCGAACCCATCGAACCTGCTTCGGACATGCGCCGTCGAGGGCGCGACATTGTCAACGTGGAGCGCCTCAAGGCCTACTATGACCCACTCATAGTGACGAGTTGTTAGGTCGCCGGACGGCTCCCTTTTCGTACCCGGGGTAATTGTAGAGAAGCCTTGGGACATGGTAATGGGTTACCCTCTCCAGCGCCTTCTAGTGGGTCGTCCTCTTTGGTTGCTTGAAGAAGAACGCCGCTCGCGCAGGGAGTTCGTGCCTTGCCGTGACTGTCGCCATTACTCATTGTCGTTGAGTGCTGTCTATTAAACACCTTAACAATATATATATATATATATATATATATATATATATATATATATATATATATATATATATATATATATATATATATATATATATATATGTGTGTGTGTGTGTGTGTGTGTGTGTGTGTGTGTGTGTGTGTGTGTGTGTGTGTGTGTGTGTGTGTTCGTACGCTAGATGACCTGATAAGACAAAATCGTACGATCAAAGTAAATACATGTGCACCAGCGTAAAAATAACCGCACTAACAATGGGCCAGATCACGGTTGTTCCCATGGGAGGAATAAAGATTTCGGTCTTTTATTTGAGGTTGACACATACGGTACATTTCATTTATATTCCTGGTATTACGTGCCAAAACGACGATATCATTACGAGGCACGCCGTAGTGGGGACCGGATTAATTTCGACCACCTGGAGTTCTCTAACGTGCACCTAAAGATAAGTACACGGGTGTTCGTGCATTTCGCCCCCATCAAAATGCGGCCGCCATGGCCGTGGGAATTGCATCCGCGTTCTAGGACTTAACAGCTTAACCGCTGAGCTACCACCGTGGGCAAAGCAACATTTCGATGCGTGTACACACCAGATTTTCCGTCCGATCACCCGCTACAAAGCGCAAGGCATCATTATTATCATCGTCAACAATTAACATCCTCTAGCGGGCCCGGGCCGGGCCTGGTCATGAACACGCGCGCCCTGGATAAGTTTAGTAATGAACGCCCGGGCCGGGCCCGGGCTTGGAACCACGGCCCGGGCTGGGTCTGGGCTTGGAATCACGGGCCCGCGCTGGCCTCGGTCGTCATAAAGCGGGCCCGGGCTGGGTCCTGGCCGAAAAATCAGGCCCGTGCAGTGCTCTACTAGTCCATGCTAGCCAGCAGAATACAATGATTTAATGGGGTGGTGCCATCAAATTTCGAGGCTATAACGAGCCTGTTGTGGGTTTCCTCTGTATACAAGGACACTCGATCCACACGAAGGGTCGGACACAGCAAACGTTTAGAATATATTTTAATTCACTTCCAAAGTGTGCCTAAATGCGCATTCTCCAGATCGAGAACCATCGCTAGCGCGCCGAACTGACATAGCTCTACGGGGAGCCAGCGCTGCCCATGTGGCGCGCCTAGATAGATAGATAATGTGTAGCCAAAGTACCCTTTGTAACGGGTGGACTCAATGAAAGTGTCCTAGCCAAATTATTAAAAAAAATGGAGAAGGAGAAAACACACAATTCACAATACTGGAGCCGTGCGTGTTCGCCTCGTGTCCCTCCACCACACTTCGAGGCGAGCTTTCGTGGTGTGTATGCTTTTGCGGCAGCGGTTTCCCTCCGCATCGAGGAATCCGAGGGCTTGCGGCAGGGTGGTGCCCTCTGTCGAAGGTGCTTCGCACAACGAAGCAGCAAGTGCTCCACAGTCTCCCGCTCGCCACCGCAGGACCTGCACTCGAGCACTGCACGGGCCGAGATTCTCGGCCCGGGCCCGGGCCCGGGCCCGGGACTCGTTCAAAATTACCCGCCCGAGCCCGACCCGGCGACTCAAAGCGAGACCCGGGCCCGGCCCGAACCCGAGAAAAAATTTCGCCTACCCGGCCCGGCCCGGCCCGACCACAGATCGGGCCCGATAGGGGCCCGAGCCACTAATCTAGGTGGTGTTGCCCGAGCATAGAATCGACCGCAAGGCGTTTTAAGTGGCAAAGATCTACGCATGCTTGGCGCATGCTTCGCTAGCAAGTATACTTTAACCTAGGGTACTTTCTTGTAAAAAGGGGCTGGCTCGCCGTGGAAACAGTTGAGCGGACATGCTGGGTACGATGAACGTTCGTTCGGCAGTGGTATACTGTACATAATTTTCTAGGAATACAATCGGGATCATCAAGAGCGTTTTGTAGAAGATATTGTTGGAAGAAGAGTGATTTGCAGGATGAGTCCGGTTTCGCTAAGGAGCGCAATAGAAACAGAGGGGACAGACACCAGAACGCTCTCTTCACTTTGTGATTACTGCGCTCTCCATTGAAATTTTAATGGACACGAAAGTGAAACAATGAATCGGCTTAGGTTGATAAATTGTACTCTGAGAAATCTAATGTCGTTAATTCCACCAATATAGATGCATTAATAAAAGATAAAATTAAGGTCAAGGTTTCATTTTTAAATTTCGCGCCATAATCTCCAGGCGCGACAACACGAATTTCAAAGCGTATTTTTGGTATTTTGGCTTGTCGAAATTTCCTGAAGCTTCGTATGTTAAGTCTATGCCCCCCCCCCCCCCCTCGGAAAACAATGCACTTCATTTTTACCGATTAAGAACTGCGTAGGACCTTGCAGACGCCGTCAAAATCTATGACGCGTTTGATGTGGGAATTTCAAGGTGGCGTTACCAGCCGTAATTTCTTTTCGCGCGTTTTCTCGCTTCCCATGAGTCTTCTCGCGGCGGCCGCTGTGGGGATTTTGGAATTGGGAATGAGTAATTCACTAATAATACGAAAATCGCTTTTCCCTTTAGTGTCCCTTTAAAGCGTGCTGTAAGACAAAGTCAATTGTGCACCCTTCTGGATATGTAGCACATATATCTTCATCATTGTAGCACCTTTCCACACCAAGAGAAATAGCCAGATTTATTACATTCGTTGTAATTACACTAACTTTGATAAAAATTAAAACGAACCACGCGCACGCATGCACTTTGGAAATAGGTATAAGAAGCGGAATGGCAAAAAAGAAACTATTTGTCATAGCATTCTTTTCATATACCACACCACTGCTATTATATACAGTCTATAAGTTTTTGTGGCATAGTTTATAGTTTATTTGCTCGCATGTTATTGTACAACAAAAATCAAATTATAAAAAGATTCCGCTATAAGCACACCATGCGCCGTTGCATCACATGTCCTGCCACGCTAAAGTTTCCTGCTTGCGCTAGTCCCAGGGGCGCACATCTGCCTTGCGAAATGTGAAGGCGTCGGCAGTCGTCGTTCTTAACTTCCACCACTGGAGCAAATTTAGGAGGTCTTTTTGGACCTCTGCAGAATGACAATAGCTGTCAAGCTGATCCCTTCATTTCTCTCGTTCCCGAACGATGTGTCACTCTTCAATACAATCTATAAATGCCTCTGAGAGCTTGTCCTTGCAGTTTTCAGCAGTGTTTGTTATGCAGGGCTTGCACAGGACTCTGTTTTTTTTTATAATATAATGGTGTATGCCTTCCTAACGATGTTGTACCGGTAGAACGTGGCCTACGCTGGTGGGCATAGGACTGGCAGTAGGTGGACGAAGTGATTGCGATCTATTTTCGGGGTTCATTCCAGTTTGGTAATTAAGGTGCTAATAACCTTCTCCACGCTTACTCATTGGATGCATATGATTAGAGGTAAGGGGACATCACCCTGCATGGAATTCGTCATTCTTATTTTAAGGCAGATACTTCGTCAAGCTAATATACTTTGCCTTTATACATGAATATACATGTTTAATGGACTTGTGCTGTTCCTGCACATTCCAACGCTGTTGGGGCACTATCATGTAGCTCTCGCACTATATAGTGCAGGGGTCTCAAACACGGGGCCCGCGGACCTCTTGCTAGCGGCCTGCGACCCGCACATGACTGTCCTCGTCCCACTTTTTTATTTATTTATAAGTACGTTTTTGAGCTACACAATCATAACAGGTCTAAAGCATTTTGTTTTTCGCCTGCAGCCACCATGTGTTGATTCATAACCGTGAAACAAAACACTATATTGCAGAATTGGCGTCCAGATTTTAGTCATTTTAAACATGGTATCGATATGTTGGTGGAAACTTGCCACCAAATATGCCCTTTAGAAATGACCCATATATGATATATTAAATAGGTCTTACAAATGGCAACGTTATCTGACATCTGGTATAACCAGGCCCGTAGCCGGGAATTTTTTTCGGGGGGGGGGGGGGGGGGGCACTTGCTGAAAACCTTGACTATTTGAGAAAAACACCTATATTCATCATTTATTTTTTGGTAAAAACACCTACTTCACCAAAATTTTTTTGGGGGGAGGGGGGCCAAGGGCCCCCTCCTGGCTACGGGCCTGGGTACAGCCTATTCCTCCCTCCCCCACCCCCCCTCGACTCCTACCTTCTTCACCGTCCTAGCCCTTGCGGAAGTAAATTTTCGTGAATGCGGCCCGTTAGCTGAGGCGGCTTTGAGACCCCTGATATAGAGCGGAACAAGACGAACGCTCAGATTTCAACAGCAGGCTGTGCATGTCCATCTCGTGTCACATGACCTCTGGGAACCTAGACGAAGCCACGGAAAAAGAATGTCTTTGTAGGGATTTTACGCAACGAGACTTCGCGCAGTCTTTTCGTTTTAGTGGAGGGCTGGAACATTCAAGAACGTTTCCTCGCCTGGTAGCTCCGTAAACGCACTTGTGATGATAAGTTATAGGTATAAATTTATTATATTACACTTATTACGGCGATTACAGAATAACATTCGGGATATAAAATAGTAACGAATGCAAATAAAGCACGGAATAACGAGATGTTAATTATATTTGCGCCTGGTGTATTTACTTTTAGCTCGGCCGTTTCAGATAAATCAAGTAGCCCCATATGCAAGAGGCAAGAGAAGATCAGTATTTGTCACTTATAAAACTTGCCCAAATAGCTTGCCCCAAATAAAAAAGTACCATTTTATCGAGATAAAGTCTAAAGCGTATATGTACGTGCAACGCATGAGGAACACACTTGAAGGGACGCTAAAGAAAAAAAGGATTCTTCTATTATCAGTAAATTACCCTTAAAATACCATAATGACTACGCTCGCTGCGACAAGAGTCTTCGTAAGCGAGAAAACGCGCAAAAAGAAAGTGAGGGTGCTGACGCCGTCTTGACAAACACCGTGACGTCATAGATTTTGACGGCATCTACTGGGATCTACGCAGTTCCTAATCGGTAAAAATTAAGTACATTGACCTCTGAGAGGGCCATAGACTTAACATACGAACTTTCAAGAAGTTTCGTTGACCCAAAGTCCCCAGAATACGACAAATACAGTTTGAAATCCGTGACGTCACGCGCGGAGATTTCGGCGCAAAATTAAAAAATGAAACTTTGCCCTTGATTTTCTCCTTATGGTGGTTAAACCAGTTACATTCGTGTTTTCACTTTATCAGTCTTAACCGATTCATTGAATCGCTTTAGAGTCCCTTTAAGAACTGAGCTAAGTCCAAGCCCGGCCCGACCCGAGCCCGCCACCTCAAACCCGGGCCCGGCCCTAAGCCCGGAGCTTCAAACCCGAGCCCGGCCCGGGCCCGCCTTGAAAACTACTTTACCCGGCCCGGCCCGGCCCACGGGCCGGGCCGGGCTCGGGTTTTCGGGTAGGCCCGAGCCCGTGCAGTGCTCTAACCTGCACACCGCCGTGCGCATCTCGGGGGCGCAATCGAACCGACTTCGATAGTTGAGAGTGCGGAGCTCGCCCGCTCGAGCCTCGAGGAGGAGGGCACTATCACAGCTGTTGTCGTACAGCGGGGAGTTGCTCGCAGGATTTCAGGAAGAACGGTCGCATCTTCCGCGACGCCCTGGATCTCTCCTCGTGCCTCGCTGATCGACGCCCCGTGACGGCTGCCTCGACCGCCATGCCGTGCGCCTTTCATCGACGGGGCTTTCGCCGCCTTGTCACCGACGTGCATCGTGGCCCTGGCTGAATCGTGGTCCCGTCCCTGAACTCTTGTGACCCATCTTTCCTGTCTTCTTCTCTCTTCGTCGTTCTTGCTTGCCGACTATCTATCACTGCTTTTTCTTTTCTCTCTACTTTTCTTTTTATCCCCATCCCCCTACCCCTACAGGGCGCTTAGCCGTGTCGCCTATAGGCAGACAGAAATTAGCGCCCTTTTCCTTTTTCCCCCCCAAGAACCACTACTACTACTACAGCAGTTCCGTCGCAATGTCTTTCTTGCTGTCCCGATACATGTGAAGGGTCTTCTTGGAGAGCATGGTTGATTGCCACATTTCTCTCTCTGCCTCGCATACAAGGTCCCTAGTGCCTCTAGCGGTCTCTCGCCCAGGTCCCGTTTCGACATAGTTCAGGAGGCCGTATTTTCGCCCCAGAAACATCACTCTCGTCCTCCATGGAGTTCGGATGCCCCTTAGGTACATGCATCGAAACAGCTTGCGTGCCCACCTGTTGTCGTTCGTGGTCCGCAGCCGACATTCGAAGGGGATCTTGCTTCTGGCCTCGCGAGCTTCGAAAGAGGACCATCCGACATCCCCCTGGATCAGGGGCGTAGCCAGGGGGGGGGGGGGGGCGACACCGGGCCCCTGCACCTCACGAAATTAAATTTTTTTGCCATGGCATACAGAGCTCAAAATGACACTCGATCACATCTGCCTGCCCGACCCCCACTTCAGATCAAGGAGGTGCCCCCCCCCCCCCCGAAAAAAATTTCTGGCCTGTTGCTTTCGCCCTGAGTCATCTTATGCAAATTCATAAGGAAACCTATTACTTTTTGTTTATATTCCGTATAGGCCATGAATTAATTAGCGGAAATCTTTCTGCCCACAGCACCTGTTTTTAACTGAAGGCGCAGAAACGTCGCACAGCGCAATTATTGCTCATGAAATGTTAGGTAGAACCTGTCAAAGCAATAAATGCAACTCACTGAAAACAAACCTCTTGGTCGCCTTTACAGCCCGGTTCCACGCCAGGCCCAAGATTCCCGTCTGCTTCGTGCCGATATATTCACACGTACCGCTCTTGTATGCCCATTAATACCTGAGGCTGGCCAGACATGCTCGTATTTTGCGGATCCCGCAACACCGCGGCTCACCTTGCTGAGCTGGCTGCCATACGTGACTTTGGCAGCGCTGATACCTTTTCTTCTACCTGAAAGGTGCTCTCAGCTCATCATTCGTACGGATTCGACACAAGCTATCCCCGATATACGACGAGTGTATCGGTCTACGTCACTCTCGGATAGTATTCACCATCTTGCTGTCTCCGCATCTGTGCGGATACGTGTTCAGTAGGTGCCTCGGGCCGCTTTGCCGGACCTTGTCAAAGCTGATTTGGCAACCCACCCACAAGTTACACCGCACCCACTACCGCATTTTCCTGAGGACGCTCAAGGACATGCTCCGGGAAAAAGAAAGCCTCCGACGTACCACACGAGCTCTTGTACCTCCGTGTGGGTCGGACCTCCCTGGTGGTTTAACCCGCCGAGAGGAGGTTACGCTGTGGAAGCTTCGTGTTGGGGTTGCGCTTACCCCATCCGTGACCACCCTTTGGGAGCGAAAGTACCGCGGCCCGTATGGGTACATCATGCCCATTTTTCGACGCCCCAATCCACGTTGGAAAATGTCACACACTTACTGTGGACTTGCAAGGGTCTACAATTAAGCTGTCGTCGTCACCTACGTGCAGCAGGCCTCAGGCCTGGCTGACCACCCGACCTTGACCGCTGGATTAATGGACCGATTACTGGACTTCATACACGAAGCAAATTTGTATGTGTATTTCTGAATCATTAATTATTATGCCTAAGGGCAGACTTTCGAAAATAAAAAAAAATTATTTCCGATACTGCATCTTTCTCGCCATATTAGTCCTCCGCTCTTGCTCAGAAATTTCCAGACCGCGCTAAGATCACCTGCTGTGCCACGCGACATCATAAAATCGCAACAAATCGGGATGTCAAAACGATGTGTATGGACTAAACAGCGCATCATTTTTAATATGCCGAACAATACATCAAGTTTTTTGGAAGAACCGGACAGTGTCTATATAAGATACAACACCACTCACATCAACGTATACAACATCACTCAGCTCTTCTACGGTGAGGATGCGTTTTTTTAAACGGCTT
Organism: Rhipicephalus sanguineus; assembly: GCF_013339695.2. NCBI lineage: Eukaryota > Metazoa > Arthropoda > Arachnida > Ixodida > Ixodidae > Rhipicephalus > Rhipicephalus sanguineus. The sequence continues at coordinate 216,251,482 of NC_051177.1, read as the reverse complement.
GACGCAAGCGGCCGCAGTCGTTGCAAGCCACAGCATGATAAGCAAGGCTGAGCAGATTAATTGAAGACAGACGGAATCCTCATCCCCCGGCGTTCCACTTCAGCCTGGCCCAACTAAAACACTGAACACTTCTCCGCCCTCACTGACTTCCAGCAGCTAAGGAGATAGGCAGGGAATGCTGTACATTAAAAAAGAGGTTTCCTTTAAATAAATTGCAGTAACGGCAATTGATTGAAACCTTCATAAAATTTTCTGGTTTTCGCCCGCACTTGCGTCAATAGCGATATGCATTTCACAACAGGTAAAACAGAATGAAAATAGGAAGCAAAAGTCTGATACCATAGAGCTCCTGTTCAGCAGTATTTCCTCCTCCGCAATGCTAGAGCGCAAGGTGTTAAGGCATCGCATGGGTGTCTAGCACCGCAGAAGTGCCACGCGTCGTGATGTGGCACGATAGACAATCTACGCTGCAGAAGCCGGATATATATATTAAACATTTAGTTGTGTAAGCGTGTAATGCCTATGTTGAAAGGAAACAACGCCTTAGCGGTTGGTCTGCGAGTGTGCCACCGACGGTGACCGCTGTAAAAGAAAAGGGGGGGGGGAGGACTTTTGACAGTGAAAGGGGGGGGGGGCAGAGGCTGGCGCCCCCCTTGCCCCCCGGTAGATACACCTGTGAAAGTGGACGAAAAGACAGTTGAAAAAGTTGTATTTTCGTAGAAAACTGCTCGACTAATTTTAACTAAAGTTCATTCTATCATTCATTCGTCCACCTTGCCTTCTTCGCATTGATATCACAATCACTACAACACAGGTAGAACAGTTAACGTCCCCTGTATCTTCTTTGGCTTCATTAGCTGTTGGTTTTCGTTAACATTATATTTCAGGTGGCCATATATTATATACGGACGAAGGAAAAAAATAGGAGTGTCTATAAATAGGACCAAGTATGCCATTCATTTACCACCAATTACAAAGTAATTTCCCGAAAACTACATCTGGCAAATAGCCTTCTTTTACATAAATACGTTGTTGCAAACGCTTCTTGAAGTCGCACATGCGCCTCTGTAGGTCCTCATAAATCGCTGCAACTTCGTCATCAATGGCTTGCGATTGCCATGAGCGGCTTCGTCAGCAATCTGGAATGTGTAAGTATAGCTCCGTAAATTTTTATTATTGGTGAAAAGACGGAAGTTGAACGCACTATAGTAATTTTATGGTTCAATGCCGGCACAACCAAGACGTGTATCACCGAGTCTCCTCGACTGCAGTTGCGAAGCAGCAATGAACTCTGGTTCAGTGCTTCTTGCAGATACTCATTTTCTCTGCACGTGCGAACTCAGAGCACGCAGTGCTAGCACATGCAACAAAATTTGTTTCCCTTGTTCACTGCACTTCAGTAAGCCATGCCTACCATGGAACACAAAAGATGCTATTTTACGACTAAAAAACGTCTTGAACGGCTAGCTGAAAGGGGAAACTGAATATCAAGCAAAGAGATTAGGTCACCTATAACGTTGACAACTTCTTTTCACGAAACGGTTAGAATAATAATTAAAGATCCTCAAATAAGGAAATGCCGCAAGTACGCAATGTATTCACAGAATGTGGGAGGGAGTTCTTGTGACTGATCATTAGCTAAATCACGAATATTCATAGGTTTTGTGAACACTGAGGTAAAACTTGAAACTTGCTTGGCGTCTGCCTCCTTGCATCCACGTAAGTGAAAGACAACAAAGCAGGAAACGCGTAACAAAGGAGGGAATACACAAGGTTAGAACGACACACAAGCACCAGGAAAATCATGAAGTAGGCCTTCATAGCGGGTAACCTGTGTTGAAGAATATGACGCCACGCCGTCAAGCGAATGAAGCGAATAAAAAAGAAAAAGAAACGCAGCGCGTATTTCAAAGAAATTCATTTTTTTGAAATTTCTAGTTCTTGCTCAATTAGCGTGCCTATTCAATGCAAAGGCCAGTTGGCCTCGTCTTTTCTACGCATTATTTTCGCGATTACGGAACATACTGTGTTTCTCTTTGAACTGTTCTAATATTTCTTATTCATATAAGGAGGTCGCTCTCCGTAGCCGATGCACCTGACGGTCTTATTGTAAGCACCAATGCAGTGGCACAGCATTTTAATGTAGCAGGTCACAATTTCGGCGATCTCAAACTTTACATACTTCAGTCAAACTTCCGGTCCTCAAGAGAAAGAAAATATACAGAGCCATACCTTATTCATAAGTTCAATACACTCCAGCCAACAGGTATAAACGTTTCAAAGGGGGCTCTTGAATCCATCCGATATGTTAGTACACGCACAATGGAAACCAACGAGTATTAAGCCCTTCTAGGAATTCCTAACCGTGCTCATTCCCGTCAAATTATCATTGTCAAGTGGTGCTTCATTCTGACAACCATAATTCAGTGAAACGTCCTTCATCTCTCTCCCGCTTCCTTTCTTCTGTTGCTTTGCTCGAGACGCCTCCCCCGCAGCTGCCCTCTCCTCCTCCTCCTCCTTTGTTTGGGCTGGAGGAGAGGGTACGAAGCATATACGCACAATCCCTGAGGAAATCAGGTGAAGCCTCGAAGAAGAGCACACACCCCCTGTTTACGAATTTTTCATCGCAAGCTTCCATCTTCCCCTTCCTGCACGTTAGAGAGTATTACGCGTATATCAACACTTAAAAAAAAAGGAAGAAAAAACACGTGTTACCTTTTTCTTGCGACTCCTTGCGCGCCTCTCACGACTCTCCACCAAAGGAGTATCTACAGAGGGGAGTTAACGTGAATCTTAAGTGGTAACACAAGCCCCGCCACGGTGGTCTAGTGGTTATGGCGCTCGACTGCTGACCCGAAGGTCGTGGGATCGAATCCCGGCAGCGGCTGCTGCATTTTTGATGGAGGCGAAAATTTTTGAGGCCCGTGTACTTAAATTTAGGTGCACGTTAAAGAACCCCGGGTGGTCGAAATTTACGGCGTCTCTGATAATCATATCGTTGTTTTGGGACGTTAAAACCCAGATATTATTATTACGTGGTAACTCAGGAGACCAAAAAAGAGTAACAAGGATTTTTTTTTTCTTTCGGAGACTGTAGATATGCATAACATCCTGTATTACTTGAGACTGCTTACCCGAATACTTACAGCATTTTAATCTTAAACGTGAAAAATATTTGCCTTGCGCACTTTATAAGCAAACCGAGGGCTTTAAGACTGCCACGTCATCTGCTGCGTGGAACAAGCATTTCATGCTCTCCGTGTAGCTCTCGCGAAGCTCGGAGGTACGCGCGGTTCGACGTCCTCTTCCGCTAACTCGAGGAGACAGGCTAAAAGCACTCGGCTAAGTGGGTGCCTCGCTTTCACGCTCATAGCGGCACTCCTCGTGTGAAATCACATCGGAAAGGTCGCCCATCCACTCGGCGGCGAGACTGTTCTCAGTATTGTGCCCGTTATTGCTTTTCGGAAAGCAATAGACCGCTATGACGGTCTCTTTCATTATTTAACATACAGTGTACTATGATGTCGTCCCATATGGCGCATTTTAGTCCGATCTTCCGGGCATCTTTCCTGAAGAGGTGAGCGACAGTGGCACGAGCTCCAAACTATATCTGTGATTAGAAATCGTTGGAATTGTCGTATCGACGACAACGCTTCTCTTTATCTAGGCTTTCTTCAGCAGCGTTTTTATGTAATCGTTACCGTGTCACTCTCATTGGTGGAGGAGGGCATGGAAGGTAGTGACCCTGCGCAGAGAGCGATAGCGCGAGCCTCACTTCTATAAAAACACACAAGGAGAGAAAAAACACATCTGGCAGATACCACACGTTGCGGGAATAGATTTCATGCCGAGCACTCACGAAGTAGCTGCCAGCAAAGGTCAGTGAAAAATGTGGCGCTCACTCAGACTCACTCATTAAATATATTTTGCCCTTGGAGCTCACTCGGACTCAGAGTCACAAAATTTTTTTTTACCGGACTCACTCGGACTCAAAATCACCAGAATATTACTCACCCGGACTCACTCAGACTGAGACTCACGGCTCGATCTGAATCTGAGTGAGTCGACTCATGAGTTAGTTTGCCCACCTATGGCTGCCAGTGCTGCTTTCTTAACGCTCGTTTTAAAGGGGTCATGAACCGCCCCTCGCGCATGGCGTGAGAAACACTCTGGAATGAGTCGGACCCTTCCCAGGAATATATAGCCGAAAGAATTTTTCGAAAAGCTAAAGCAGGACCGAAGATATAGCGATCGCCATATTTACCTGACGCATTGCCTCTCAACTCGCTTCATTCCGGAGGAGAGGGCAGCGCCGTTCGAGGTGCCCCGCCCAGTGCACCACGTCACCTCGCTTCAATGTTGTGTGGTTTCCTTTCCGCGTAACTTGGTGGTGTTGATGGCTGCTGCTGGCAGTTCCGGTCAGATGCTTCTCGCTGCGCGGCGTGGTCTGGCGCGATGTATTGCGTCTGACGTGATCTAATTGCATTGATACTGTCGTTTCTTCGCTTCGTGACATCGATTATGTCGTTTTTCCATCAAATCAAAATTAAACTAAAAGGAAAAGCCGGCAAGCCCTCGATGCAGCCGATTGGCACGGCATGTACACTCAGCATACGCTCTTAGATAACGAACTGGCCAAGGCGGCCTGCCTCAACGCACGGAATAAAATCCCGTGCGGAGAAAACGCGATGCAAAGGAAAAGAAAAAGAAAAAAAAAGGAAAAAAAAACGCTATTCTTTTTAAGCAGCCGCTGTGAACGGGAGGAAACGACACAAAATGCCCTTCGACCTTCGGACGGCTGCTGCGGCCCGCCTGCTCGTCGGCAAGAGCGTGGAAATCAGACACTCAGACGCGTCGGAATACAAGCGAGATTTGAGAAAGCGTTGCGACGTATGCGCGCGAAGGAAAAAAAATAATTAAAAAAAATGTAAAGCGAGAACAGAGTCGTTTTAGGCTGGCCCCAGCAGCGTGCGGGATGCCCAAGCAAATAATAATAATATCTGGGGTTTAACGTCCCAAAACCACGATATGATTATGAGGGACGCCGTAGTGGAGAGCTCCAGAACATTCGACCACGTGGGGTTCTTTAACGTGCACTTAAGTCTAAGTACACGGGCCTCAAATATTTTCGCATCCATCGAAAATGCAGCCGCCGCGGCCGGGATTCGATCCCGCGACCTTTGGGTCAGCAGTCGAGCGCCATAACCACAAGACCACCGTGGCGGGGCGCCCAAGCAAAGCCTTCATGGGATTACCTTGGCCTTGTGACGCTGCTTCTGAACTGCCCAGCTGTGTCGCGCCCAGCTGTGCGCGTTTTGTGTCTGCTCTCGCCGCTGGACGTAAAATGCGTGGTTTGACGACAGTGCAATATGCCTTATTGCGGGTGGGACATGGTGTGACAATGACCCGGCGACTGAAGCGAGCCTGTCGCTTTGTATACATTATCAAGTAGATGATGGGCACGCTGCTTTCCTGGTACCATCGGGAAAACAATGGTAAGTATTAATTATGTTTTCTCTGTTCGCGCGTCCTTATCGCCGCTCGGACAGCTGTAGGTGTCGTTTCGCACATAGCGTCGTCTGAAAAGTGCAATGAAAAATCGAAAAAAAAAAGAAAAGTCATTAAACTTGCATAGCGACGATGTGTAATGCGTGTTTAGAAACTCCTGTGAATATAGCACATGCTTTGCACGGCCAGCCAATCGACGCGCGAGTGCGCCTTAAAAAAAGATGTTTGTACAACATAATTTCCTTCCTTGCGATAAACCATAAATGAAGCAGAGTGCTTTCAAGGAGTATACACTAAAGAAAAAACAAAGGCCACTATTATCACGCTGTCATGTGATGAAATGTTCATTGAGATCAAATTTGTGTTCTGTTTATTACGTTTTCATGCTTGATTTGCTTGTTTTGATGCTCCGTCTCGATGTCAGTTTGTGCACGTTGACATGTGGCATAATCGTCACATAATTATGACCATATGATGAAACATAATTTTGGCCATATGATGTGAAGAACATGCATTTTATGGTATCGTCACTTCATTAGTAACATATCAGCACTGGAACTTGTCAGGGTTACATATGCATATTTATAGCCTTTAGAAGATGTATTAGCTGTGCAAGGCTATCTTAATCACATTGATATAAGTCAGTTGAATCTGTTGAACCACATTGTTTCTTCCCTCTCGTTATTTTGTTTTGAATTATGTTGCCATAGTGTTTATGATCTGTGCACAGTATTCTCACTGTTGACACAATTTCTGACAAGGCAAAAGCGCTGGTATTGTGTCCATGTTTTCTTTTGTCATTACAAGTACGCTGTTAATTTTTGCCATAAATCAATACCAAGTCGCCCAATCTTCAGTCCTAAACAGAGCAGCTGTGGTTGATCAAGAAGCTAGCCTCACAATTTTGCATTTGTTTCATGCTTTGTTAAAAAGTCGGCTATAAGTATAGTTAAGTGTGAGTCCATGGCGAGAAATTCATTTTTATGGACACAGAGAGCTTAATCGACTACATTTGTGCATCATTTTCAGGAAGACATTTCTGGCAAACCAGCAAGAGTCGCTCACCCACTGCTTCTGTACGAGACAGTGTATTGTGGGAAGACTCCACTGTGCCTCACTGTACACTATCTCGAACGTTTCTCACATCTTACAGCATTTGGGCAAATACTGGGATTGATGAAGAGTGTTATGCATGATACTGCGTGCAACCTTTCCAGTAGCATGTGCATTTGAAAATTTCGCATCGTTAAAAATGACACTTAGTGGAGCCGGCTTTATTCAGCAAACTTGATCCTAAAATGGACAGTTGGGCGAGTTGATGCGTATTCATAGTTAAAGAAAGCGCGGGAAAAAACCCCACAGCACAGAGAAATGAGAATGAAATGCACAGGACGATGCGCTACTAGCACTTGAAGTTTAATGCAAAGATATACACACACAGTCAGGGGCGTAGGCAGAAATTTTTTTCGGGGGAGGGCACCTCCATGATTTGAAGTGGGGGCAGGGCAGGCAGATGTCGTCGAGTGTCATTTTGTGCTGTGTATGCCATGGCAAAAAACCAAAAAAATTCGGGGGGGGGGGGCGGGGGGCACGGGCCTGGTGTAAATCCCCCCCCCCTCCCTGGCTACGCCGCTGCACACAGTATGAAAAAACTACAAATATAAAGAATCACGCAGTCGCAGAAAGAGTAAAAACTTGCCTAAAAATGGCAAACACGTGTTAAACTTCAGTTTCTAGTACCGCGTCGTCCTGTCCCTTTCATTTCTATGTTTGTTGTGGTTTTGATTTCCCGCTTTCTTTAACTATGAACCTAAGTCCTGAGTGCTTTACAGCCTCTATACGTGCGTGCTGAAACTTTATTCAACCTTATGGCATATGAAGTCCTAGGATCCAATGTGCCTAGCCATCAGCCACTATATTTATAGGAAATTTTTAATTTTAAGCATGTGAATGCCTAATTTCAAGTTTACCTTGCAGCCATAATGCTGGGCTTAATTTTCAATGCGGTAATTATGCATCAGCCATGAAGTTAGGAATTAAAGATGAAGAACTTTAACAACAGCTTGATGAGGGCTAGTTGGTTCATAATTTAGAGCCACGAAAGTTACAGCGCCAAAGGAACAAGGACAAAGTAGAAACGAACACCACAGTACGAGCGCTGACTGCCAACTGAATGTTCATTGCATGAAAACCAGCCTATTTACACAATCCCAGAGAAACATGCGCACATCAAACCGCACGCAATCACGAGTCTAATCTATCTTTCAGGAAGTCTAATTCCTTCCCTGAAAGTACAGGAGAGGACGCACTAACACAATTGTCTGCTTCGTGATTAATCCAAAATGCCTCTAACATTTCTCTTTGTTTCTTTGATTTTCCTCTGGCTATGAATTTTGCTTTTGCAAACATGGGAACGCATGCGCATTTCTTGCAATGGTCAACTCAATGGCTACCATATCCATTTTTTACATTATTGCTATGTTGACGAGCGCGATCATTAAAACACTGTCCAGTTTGACCTACATACACTTTCCCACAGCTCATGGGAATTCGATACACCACATTAGTCATGCAATCAGTGTAACGGGTTTTGTGATTAGCGGTGCACTCGTGGGGCCTGTTTTTTTAAATCATGAGCACACTTGACGATGACAGCTTGCAAGGGGCATTGAAAAGCAAGTTCACATTGTACTTGCTTGAAGCTTTTTTAAGATTGTGCGACAACTTACGTGCACTGACCTCTTGTCTTCCCTCTTTTCTTTCTTGCCCGGCTCAGTTTTTTCACTCTGCATGATTGTTTCGCAGACGGAAGTAATCACAGATTGGGGAAACGCTGCTTCTCGTAAACGTGCTAGTTGAATCATCAGGCTACGTCATGCTCACAAGACTTATTTAGTGCTGCCTTAATACACGTAGTGGCTATGCCCCTCTTGATCAACTTGGTATGCGCGCTGTCATATGGCAACAAGGTCTTCTTTGACATAGGCTGATAGGCCCAGCATACATGCTTGCTTGATGAAAAACAAAAGTTGATGTCTAGAAACGGAATACGGTTGCTCATCGCCAATTCATGCGTGAACCTTTAGATGACTTTGTAAAAATGCCTAGTATGTTATCGACTTGGTCTCCTATATGGTAGCAATCACTATTCTTCATAACAACTAAATGATCGTCCACGTACCTAAACACTTATCTTACAGGTGTGTCTATCAACTTAGCTGCGATAACATTGTCAAGAGAAGCTAGAAATATGTCGCATAAAATAGGAGCTATGGCTCAACCTATACATATTCGAGTTCGCTGAATATAAAAATGGCTGTCAAACTCAATTGCTGTTGAATTAAGATCTTCATAGCGGGTAACGAGGACACCGCAAAGGCAGCACACCACGGCTGTAGTCCTGTCAGACTACTCCCGGCAACAACTGTGGCAGCTGCTACCAACGGCCCACCCTGACAAGCGGGTGGCAAGCAGTAAACGACCGGCACCCCTACTGCAGGCCGGCAGAGCCTGGCCTGCGGCACGCATGTAGTCCACGGTCGCTCGTCATCGCCTGCGTGCCGCAGATGTGGTGAAGAAACGCTGGAGCATATAATTTGCTCCTGCCCTGCTCTGGCCGATGAACCATGCAAGATGGAGCGCCGCTATCGCGTGCTCAGTCTCCCTGCGACAACTGTGGACGACTGCCTCTTTCCCGCACGGTCCATACCAGCCCTGCGAGCCTTTGTCGAGTTTGCGGCTCCTGCGGACCTCGCTGCCCTATAGATTAACGCCTTAGCTTTGCGCTTCCACCTGCACCGACAAGATAATGTCTTGTCATGTACTCTCTCCTTCTCGCTATCGTCTCTTCTTCCCAGGCAGCACAGCACATTGGGCCAATATTGTTTATATGTTGGCAAACGATGGCCCAATGCAGGCCCATCTAGACCACTACAAAACCAATGTTGGCAAAGCCAGCCTATAAGGATGCCAACAATGGTCCATACTACCCAGCCAAAATACAATATTGTTACCGCCATCATGCAAGGACGGCAACAAAGGCCCATCGTAGCTAGCCGACATACAATATTGGCAGCGCCATCGTATAAGGGCGGCAAAAAAGGCCCACCATTCTCAGCCAACATACAATATTGGCAGCGCCATCGTAAAGGACGGAAAGAGAGGCCTATTATTCCCAACCAACATAGAATATTGGCACAGCCATCCCATAAGGACGGCAACAATGAAATACCGTTGCCAGCCAACGTACAATATTGGCAGTGTCGTAGTATAAAGACGTCAAAAAGAGTCCATTGTTGTCAGTCAACAAACAAAACTGGAAATTCCATTCTATAAGAAAGGCAGCATTGGCGCACTGACGGCCGCTCACGCTCATCGGTACGCACTCACGTTCATTCTCACTTCTACTCACGCTCATGAGTACTCACTCACGTTCATACTCTCTTCTTCTCACACTCATGAGTACTCACTCACGTTCATACTCACCTCTACTCACACCCCTCGTCACTCACTCATAATCACACTCACAACGTTCAAATGATTGTGAGTGAGTGTGAGTGAGTGTACTCATGAGTGAGTATGCCGAGCTATGGCTTTACGGCGTGTTTCGTCTGCTGTAGTGACGATCCATCTGCTTGATTAAAACCGATTGAGCGTAGGGGGCGCGCGCGCATCGAGGCACCGTAAAGTGTTCAGGGTGCGGAATGGGATGGAAAATAGAGGTTTGTACGGATGAGAAGACAGATGAAGCTGACGCCAAGTGTAAGCAATGCGAGAGGCGAAAATGGAAATAATGATGGCTGCTCAGAATGAGCTCATGGTAAGAATACCGGAGGTACCGGTGCGTGACTGCAACCTGCAAAGAGCGGTTGTCGACGCAAACAAAGAGATATGGCAGATGAGTCGAGAGAAAGGCATCGAAGTAGTGGAAATAAACAGAGAGGTGCACAGGTGGGGTGGTTTTCGAAGAGACGGAATAAGTGGGCATAGGGGACGACTGTATACAACTTTTGAGGGAAATATACCGAGAAAATACAGTTTGTATAGAATGGGAAGGAATAAGTAGCAAGGACAGCGTTGAAATTAGCAAGGGGCTGAGACAGGGATGTCCTTTGTCCCCGCTGTTATTCATGCTGTACCTGGTGAGGATGGAAAAAGCGCTAGAAGGTAGCAACATTGGATTTAATTTGTCACGCAAACAGGTCGGCACGATGGTTGAGCAGAAGCTTCCAGGTATATTTTATGCTGATGATATTGTCTTATTTGCGGACAGTCAAGATGATATACAGCGACTGGCAGATATATGCGGAAAGGGAATGTGAGGCTCTAGGACTAGGATTTAGTGCAACAAAATGTGGATTGATGGTATTCAATGATCACGAAAACCATGCGGTCATAATACAGGGCCAAAAAATACCGAGGGCAAGAGAGTACAAGTACCTCGGAGTATGGGTAAATGAGGGGGACAGATATATGGAGGTACAAGAGAAAGCATCGGTAGCAAAGGGAAAGAGGAATGCTGCAATTATGAAGCACAGAGCTTTATGGGGATACAATAGGTACGAGGTGCTTCGAGGGCTGTGGAAGGGCGTGATGGTCCCGGGGCTTACATTTGGGAACTCAGTGGTGTGCATGAACTCAGAGGTAAAATCAGGAATGGATGTAAATCAAAGGACGGTGGGCCGCCTCGCGTTGGGCGCTCACGGGAAGACGACAAATGAGGCTGTAAAGGGTGATATGGGATGGACAGGCTTTGATGTGAGGGAAGCTCAGAGCAAAATGAGATTCGAAGAGAGGCTGAGGAAAATGAAGAGTAGATGGGCAGAAAAGGTTTTCAGGTATTTGTATAGAAAAAGCGTTGACACGCAGTGGAGAAAAAGAACTAGGAGGCTCACCATTAAATATACGGCTAGCAGTGCGGGCGATATGGCAACAAGGAGCATTAAGCGGAAGGTCAGAGAGGCGGAGAGGACTTATTGGATGGCAGCGATGGAAAAGAAGCCGGCTCTGAGTAACTACCGAAAGGGAAAAAAACGAAATAAGGAGGGAAAGGTTTTATGATAATTCAAGGGGAAGCGCTTTGCTGTTTGAAGCAAGGTCTGGATGCTTTAGAACGCGTAGTTATAAAGCGAGATTCAGTAACGAAGAAGAACAATGTACATGCTGCGGGGGAACTAAGGAAACGATGGAACATGTACTGATTGAATGTGGCGATATTCACCCAGGTATACGTCTGGGCACGAGTCTACATGAAGCCTTGGGTTTTAGGGACAACAATGGAAAGCTGAACACGTCCGCGATAGAAATAAGTAAGAGGCGGTTAGAGTATTGGTGGCAGAAAAGTAGAGATAAAGGACAAAAATAAATAATGGGGAAAAATAAGGTAATTCTGCCTTAAGAAGCAGAGAGATGGACCGTGAATTTATATTTTTTGGTATAATAACATAGACTTAATCAATGTAGATAAGGTATTAGGCCAACATGAAACAAGGAAGTTCTTTTTTTCTTGTTTTTTCTTCGAGCCTGGTGGCAGACATGTCACCGCCCCGTTATAAAGGGGACGCTCATAGCATCCATCCATCCATCCACCCTAGTTGAGCGCAAGAGAGGGCGCCACCGCCTCAGCGCTCGCCATCAGGCGAGAGAGAGAGCGAACGGCGTGCGTTTTTCTGTGGGAAAAACCGGCGTACACTGCATGCTTCGCCCCTCCCCAAGTTTCACGTTAGTGGAGCTGAACACCCTTGCCTACGTTACCCTTCGCCGCAAATATTTTGATATGGATGAATGCTATGACAGAGGCCGAGGCTTGGGCTAAGGTCGCACCTCGCGGTGCGTTAAGGCGTTGACAAAATTACGCTTCTCCTATTGGAAACATGCCGAATTGGACGGACGCGTAGCAACGGCGCGATGCGGGAGCTAATCGCGATACCATGGTCACAATGCATTACTTAACTTTACTCCTCCCAGACGCCGACACCACCTCGCCGACCCAGAGCATACCCCTCCCAGACGCCGACACTACCCCGCCGACCCAGAGCACTGTGTGAGGAAAGTGTGAGATATAAAAGGCGCGTTTGTAAAGCTTCCAGAGTGTATGACCATGCCGCAGTGGATAGCGTGCCCAGCATCTGTTGTCGTGGACCGAGAGGTCATGGGCTCGACTCCCGTTGATGGAACATTTTTTCTTCTAGTTTTTCTTTGCCATCAGATCATGTGCATTTTGACAGCTACGGAGCACATGTGATGAAGAAGAAGTGCACCCTGAAGAGCTAGCTACACAGTCGTATCGTCAGCGCTACACAGGAGCGGCTCGTGCTGAACGTTGTTGCTGTTTGCGCTGGCTAGGCTTACGGTTCTACACTGTCATATTACAGTTTCTCTTGTCCACGCCGTGTCTCAGCTCTTTATTATGATGTATGATGTATGTATGATGATGTAGTTAACGGGAGAAGTTTGCTGTAGCACGCGGTAGGGTCCATGGTACCGGCTAACAAACTTCGAGGAGTTACCTGGCGCAGGAGTGGGAGGCACCCAGAGCCAAACAAGAGAGTTGGGCGAAAATTGATTGTGGGGCCGTCCGTCGTCGTGTCGAAATTTCTGTAGCCCCTGTTCCTGAGTTGTAAGGGAGCGGGCTAGTTGCCGACATTCTTCTGCATATCGAGCAGCTTCGGAAACTGGTGTGCCCTCTGAGGAGTCGGGTCGGTAGGGAAGAATGGTGTCGATCGGAGACGATGGTTCTCGGCCATAGAGTAAAAAGAAGGGAGAAAAGCCGGTCGTCGCCTGGGGTGCCGTATTGTAGGCGTACGTGACGTAGGGAAGAATAAGGTCCCAGTTGGTGTGGTTAGAGGCGACATACATAGAAATCATGTCTCCAAGAGTTCGGTTGAAACGCTCGGTCAAGCCGTTTGTTTGAGGGTGATATGCGGTAGTACAGCGGTGAATCACATGACATTCAGCGAGAAGTTCTTGAATAACATCCGCGAGAAAGACGCGCCCTCGGTCGCTCAGGAGTTCACGAGGAGCGCCATGACGTAGAACAAAGCGTTGAAGCAGGAAAGACGCAACGTCACGTGCCGTTGCGGCTGGCAGAGCGGCTGTTTCTGCATATCTCGTGAGGTGGTCTATCGCCACAATAACCCAGCGATTTCCGGCGGATGTGTATGGTAGAGGACCGTAAAAGTCTATTCCAACCCGGTCAAATGGTCGCATTGGGCACGGCAACGGCTGCATTGGTCCAGAAGAGCGGCAAGGATCGGGCTTGCGGCGTTGACACTCTGTGCAAGATCGAATGTACTTTTGTACGAATGTGTACATGCCGCGCCAGTAAAACCGAAGACGTAGTCTGGCATAGGTCTTAAACAGACCAGCGTGTGCGCACTGTGGATCGGCATGAAAAGCAGCACATATGCTGGCGCGGAGTTGCCTGGGTATGACAAGTAGCCATTTGCGGCCGTCAGATTGGTAGTTGCGGCGATAAAGGATGCCATCACGGATGGCGAAGTGAGAGGCTTGTCGGCGTAGTGCTCGAGGTGGCGGGCGTGCGAGCGCGTCAGATAGGTAATCCATCAAAGACGCAATCCACGAATCTTTGCGTTGCTCCAAAGCCATGTCGATGGATCCTAATGGCGAACATAAGTTGTCCAGAATGGAGACACTCGCAATGTCAGTGGAAACAGGCGAACGCGAAAGAGCGTCGGCATCGGCATGCTTCTGGCCTGAGCGGTAGATAACCCGGATGTCGTACTCTTGGAGCCGCAAAGCCCATCTTGCCAAGCGGCCGGAGGGATCTTTGAGGGAGGACAACCAGCAAAGTGCGTGATGATCGGTAACGACATCGAAGGGTCGACCGTACAGGTAAGGCCGAAATTTTGTAATGGCCCAGATGATCGCTAGGCATTCTTTTTCAGTTACTGAATAATTTGCTTCAGCTCTTGTTAGTGTGCGACTCGCGTACGCAACAACATAGTCTTGGTAGCCGGGCTTTCGTTGGGCGAGGACTGCTCCAAGACCGACACCGCTAGCATCCGTGTGGATTTCTGTGGGAGCACTTGGATCGAAATGACGCAGTATGGGTGGTGTGGTCAGTAGCTGACGTAGCGTCGCAAACGCATGATCGCAAGCCGGGGACCACGCGGACAGATTGGGGTCTCCTTGAAGCAGGTCTGTCAAAGGTGCCATAATCGAGGCGAAATTGCGAATGAATCGGCGAAAGTATGAACAAAGGCCGATGAAACTGCGCAACTCTTTTAAAGACGCAGGCCTCGGGAACTCTTTAACGGCACGTAGCTTAGCGGGATCAGGGAGTACGCCATCTTTCGATACGACATGTCCGAGAATGGTCAGCTTGCGTGCCCCAAAGTGACATTTCTTTAAGTTTAGTTGAAGGCCAGCTTCAGCGAGACATCGTAAAACCTGCTCCAAGCGACGAAGGTGCGTTGGGAAGTCAGGCGCAAATACCACCACATCATCCAAGTAGCACAAGCATGTGTTCCATTTGAGGCCTCGTAGAATAGTGTCCATCATGCGCTCAAATGTCGCAGGCGCATTGCAAAGGCCGAATGGCATCACATTAAATTCGTGTAAGCCATCCGGTGTGATAAATGCGGTTTTTGGCCGATCATCTGTATCCATAGGTACTTGCCAATAACCAGAGCGGAGATCGAGGGAGGAAAAGAACTCTGCACCTTGTAAACAGTCTAGGGCGTCGTCTATCCGGGGCAAAGGATAAACATCCTTTCGCGTTATCTTGTTTAGACGACGATAATCTACGCAAAAGCGTGTCGTGCCATCCTTCTTTTTAACTAAAACAACTGGTGATGCCCACGGACTGTCTGACGGTTGAAAGACGCCGCGCTTTAGCATGTCACCTACTTGTTCATCAATGACGCGGCGTTCAGTCGACGACACACGGTACGGCCGCTGCCGTAGTGGTGGGTGAGAACCTGTGTCGATCCGGTGGCATACAGTGGATGTTCGGCCTAGACAAGTGCTGTGGCTGTCGAAAGCTGGGCGAAATTTGTCAAGGAGGCATAGAAGGTCACGGCGTTGCTGCGGGTTTAGATCGTCGTCGATGACATGGCTGAAAACGTCACCGGCCGATGCGCCACTGAAGGGATTACAGAAGAGGGCGTTGACCTCTGATGAACCATCAGGAACGCACGTGATGGTTTCGCAAGGCTCCATTGTGCCGATACATTCACCTCGAAGCAATGTAATCGGGAATGGGAATGGATTGCCCACAGGGACGTCGGTCGTACCACCTTGAAGGGTAAGCAGAGCGGTTGGGAGCGGTGAGAGGTGGCGATGAACGAAAGCAGCGGAAGGCGTGAAGAGCGCGATACCTTCGGAGGCAGCGGAACATGACACAGGTGCCAAGACAGTAGCGTGCGGAGGGATCTGGGTGTCGTCGGTGATGACCAACTTCGCGCAGGAAAGGTGATCGCCAGCAGGTAAAGCATCGGCAAGAGATGAGAAGGCGACTTCTGCACGGGCGCAATCGATGACGGCTTGGTGACGGGACAGAAAATCCCAACCTAAAATAATGTCGTGAGAACAGTGCGGAAGTACGACGAACTCGACTGTGTAGGGTACTTCTTCAATGATGAGTCTGGCAGTACACGCCGCAACAGGCTGGACGGGCTGTGCTGTGGCAGTGCGAAGAGACGGACCGTAGAAGGGGGTCGTCACTTTTCGGATTGAGCGGCACAATTTTTCGGTTATGACAGATATTGCGGCACCCGTATCGATGAGAGCAAGAACAGATACACCTTCGAGAACGGCATTAATAACATTCGGCGGCGGAAGAAGAGGGCTTGTACTTTGCGACGATGACGCAGTTCTTGCCTCGGGAACTGCGCCATTTAGTTTTCCGTGTCGGTTGCAGATGGACGTCGACGCATCGGGGAGAGCGAGCGACGACGAGGAGAAGGAGAACGACGGTCAGAAGCTGGTCGAAGGCTTGGTCGTGGAAGGGGCAACTCGCGGTCTGAAGCGTAGGAGAACGTGTGGCTGTAATCAGGTGCGCGGGGGTCGTCACGTGAATGTAGTGGTCGGCGGCGGCACAGGCGTGCAACGTGTCCGGGTAGACCGCATGAAAAGCAGATTGGCCGATTGTCGGCTGTGCGCCAAGGATTGGCGACCCGATGGACCGGAGGTCGTGGCGGCATCGTGGCGTAAGCAGGAGTAGACAACGGAGGCGGCACGCGGAACGTCTGTGGTCGTGGTCGTGCTGCTGCTTCGGCGTACGTCAACGGTGCGGTGACTGGTGGCGGCAGCTCTGGTGGAAGAACCTCAGACACTTGGTCTTGTATGAGGCGTTGTAGTGCGGGATTGAGCGGCGTACTTCGCTCCGGCAGGTTGGGGATTAGTGAGAGCTGGCGAGCAACTTCCTCGCGCACAAAAGCTTGAATCTGCGAGAGGAGTACGGGATCTTGCGAGGGAGTTAAGCCGGACAACGATTCCTGATGTTGGACAGGGCGGCGGGTGACGAGGCGTTGCCGGCGGAGCTCGTCATAGCTTTGGCACAGCTCAATGACTTGGGCGACAGTACCCGGGCCCTTCGAAATCAGCATCTGGAATGCGTCCTCGTCGATGCCCTTCAAGATGTGCTTGATTCTGTCCGCCTCGGCCATGGTCGCATCGACGCGTTTGCACAGGTCGATGACGTCCTCAATATAGCTGGTAAAGGTCTCGCCAGGTTGTTGAGAGCGCGACTGCAGGCGCTGTTCCGCGCGAAGCTTGCGGACAGCAGGACGGCCGAAGACTTCGCTGAACTTAGCCTTGAACGCGGTCCAGGTGGGAACGTCGGATTGATGGTTCCGAAGCCACAAGTGAGCAATGCCGGCGAGGTAAATACCGACAGTGGCCAGTTTCATGGCGTCGTCCCATTTGTTGAGGACACTCACAAGTTCATAGGTAGACAGCCAGTCGTCCACGTCGTGGTCATCAGTGCCGCTGAATATTGGAGGGTCCCGCTGACGAACCGCGCCGGAGCATGCGGTGGCCTGCGGAGCAGGTAGCGGCGGGCTTGTGTGAGTTTCGGTGGTCATGGCGGCAGGTAGAGTCCGGTTGCGCAACTCCAGGATTGTCAGAAGACCTAGCAACCTCCACCAATTATAATAAAGAGCTGAGACACGGCGTGGACAAGAGAAACTGTAATATGACAGTGTAGAACCGTAAGCCTAGCCAGCGCAAACAGCAACAACGTTCAGCACGAGCCGCTCCTGTGTAGCGCTGACGATACGACTGTGTAGCTAGCTCTTCAGGGTGCACTTCTTCTTCATCACACACAGAATGACGATATAGAAACAGCAGCCCCGTGCACTTCCACACACCGCACAGGCGATGATCCACGCTAAAGCATCGGCGGTGCTGACACCTACAGGTTCATCTCGCGGCCAATAGTGAGCATTATTTATGCGCTTCATCTCCTCATCTGTACATGCTCATCACCACTCGTCAACTTACGCACACACTCTAAGAAAAGATCGAGTAAAAAGGGCGTCTTTTTGTCCCACAACAATAATCGTCATCTGGCTTGCTTGCGTTTCCTTTCTTGAAAACTCGGCGCTGGCCACTTTCCTACCAAGAATGCTATGTCACGCTGATAGCGCGCATGTCGTTCGTGACCAGAAAGTGCCGGGCGCGCGGCGATAGTGCAAGGAAAGGAGGGCAAAATAAATGACGATTATTGTTGTGGGACAAAAGGACGCCATTTTTACTCGATATTTTCTTAGAGTGCAGGTCGCTGCTATAACACCACTGCCCCAGCAGTTACCCCTACAGGCGACTGCACTGCACGTTTCGCTCAACCCTCTCACACCAAGAGCACCGCCTCACCCTTGCAACGTCCGGCGCACTCCTCGTCCAGTTTGTTTCTGTTGCGGCATCCGGGGCCATACTTCAACGTTTTGCCGACGCCGTCAGTAAGATGAAAGACGAGGCTACGACGATTGTCAGCAAGATGAGTTTTGTATCAGTGGACCACACTATCGCAGCCCATACCAGAGCAGTCCACTGCGATCACAGTCTCCGCAGAACTTCGGCGCAGCTGCTGGTTCCCGTTTGCCGCGTCGTCACTCGCTTTCACCGTTGCGGCGCTCTGCTTCACCACTTTGACCGGCTACTTCGACCTCTGATCATCGAGAGGAAAACAGTGCATCTCCAGAAGGGAGAGCTGCATCTTTCGGACTTCATAAACTCCTCCGGAACACCCGTCAAATATGCTGTTGGTCTATGCTGAAGGCATGCAGTCGCCCAAATCTTTAACTAGCGTGCGCGAGCGGCAATTCTTTGTGTCTTCGCCATATCACTGAATTAAGTTCCAAAAAGAGTGAGGGCAAGTGCATGCCCACAAAGCGCATGCCCACGAAGCACATGCCCACAAAACAATTTTTTGCAACTTCGTTCCATCATATGGCGCTGACACACAGGAAAGTCGCCGCCGCACACTAGTTAAAGATTTGGGCGGGTGTAGTGCTGAGTAAACAAGTGTAACAGGCTAGTTGGTATAGATGCATCTTCGTAAGAAGCGCAAAACTACACACAGGGACAGTAAGAAAGAATGGATGAGTAATAATCGGTATGACAACGCGGGCTTTTTGTTTGTCTTCTTTCTTTCCTTTTCATATGTCGCGCTTCCGAATAAACGCTTAGTTGCAGTCAAGCGCTTGCGTAGTGTTTTTCTTTCTTGCTGTCCCTGTGTGTAGTTTTGCGCTTCTTACGAAGGTGGTACGTGCTGAGGCCTTGGTTGACACAGGCGCATCGCTTTCTGTTATTAGTGCAGACTTCTGTTCCCGCTTGCGAAAAGTGAAGACGCCATAGGATGGCCCTCACCTTCGCTGTGCTAACGGAGTAATTCGGCCCTCCAGTTTTGACAGACGTCACCGTGACAGACGTCACGGCCCTACAAGTGGCCAATCGCGTGCGGCTGGATAGAACGGACCGCCTCCGTTCGTTTTAAGAACGTGTAGAAAATCGCGCCACAAATGGTCCAAATGCCTTCCACTACAGTGCCTCATAATCATGTCATGGTGTCGTCACGTAAAACCCCGAATATTATTATTAAATCTCTAAACTAGCACGTAATTTGGGATATACTCATTTCTATTTAATGCCCCTGAATGCGCCAGGAGCGCAGAAAAGGCGGCCGCTGTGTTACGTGAGGGCGGAATGCCCCGTGACGTAAAGTGACGTGGCTTTCCGCCATGATGCGATTTTATTCAAGGCGTGTGCAGCAGTACCTCTTGTTGGAATGCTGCGAGTGATTTCACTTGCACCAGCAGATCGCCTTACCTTTGGTGCTTATCTGTGTCTTTCGCGTTGCAGTGTGAACAAAAAATAGCAGTTTCCGCCTTTTCTTTCGCTGCGCAGCAAGGAACTATTAACTTCTTTCTGTGCAGAAGGAATCTACTAATGTTCACGAACTTACTAGGCGAATACTGGCTTACAAACATTATTATAATAATATTAATGTTTGGGATTTTACGTGGTAAGCCAATACCGCCAGATGATTATAAGGCACGCCGTAGAGGAGGGCTCCGGATATTTCGACCACCTGGTGTGTCTTAACGTGCTCTGGAATCGCACAGTACAAGGGCCTTTATCATTCGGCCTCTACCGAAAAGCAAGCGCCGCGGCCGGGTTCGAAACCGCGACCTTCGGGTAAACAGCCAAGCACCTTAACCACTGATCCACCGCGGCGAACATGATTAGAATGGACTAGCATAAGTTGAAAACTGTTTTGTTCACACCTGCGTGAAACCTAGTAAGTCGTAACCTCAGTCTAACTTAGGATCCGGAAAGGTAGCACTTGTGCAGGACACATTCGGTGTGATTTTTAATCAGTACGTGAACACGCATGTTGATTGTTGGCGAAATGCTGGGGAAAGGGCTGTGGTATACTAGTAAATTTCCGCAGGTACTTCCACCGTATGATGAACAGTCACGTTATAATTCGATGTTCGTCCCTCATATAAACTATTGTAACCTTGTATGGGGAAGCACATCAAAACGCAAGATTAACAAATTCCTTTTAATACAAAGGAAGGCCATTCGCGACGGCCGAGCTGTTTGCCACGCTGAACGTGCTTGCTCTGCAACACGTTTTCTAGCGTAATCTTATGAAGTACAAGCGCGCTTCGAGAGATGAAAAATTCTTGAACTAGGGGTGTCGTGTGTAAGACTCACCTAAGTGCTTTTTACACATTAAGCCATCGATCAGAGAACGAATCATCTTGAAGGGAAACAAGTTGAATTAGTACTCAGAAACATACCGAAAACTTGGTGACGCACTCAAAGATGACTGTTTTTACTCAGCCTAATGACAATGAAGCTAAGGGAGGCATAGGAGGCATTACTTGTAGCTTTTAACTGTAGTATGGTGCTTACGACATGAATTTAAGGTAGATGAAAAATCAACTTGCTGCAGGTAGGAATTGAACCCACGACAGTCGGACAACGTTGTAGGATACTCTAACAATCGAGCTGAAGCGGCGGTCGCTTTCCCATCCACTTGATTGGGTATTGATGCTTTACGCAATCCTACGAGTGTTAGCCAGTGCCGCTCGCAGCCACGACGGCGAGTGTTGAACGGTTTTTTCTTGTGAGGTGGCGTCACGGAGCACGTGATCGCATTGTATTCAGCGCACATACCTGACGAATAAAAAACAGAGTCCGTCAGCTTGTTTTGCAAAGGGTTGCCTTTATTGGTGTGGCCGCACTCACGGCGGTGAAGTATGTGGTTAGCTCAAGCCGTCAGCATGGAGAGCAGGGAGTGCCGCAATGTCGTCTTCTGACACGTCGTTCACGTGGAAACATTTCATTTTAGTGGCTGTGACTCAAATGACAGGCTGACGAAACAAAAGGAAGTGCGAATGGAATATCAAACGAAAGCACAGATGTCACGATGAATCTATCGATTTGCCACGAACAGAAAGCAATCAGGCGCCGGTGATTTCAGACACGTGTGCTTGTCGGCCCGAGTTGGTTTCCTATGTACACATGTCTGCCAGTTCTCGAGGGACCAGCGGAGGCGACCAAAGGGCTTTCGGTCGTCGGGGGCACACGGTGGTAAACCTGCGACACAAGATGAACGCCAATCACTGAGCAGTGAGACACTACAAGCGCTCATCTATGAATTTTCATAACTCATGAGCGTCTCACCATTATGCTAATGAGGCTAGACATTACGCTAATGAGGCTAGGCAGCCAGGTCTTTTGACGAGTTATGGGCTTTGCGCCGCCCTCGTCTCAGTGACAAGGACGGCAAGAACTCTCAGTGAATTGACAGTGGAATTCAGGTTGTATTATTTCGACCTTACTGCTGAATCCATCTTCGGGTATCTTTGACGTGAAGTGTCTTATCCGTTAAATGATCGTGTGCATTCTCTGTCAAAAGAATAATAGTGTTAAAACCCTAAGCTATAATCCAACCCTCATGGTTCACAAGGGGCTGCTCTCCGGCTGTTAATTAAGAACCTTCTTGTAACTCGATCTGTGCACGCACTGATCAAGTCAGCACGAGATCCGTGGCGTTAGAACTCAACGCTACGCACAAGGTTTGTAAGATTTGAGGCCAGTTATGACATTCAAAACTAATCGAAACAAGCGAGGCCAGTGACGTATCCAGGGGGGGGGGGGGGGGGCAGAGCGGGCCCGTGCCCTCCCCGAAAATTTTTTTCCCCATGGTATACAGAGCACAAAATGATACTCGACCCCACTTATTTGCCCGGACCCAATGTCAGATCAAGGAGGTGCCCCTCCCCCCGCCCCCCCCCCCCCCGAAAAAAATTGCTGCCTACGCCACTGAGCTAGGCACAAGAGGCTGCGATGCCGAAAAGGCAGTGTGACCAAACTTAGGTTACGCTCGAACGTGCGCGGGCGCGCTGAGTTCAGCAGACGACAGTTGGCCTCTACCAGAAGTGAGTCATCTTTTTGAAAACTCGCAACAAAGTGTTTCCACATTTCAGCCTTTTTATTTAACTACAGCAACTATTATACGCAGTGTCAACGGGAACAAGCGCAGCTGATCCAAACACCGCTCTTGATTTATGTCGGCTATTGGCCAATAAGGACGCTATGTCTCATGCTAAGCGGAGAAACAGATCCGTGAAGTCAACTCACAGGCGTCCGCCCACCGACGAGAGTGAGAACCGGCCTCTGTTTGATAAGAGGGCGCATGAGAAGACTGCAACTTCGCTCTCCGCTTGTAGCCTTTACGCGGCGCGCACTACTGCAATATTTGGCAGAGCAGTTCGTAGCCGTGTCAGCTTTCCGCAGGATGTGTTTTTAACAAGCCTAAGGGATGCTTCAGGACCCCTTTAAAGGTAATCTTCTGAACCTACTGCTGATGACATACCCATAAATACGGGCGGCTTTACTAAAATTTTCCAAACTTCGGGACCTCTGCGTGAAAAGGCACATGCGTAAGCAGGGTCGTAAATCCAGAAAAATTGCAAGCGGGGACACACATGTTGATATCGCGATCATTTTTATAAATATGGGTTTTATATTTAATTATAGAAAAGTTAATATCATGCTTAGTTTAAGTTTAAA
Organism: Rhipicephalus sanguineus; assembly: GCF_013339695.2. NCBI lineage: Eukaryota > Metazoa > Arthropoda > Arachnida > Ixodida > Ixodidae > Rhipicephalus > Rhipicephalus sanguineus. Next base: position 216,228,421 of record NC_051177.1, on the reverse strand, counting down.
AAGAAAACTGGCATAGGTAAACATCTCTCATAATTGTTTTGTGTTATTGAGTATTCTAAAAATCCGGTCGAACGACACTTGCAAATTAGGACCCAGCTGACCCAGCTGAGGGGTATTGAGCACACGTATGCGCTACAAAATAAACAGGCGTTAAAAATTGAACAAGAAATATGCTCTACAATATGAGTAATCACTAGAGGCCGGATTGCTAGGCATTAAAAAAGCGCGTTTTAGACGCCAGGAATGGGCAGGGAAAGCAACGTTTTAGGCCACGAACATCTTTAATAGAGGCATAATAAATTGTTACATAAATTGAATTAATTTCAGACGAAGGCGTGCGCAACCCCTATGTACGATAGGAAAACACAAATCTTGTTTATGATGGCATAAAGGCGCCAACAGTTCGGAACATAGGCTCGAAATTGTCCTTTTTCCCTCACAGTTCGCAGAACATAGTCTCTCTGTTTATTCTGTAACATGACAAGTCAAGTGTCCACGATCGAATCAACACACTGCTGCGTGTCGTTCTGTTGGGCATCGCTGAGAAAGGAAGAGCAGGAGCCAGGCCCGTAGCCAGGAGGGTGGGGGTGCCTAAAGCCTCCCCCCCCCCCGATAGTTTTATGGAGGGGGGTGTTTTACTGTTAATAAGTAATGCAAATAGGTGTTTTTCTCGAATAGTGAAGGCCTTCCGCAAGTGCCCCCCCCCCCCCCCCCCCCCCGAAAAACATCTGGCTACGCGCGCGCATGCGCTGATCGCCAGAGCGTTAAGAGACCAGAAGGAGGAATGCCTCCTATTGGTCTGGTTGAGCCGCGTGGCGTCAATTTCTCCCCTGCCGGTGAATACATTAAAAAGGAAAAAGAAAACGCGTCCACATCCTTTTTTTTGCTCTTCACTCCTTTCCCCAAACGGCTCTACGTTGTTTCGCATTCGCCGACTACTCGCGCCATTTCAACGCGGCGGCGTATGCTGGCCGGCGCTTTCCACTTCGCTGCTGCTAGCGGTTGTTTTCCAGGAGTTAGTTGCACACAGAGGACTAGTTTGAACACCATAGAGTTGCAAACAGTCAGTGTCTCCCGTTAACATAAATAACGCTCTCAAACTGCACCCGACCATAAGTAGTTAGTGTTCACATAGGCGCCGATTTTGAAAACAGGTATTTTTAGGCATTTATACACAACACAGGCGCTAACATTCAACGAAATATTTATTTTTGCATGTGCACAACTATATACTTATAATAAACACCCTACAAAAAATTTTGCAGTGGCTTAGCTCGGCTATGCCAGGATATACGTAGCGTTAGCAAAGGTTCAGCTGATTATTATTAGCTTTCCAGATTGTCTAGCATTATTAGCCTTCTTCTGTTCATTCTTCGTGCGCTGAACCGCTAATTGCCAGGCAACTACTTCGGGATCCGATGAGATAAGCTTCTCGGCTCTTCTGCGCCGTCGAGCAGCATTTGCGCTCTCCTTCGCCATGGCGTTACCCACCTGCAAACGCAAGTCAGAGGCGCTATCAAGCGGCCGCAGTGCAGTGTCAGACGGCGACTGCACAGCGAAGGCGCGTAGCTGCGCGCGCGCGGGCGCCACTGTGTCTACGACGTCACTCCTCTCGAATGCGGCGCAGACCAGCAGCGGCGAGCCGCCCGCGGCGGTGTCGGAGAGCGCGTGAGATGCCAGCTCCGGTGACCCAGCTGTGTGACATCACTGATCCTCGCGCATGCGCAGCACGGCTCATGACGCTCCACGCGAAATCGGCTCCGCCTAGGCAAGTGTAGCTAACGCTACAAAAACAGAATCACACTGGCGCACAGATCCTTCTCATGTCGCTATCGTGTTCATATTTATCTAGAAAAGTCAGCTCTTTTTCACACAGAACTACACATCCGCAGCTAATGCAGTTCTGACCCGCTCGTGATATGGCGGCTGGCTCGATGATTTCTCGTGCAAGGGATGACTTACATCGAGATAAAACCTTGCAACCTATCGAAAATAGGTTCTCTTAGCCGATCGTTGATGCATCGGCCAGTTTGGCCGATGTAAACTATACCACAGGAGATAGAGATCGGGTACACGACACACTGGGTACATTCTGTGAAACGTTGTCTGTGCTTAGTTTTACACCCGTCTTTTTCAATAAAGACAGCGTTGGTTTGTTTGTACAGTGAGGCAAGCTTCCTAGGTGCCGAAGAAACAACGTCAACATTAGAACTCGGGCCAACCTTCTTAAGGTGCTGCGAGAGAGAGAGAGAGAGAGAAATAACTTTATTTATCCCATCTTAAGGGAAAGGGGCTGCGAGATGAAGGCGAGGGATTCTACTCGCGGTAGGCCTCCTCTACTACCTCAGTCCACCTCAGGATAGCCTTCTGTAGTGCAGAGTTGTAGCTGCGCATGGCAACCTCCCACAACTCCTGACTACTTAATTGTTTACGAAGGCTCGGGAGAGGGGAGTAACTTTTGCATTGCCACATAATGTGGTTAAGGTCCGCTCGCCTGACGGAACAAAGCTTGCAGTGCAAATTAGGGTACATCTTTCTTTCCCCTGCCTAAGGTTGTGCGAAATCCCATGAAAATATGCTGTGTCGTGCACCAGATTCATATCTCCTGTGATAAAGTACACATCGGCCAAATTGGCCGATGCATCAACGATCGGCTCGGAGAACACTACTACAATGTGAATACTGCGCGATTCAAGGTCATCTTGATGTGCACTGTCGCGACTGTGGGTGTGAACCTATTTTCGATAGGTGCAAGGTTTCATCCAGATGTAAGTCTTCCCTTAAACGAGAAATCATCGAGGTAGCCGCCATATCACGAGCGGGTCAGAATTGCGTTAGCTGCCCATCTGTAGCTTTGAGTGAAAAAGAGCTGACCTTTCTAAATAAACATGCCAGGGCGATAGCGACTGGAGATAGCGACTTGTGCACATGTGTGATTCTGTGTTTTTTGTAAGGTGTTCAGTACGAGTAGCTGTGCACATGCAGAAATAATCATTTTGTTGAAAATTAGCGCTTGTGCTGTGTATCCTCTTCTCGTGCCTTGTTCATCCAGCGCTATTTTCGTCTACGAGGAGATCAAAATACGCACTCGACTGGCGTCCACAGGCTTACTAGTTTTTAGCATTTTCAGACAGCCCCAAAACGAGTGCGCGGATGCCACACGCGCTGGAGAGTTTTTCAACACTGGCAAATTTATAATGCCCACAATGCCTTGAGGAACATGTGCCAGAGCCACGCAGTCCAGGCGTTCTTTCCGCATCTCACTACGCAGCCATGTCGTTCGTCTTCTCAGCGATCACTCAGCTTTACAGGAAGAGACGGGCATGATCAAGGTGATCGAGACAACCCTCTCTACTTACTGGAAATACTGCTCGAGGGCAGTGCGCATGTTCCCGAGAACCGTTGCCACGTCGTCGACGGATTTGAAGGTGCAATGTTCGTGTACGAAACGCACGCGAGACACGAGCAATCGGACATTTATACTTGGGTGTCAATTCCTTCTAAATCATCAGCATTTATAGCGGTGGAGGATTCTTTTGTTAGTTTGCATCTTAGAGCCCAGCGTAATAAACATTTGCGACTCGTCAGAAGTAACCCGTAGCATTTAAGAATGTTCGTGCTCTACAGTGCGTTTTGAAACGGTAAGCCACTTTCACTTTTGTTCTTCGATTCTGCTCTTTGGAAGGGCTTCAGATTTCAGTGTTGGTTTCACGGAAACAGCGTTATACATAACTGTCAATCGATTCATATATGATGTTTGAAACATAAATGTCAAGGAGTGTCCCCTCCCCAGCCTGAGGGGTCAGGACTCCCCTGACGCCCCTATGATTTACGCCTCTGTGAAGAAGTTCCTATTGACGAGAATCATTTAGCCTGGTAGACTGGGTGCATGAGGTTCTTTATTTTGCCACCAGGTGCAGCTCCGGCGGAGGGAGCGCATTGCAAGAACAGTGTACAGTGTACGGAGGGAGCGCACTGCAAGTACAGATAGAGATGATGCAAGTGACATGTGCTTGGCGTTGAATTATTTCGTTTTGCATCGTAGCTGCCTGGAACGCCTAACTTTTTTTTGAAAAAAAAAAAGGAATAAAGATCCATTGAGCGAGTTTAATGCAGCTATGAATACAGCATTCTCCAATAAAATATAATATTCTCGCTTGTCTCATGAGAGGATGCCGTTAAATATATTTAGCACATCCAAAGCGTTGCTTTCGAAATGGGTACCGAAACATAGCAAAAACACGGCGTACAAAAATTGAAAAGGGAAAAATCTTGCCAGTCTCTTGGGCAGTGCGTGGCAGCCGGACCGCAGGGCCCTATGGGAGTGTTCGCTCTTCGCGTTCCTTTGTGTTTGTGGCCTGTAATGCACTTACAAAATTCCACGATGAACGCTGAATTAGGATTGTAGCCGGCCACATGCCGTCAGTATTAACAAATCGGCTCTGTGTTCTGTCTTCTTCGGCGATAGAAATCATACGAGTCTGCCATTCTGCGCATGACGAGTTCCACTTGTCGGTGAATTTCGTGCCATCGTGAAGTTCATTGTGGCCAACAGGTTTTGCTTTTGCTTTTCGGGCAATAAAAGATGAGCACGCTTCCTTCCAACTTGGGCCTGCAAATAATAGTCAGTGTCTCGTAAAACGCCGTCTGCTCGTGAATTCGGCTGCTGGGGATTTCTGCAGGGCTGGCGAATCAAGCGCGCAGCACAGACGACACTTCTATAAGCAAAACAGCGACGTGCCACTACCGTTTTACGATGCTTCGCATAAACACCCGACTTCTGAAAAGCTGGGCGTGGCATATAAGAAAGAATAAAAAGAGCATTATTATTTGTGACTGTAGTAACTACCCGTAGAAAATGGATAAAAGCGCCTGGCCGAAGCTATAAGAAAAGTGCGCTTCCTTAAACTGCGAGTTTTTATCTCTTTGGTGAACAAGCAAACTGTGATGTCTTTTCTGCCGGACATTTGTAAGCATGCGCCTCGTCTCTTTTGAATGTTGCCTTCATACTAGAGAGCCGACTCCTGTTACACTCTCGCTGTCCAAAAAGCGCACTGGAAAGACTTTCGTGTGTTATTTGAATGGTCGTCGCACTCGCAGAACGTTATGCTCCTGATATGTGTGAATTCTTCAAAATATGATGTGCTAATGCCTTCTGCACTTACCGTCTACATTGGGACATGCGTATTTCGGTTATGGGCAGTTCTGCAGAAAATATTTCTGGCGAACTCACGGTCGAACTCGCCACTGTCTTCGGAAGGGATAATGTGGCCAGGTCACGAGGAGAGCAAAGCCTACGGCGCGCCCGGGCCATTAAAGGCTCCACCTGCTCCTTGCGCCCCTCCCAGAACTTCAGGTAAACGTGCGCGAGGCAGCGGGAGAGCATATGCCAGCGTCTCTTCCCAACATCTGCTTCAGTCCTCATATTCCTGCTTGGCATGCGTAATCTTGAATCACGAGCAAGCCAACCTGTGTGCTGCTGTGGCGATAATATACTACCATTTATAAAGAAACCGTATTTTCTAAGGGGTAGCTGTTTCATTGAGGCTTACAGTAAAAAAAAATTTGACTTCTTACTGCAACATCTGTTGAAGAGGAGTACCAACTACACGCGGACGTTCGCAACCGAGAAGTGCAAAAGCGTCGAATATTTATTTTGAGTTCGACCTGTCACTCACAAGTCGAACGGGCACCGGGAGCGAGCATGTGGTCTAACAGGCCATTCTTCTGTTTTGTATCGCGGTATGTTTGTTTTAACGTGCCTACACGCTTAGTTAGCATTGCAAGCGATGTCTTTGGTATGTGCTTGCTTTTCATTTGTGGTGACGTGGAATCCAAGTTCGGTCCTAGCCTTGCTAAAAGAATTGTTGTCTGGTCAAAATAGGCCAGTTGCTGACGTGGCAGCCCTTAGAAGTACAGTAGAATAATATAGAAAAGCTCATGGCCGACTAGGTCGCACGATTTTCCGAACTAAAAAAAAACGAGTTACACCCGTTGACGTTCTGCAAAATACAAGCAAATCTCTAGAAGTGAAGATGGCAGATTTGGAAAGCAAAAGTAGGCGTTCAAGCATGGTTGGTTTCGGTATTAAAAAAAGAATAGACTGATTCTGTGTTGAGATCTAAGCTTATAGACGATGTGTTTTTGAGGAAGCTCGGCGTTCAATGCACATCAGTTGGCAGGATTCACAGTCTCAGTAAACCCGGTAAAAAGCGGTCCGTAATAATTTCCTTTCAGCACTAAAACGAAAAACAACAAATTCTAAAGAATGCCTACACACTTAAAGGGACTGCCATATTTTTGCAAAATGATTACTCGTAAAAAAAGTCAGTTTAATGGATGACAAACTGCGTGTCGACGATAACATATTTATCTGGGATGACGCCCAAAACGCAAGAATTAACATTCGGAACCGCCGAACTGCTAAACAGAAGTGACTTGGCCTTGAAAGTTGCAAAGAACTGGGAATCCTCAATATAAACGCGCACAGTATCGTTAATAAAAGTGACCGACTAGAGGCGATTATATTAAGGTACGCCCCTCAGATAGTTGTGATAACCGAAACATGGTTACATGAAGATATTGACGGCGCGGTCGTCCCCCCTGCCCCCCCCCCCCCTTCTTGTTGGGTTTTCGCCGTGACAGGCGTATGAGAGGAGGTGGGGTGGCTATCTTGGTCAAAGAAGATATACCAGTCGTACTTTTGCGTCAAGCAGAAATTGCGAAATGCGTTACTTTAAAGCTTACACGCTGCCGGAATATGATGTAATTGTTGCTGTTTGTCTTAACCCACCCTCCTGATTCGTCCCCACAGGCCTTGCATGACCTCTGCGAACATCGTTCTCTCACGAAAAATGTTTCTTGTTGGAGTTTTCAATTTGCCGGAAATAGACTGGGAGAATTGATGCTTTGATCCCGATTGCAATTAAAATGCTAAACACTTAAGTGATATCGTGTTGTACCAAAACCTGAAACAAATTGTCAATCAACCAACACGCGTTCAAGGCACGTCGGCAACTATACGTGATCTTGTCTTTGTCAGTAAAGCAATCGGTGATTTTTATGTATCCGTTGAACCAGGTCTTTGACCATTACATGGTGCATTTTTTTGTCCACTGCACTCATGCAGCATTAGACGATGCAGTGAGGTTACTGCTGAAGACTTCTAGCGCGCCAGAGACGAGAGTGTGTTGGACTACCTTGGCTTTTGTCTCAGCACTTTCCATGGTGATGATATTATTTGCCTTTAGAATAAGCATAGAAAAATGTTCATACACTGTGTTTATAAAGTCATTCCTGATAAAACAAGGAAAACAGCAAAGAAAACTCCCTAGATGACGCGAGAGGCCTTGCAGCTTAAAAGAAAAACCGACAAGGTGCCCCTCGTAACACTGTTCTGAACATCCAACCTAAATTAAACCACTTAGTGGAAAGCGCAAAGGTACTTTCAGCATACGCTTCCAGATTTCATGCGGAATGCACCGGAAAAGTTTTGAGGTTCTTGAAAGAAAAAATTACACCATCTCCCGCTAAAGGGGACCATGAGGCGATGCGAAGCCGGAGCACTTGCACGATCGCGTTCCGTTGGCGTTCGCTGGGCATGCTACTGACCTCGCGTCGTGGAACGCGAAGAGGGACGCTACGCGCGTCGTATCTTCCATCTAGCCTGGACGTTAATTCTCACAGGGCGAGCAGGGAACGCGGTCGACAGGCGGGCGAGAGGGACGCAGCGTAGGAGAGGAGGGAGGGGACGCGCATGCGCTCGAGCTCATCGCGGCGTTGCGCAGGAGAGAATTTCGGCATGTCTAGCCCGCGTTTCAGAGGAAGAGTGGAAAGGGGGAGGGGAGAGGGGTATGGGAGAGGGGGAGGGGAGAGGGAAAGTGGGGAGGGTAAGGGGAGAGGGAAAGTGGGGAGGGGGAGGGGAAGAGTGGAGAGGGGGATGGGAGAGGGAAAGTGGGGAGGGGAAGGGGAGAGGGAAAACGGAGAGGGGAAGGGGAGAGGGAAAGTGGAGAGGGAAAGTGGAGAGGGGATGGGGAGGGTATGCGCATGCGCAGTAAGGGTGGTCACGCCGCACACCACCACCACCACCGCCACCACCACCACCACCACCGGATTGAGCTCCGCCTTAAGATACTTCGCATCTAAAACGAGGACAGTTGAACAAATTTTGCACGAGGGATGCCTGGTCGTCTACAAACACAGCATTGCAGAAGATTTCGACAAAAATTTTTACAGTGTGTTTTCTAGTTGTTGTGATCGGTAATCGCAAAATCATATGCTATATATTGTGCCGTCCGATATACAGTGAAACATCGGTGATACGATCACAGCTCATACGAATTTCGGGGTGATAAGAATTTTTCTTTGATCCCGGCCAAGGCCCATTGGGCTGCAATGTAATGGAGTATGGTTGTTGCGAATCAATTTTTACCTGCGACGTTTGATACGAATGTACCCTACCGCCCAGGTACGAAGAGGTGCTGTGTCCGCGCTGTCGCGGAAGACGCACCAAGTATGTGCGAGCGCGGGAACGCAAGCGTGGACACAGCCAAATCGTCAGAATCACGTTGTAAGAAAAATGCTTCTCTTGCGGTCAGAATAAACCTTCAGAGCCACGTCACGGCCTCCGAGATTGTGTGCGCCAATCTTTGAGGCTCTAATGTGCCTCCGTGTGCGTTCGCGTTTACATTACAGAGGACATTGGCGCCCTGCTTTTTTTTCTAACGCATCGACGTGGGCTCCTGTCGTTGTACTGCGTGAACACGTGCCTGCCTCGTGCACCAGAAATCCAATGAAAGGAGGACCAGGACCGAAAGAAGGCGAGGACGGTCTTGGCGAAGGAGTCAGGCCTCACAACGTCAACATGCGCGACTGTTAGGGTCGCACTTGTGCAGGCACGGCCGTAAATCTCCCAAAAACATCCCCAACACCTCCGCGATCACAAAAGCATAATATAGGACCATGGTTCTGAAATTTTGTGGCCTTGATTTGTCCCGCCAAAAGTCCCTAGATTTTTCCCTGGGAAAATCTAGGGACTTTAGTCCCGCCAAACCACTTCTTCCGTCACTCTTGCCGCAGCTATAGTACTCCTGCGTCATGCGAAAAAGCATGCTAGAATTCAGACGGGGCTACTGCTGCCGCGGGTCACAACGCACCTGGTTCATTAATCAAAGACGCGCTTACAGGCCGTATATTAATGAGTGGTGGTATGATTGCCGACACCTGAAAGCTTAACTGACAATCATTCAGAGTTCTTCCTGACGTTGCTGTGGCCCTGAAAAACAACAAATGAAAATGTACGCCAGCTTTTTCATTTTTTTTTTGTCGCATGATAATTTTTCATGCTTTCTGCTGATACGAATTTTGGATGATACGAATATTTTTGGTGGTCCCGTGAGATTCGTATCACCGAGGTTTCACTGTAGTATCGCAACCGGGTGTAGTTTCTACGTTACTTAATATGAGAACTAAATATTCGCCCGGTCCGGATGGTTTACCAAATGTGTATCTGCACAGATATGCAGAAAAGTTATCCCATTTTCTAGTTATCATTTTTCCTGCATAATTCTCGTCAGCATTCCTTCCTAGCGACTGGTTGAAGGCACGTGCCGTGCATGTGCAAAGAAGTGTTATACTACACGTTTAACAAACTATCGTCCGATATCACTAACATGGTCCTGTTGTAAGCTACAGGAACATTTCATAGCCAAAGAGATTAACAAATTCCTTACTCACAGAAATATTCTCTCTATCTATCAGCATGGCTTTCGTAAATGCGTTTCTACTGTTACCCAATTAACTACCATCGTTCACAACTTTGCTAATGTTCTTGACAAATCCGGGCAAATTGATGCAATTCTTTAGATTTTAGGAAAGCGTTTGACATTGTTTCGCACTCTAACCTTATAAACAAAACTCAAATTAACTTGCGAGCATCACTAAATAATACGATAACAGCCTATCTGACTAACAGTGAGCAGTTTGTTGTAATCGATAATTTTTCACGTGAACTTCCTTAACTTCAGATGTCCAGCAGGGCAGTTTTTTAGGACCCTTATTATTTTTAATATATATCAATGACATCAATAACGTAATTACAGCGCCTGTGCAAATCAGATTGTTGGCTGATGATTGTGTGGTGTTCAATGAAGTAACATGCGGTGAAGACCAAGTAGCGCTCAATTCTAGCACTCAAAACAGCGTCCTGGTGTTTAAAATGGAATATGAAATTAAATGCTAAAAAATGAGTCTTCTCGAAAATTACAAAAAAGATTAACCATTTATCCTTTCAATCTAACATCACTTCCACACCTCCAACTGATTTTAATCAATATAAGTATCTAGGTGTCACCATAACTAACAATTTATCCTGGAACACGCATGCTTCTAACATTTGTAAGTCGGCTTTCCGTAAACTTTGTTTTATCAGGCCTAAATTAAAACAGATTCCTTACAACACTCGTCTAACAGCTTATTACTCGCTAATCCGTCCTAAATTAGAATATGTATGCATTGTGGGGATCCTTTCATCAAACGTAACACTGACGCATTGGACATGATACAATGCAAAGCAGTAAGATTCATTTTTCCAAATACTGGTCAACTGAATCCCCAGCAACCATAATGCTAACTAATGACATTACAATGTTGCAATACCGCGGAAAATTCTCAGACAAGTTCATGTTCTTAGTAAAAAATAGCCATTTCACTCTTCACCTGTACCCTTTTATAAATCCGTTCCAAGCACGGCGAACAAGTCATCGCCATGCTGAATCTTTGATGCCTTTCTCACTAGAACCAGCCCTTTCAAGTATGCGTTTTTCCCGCGGATTAAAACGGACTGGAACAACTTGCCTGAAGCAGAGCTGTCCAATATTGACGCTGTTGTCAGATATGTGTCAGCAGTATTGTGAGCTAGGAACGGCGGTCACAAAAGCCTCTTGTGAACACAATTCAGCGCATTGCAAGCTGATTAAAAGAGGAATTACCACTCCTTGCTTTAAAACGACCTGATTAAGTCGTGCCATCACGCTATCAGGGGCGTAGCCAGAAATTTTTTTCGGGAGGGGGGGGGGGTTCAACCACACTTTATGTATGTTCGTGCGTGCGTTTGTATGTGTGCGTGCATATATACGCAAGCAAAACTGAAAAATTTCGGGGGGGGTTTGAACCCCCCAACCCCCCCCCTTGGCTACGCCCCTGCACGCTATGTTCACTATTTTATACGGCAGAGTAAGCGGTTATCGCAGGCAGGCTATCCGATGTCACTACAGGTATCCGTGGCAGAGTGCTTCATGAATGAGTCACGAAGGCGCTCACGGCTTCACAGTAGTGATGCAGAACTATCGATGGTACTATCGATACTGTCGATAGCTGAGCCGCTATCGAACTATCGCTTGTAAAAAATAGTATCGATAGCGGTATTGATAGAAAATGCGATGATACTATCGATAGTATAAAACCAACAGCGCGAACTCATTGCAGAATAAACTTGCTTCCCCGCGCGCGTGGTACATAGTGGAGCCGGAGGAGCAGGCTGAACAAGAAAGTTGACATGCTTGTGTTCTTCACCTGAGTGCTTTGCTCACACATGATCATAAAGTCAAACTGTTGTGCTGTAGTGGCTGTAGCGAAAAGGAAGGCGTTACATGTGGTGGAACAGCACGGCTTCAAATTTAAATTGCATTTTATGATTTCAAAATTTAAAAAAGATATCAAGAACTAAATTTGTTAATTGTAGGGTGTAACTGGTTGCTTTTGGATGTGAATTTATTGATGCACATATTCCACCAATTTTTTACGAGAGAAATAATCTATTTCTCTCGCAAAAAAATTGTCCATAAATTAAGCGAAGCTAATCGTAGGCTATCGCAAATATTTTGACAATATGGCCGGCCACCCGCCACGGTGGTCTAGTGGTCATGTGCCCGATTGCAGACCCGCAGGTCGCGGGATCGAATGCCGGCCGCGGCGGCTGCATTTTCGATGGGGGCGAAAATGCTTGAGGTCCGTGTGCTTAGATTTAGGTACACGTAAAGAACCCAGGTGGTCGAAATTTCCGGAGCCCTCCACTACGGCGTCTCTCATAATGATGTCGTGGTTTTGGGACGTTAAACCTGAACATTTATTATTATATATTAAAATATGGCCGACCAGCAACAGCATTATTAGTCACACCACTATCGAAAGTATTGTCACGTGGCTGTGACGGTGAAGAATACTGCAGCAAGACTCGAAAATACGGAGCTCTTCATTTGGGTGAACATTGTGCCTAGAAAATGAAAACTCAAAATACAAGCGATACACCCTGCGCACTGATAGCGGCGAGAACAGTCGTCGGCCGTCGAGTAATCTGATTATCGGTGGAACGTGTCATCTTTTATGCATCAGCCATCGAACCTTCCAGTGTTATTGCTGGTGCTCGCGTAAGCTCTCGAATAAACTTAGCTATTCTCGTCCGGCGCGTAATCTTAACAGAATGATCTGAAAGAATCGTGAAGCTTCTCAACCATTACGGCGCGGTCTGCGTCAAACGTTGCTAACAGACCTTGTGGTTGAAACCTGAATACATCAAAACAAAGCAATAAACCCACGTGGCAGTAATATCCCTAGCGATATTAACGATTGTACTACCGTTTGTAATATCGATAGTTTGTCGATAGTAGTACTATCGATAGTTTGTTTACACTATCGATAGTTTCAAAGATACTATTGATGTTATCCATAGTCAATTTAACGATAGTTCTGCATCACTACTTCACAGTAATAAAATATCCGATGGGAAAAAAATAAGCGTGATACTATACGGTCGCAAAGCTTCCCACCATATGAAGAAGATCGCGATTAGAGCAAATACCAGTGTCCTGTTTTCTGCTCCGGATAAGCTAGCTGGTCCTTGCAAACTTACAAACCCAAAGAAAGACATGCGACCCGTATGTGGGAAAAGGCATTTGAATAGGTTTATTGAGTGAACCTGTGCCGAGGTGAGTATGTCTCTCATGCCGTGTGATGCGGTCTACACAGGACAGACCGGTAGGTGTGCCAATGATCGCTTGTGCGAGCATTGTTACAATGCTGCTGTGCATTGCAAATCCTGTGGATACACTTCAGCATTTGACATGTATACCATCTCGGGCCGCAGTCATAATCAGTTGAGTCGCGATATTATTGAGGCTAGTGCTATTGCAAATAACAAACGGACGACCTCAGTTCCGATTCGAAGCATTTGTGTGTGCATGAAGCACTTTCATTCGATGGACATCATCTGTGCGGACAATTTCACGATAAACGTGGAGGCCGTATTTTTGCCGAGAGGCTAGGCGCGCCTGAGGCCTAGCGCCAGTTCTCGTGTTTCGGTCGCTGAAAGTTCGACCGCCACTGAAATCACTGAAACGACCTCGAGAGCCGTCGTGTGCAAGGGAGGTTTCCAGCCGTGATAAGTGGGCCACTATCAACATATTGCAAGAGAAAAAAATTCACTGCAAGCAACCGCTTTGCCGGTTGTCCGTTGCCAGAGACAGCGTTTCGCATTTTGGCAAGGTTACAGGTCGGGCGCCAACATGCGTCACAATCTTGCCGGGATTTATTCCACTAGATTGTACGCCACTATTATTATTCAGATTTCACGGCCGACTGTTCTGACTGATAACGCGGCAGGAGTACTGTTATGATTACGGCCGGACTCTGTAAGACCAAAGCCTCTGTAAGACCAAATGACTCTGTAAGACCAAATTTTTGTTAGGGGCGAAGCACCTTAGGGTCTCGGCGTGTCGGCGGGCATCGTCGTCTGCTGTCTCCGCGTGCATCGTTGTGCTCTGTCCGTTTGCTTAAGCTCAAGAGAGGGCGCCACGGCCTCAGCGCTCGCCGTGTGGCGAGGGAGAGCGAAGTGCGCGCATTGACTATGGAAACGCCCTTTCTGCGATGAACATTGAACTACCAGCTCGAAAAAAACGAGAACGCGCCCTCGCTCGCGAGAGACAACGCCGACATAGGCAGACTATATGATGAACATAATTGACAGGTCCTAGCACGCAAATCATAACATGCATGTCATGTACGGCATGATTTACATTCACTGTCTTGGTGCACTTTCGGCCGTTTTGTTAACTGGATATACACTAATTGGTATGGCATGAGATGAGTGCGTGACTAACGTAAACGACAGGTCATGCATTGTATATACCAGAATATACGTTCCATTATATAAAAGATTGTACATGCGTGCATGCATGCCAAACATGGCATATATAGATGTCATGAATGACATGAATGACTTCATTCGCCTCAAAGAGAAACAACGCGATGTATGCTGCTCTCTGCTGGCTGCTTCGCATTACATCGAATCCCTCGGTGCGTGGGATCTGCCGGATTTTTATATTTTAGTTTATTTACTTATTTAGTTGTCAGTGCAAATATTTATTTATTTCGTTTATTTATTACGGAGCATCATTACGGAGTGTGCAGTGGAAGTCGGAAGTACCGTCATTAGACAGGACACTGCAAGCTCTCCCAGGAGACGAAAAACCTCATTAAGAAACGTCAAAGCATGAAAGACTCAAACACAACGGACAAAATAGAACTGGCAGAGCTTTCAAAGTTAATCAATACGCATAAAGTAGCCGACATAAGAAGATATAACATGGAGATAATTGAACATGCTCTAAAGAACGGGCTCAGCCTCAAAGCGGTGAAGGCAAAACTGGGCACACGCAAAAACCAGATGTATGCACTAAGGGACAAGGAAGGCAAGGTCACTAACAATATGGATAGGATGTATATACCTGAGGATTTTTACAGAGATCTGTACAGTAGCTGTGACAACCAAGATGTTACTGTAAGAAGTAGTAGTAGCTCAGAGGAAACGGACATCCCACCATTAACGACATGGGAAGTAAAGAAAGCCTTAGAGGGAATGGAAAGAGGCAAAGCCTCTTTCCATTCCTCAAAGTGAGGATCAGGTGACATCAGATCTGTTGAAAGAAGGTGGACAGATTGTGTTAGAAAAACTGGCCACCCTATATAAGAAATGTCTCTTAACGGTGAGGGTGGCAGAATCTTGGAAGAATGCTAATATAATCTTAATCCATAAAAAAGGGGACGTCAAGGACTTGAAAAATTGTAGGCCCATCAGCTTACTGTCCGTTGTCTACGAGCTGTTTACAAAGGTAGTAGCTAATAGAATTTAGACATTAGAATTCAATCAGCCAAAGGACCAAGCAGGATTTCGTACAGGCTACTCAAAAATAGACCATATTCAGACTATCAGTCAGGTGATAGAGAAATGCGCGGAAGATAACCAACCCCTATATATAGCCTTCATAGATTACGAGAAGCCATTTGATTCGGTTGAGATATCAGAAGTATTGCAAGCACTGCGGAATCAGGGCGTAAACGAACCATATATAAACGTATTGGAAGAAATCTACAGCGGCTCCACAGCCACCATAGTCCTCCATGAAGAAAGCCACGAAATTCCAATAAAGAAGGGTGTAAGGCAGGGAGATACGATCTCCCCAGTGCTATTCACCGCGTGCTTACAGGAGGTTTTCAGAGCCCAAGATTGGGAAGAGTCAGCGATATGAGTTAATGGAGAGTACCTTATTAACGTGCATTTCACTGATAACATTGCATTGATGAGTAACTCGGGGGACGAATTGCAACTCATGATTAGCGAACTGGACAAGGAAAGCAGAACGGTAGGTCTGAAAATTAATATGCAGAAAACTAATGTAATGTGCAACAGTCCCGTTAGAGAACAGCGCTTTGAGATAGCCGGCGAGGCACTGGAACTGAAATACGTCTATTTAGGAAAGGTAGTAACTGCGGAGCCGAACCATGAGACTGAAATAACTAGAATAATGAGGATGGGACAGAGCACATTCGGCAAGCATTCTCAAATCTCATATGAATGGTTGTTTACCACTATCACTAAAGAGGAAGGTATATAACAACTGCATTTGACATACGGAGCAGAAACCTGGAGGCTTACAAAGAGGGTTCAACTTAGACTGAGGACGACGCAGCGAGCAATGGAAAGGAAAAATGATAGGTGTAACCTCAAGGGACAAGAAGAGAGCAGAGTGGATCGGGGAAAAAACGGGTGTTAAGGACATCTTAGTCGAAATCAAGAAGAAATGGACATGGACAGGACATCTATCTGATGGCAAGTTAACCGCTGACCATTAAGAGTAACTGACTGAATTCCAAGAGAAGGCAAACGCGCGAGGGGAGACAGAAAGTTAAGTGGGCAGATGAGATCAAGGAGCTTGCGAATATAACGTGGCAGCAGCAAGCACAGGACCGGGTTGATTGGCAGAACAAGGGAGAGGCCTTTGCCCTCTAGTGGGCGTAGTCAGGCTAATGATTATGATGATGTGCTCTTATTTTCTTATAAAGGTCTTCATTTAGTTTTTGTCCGTTTATTTTTACTGAACCAGTGGTGAATAGTGCAGCCTGCCGAATATTTTTGGTATATACTTGCTAGGGATTTTTGCTGAGTAGGTAATTGTTGACTAGGTTCACAGAGTTACTGTACATTCAGACGTGTTTCTTATCACTCTCAGGGTCGCAGTCACAGGAACCCATTCGCCCAGTCGATAGCTGGCGTTTAAAATCAGTGTGGTCGCTATTTTTTTTATTCTGTAGGCAAAGGCCGCTCATGATGATGATAGTTTACTGTTGATTAGGTGATCGTTCGCGGACTTACGAGTAGCTCGCAGTTCGCGGAGTTACCAATGGCCTAGTTATATAGAGCTTCGATGCAAAAGTTAGGAACCACGCAGCGTGCAATACACGAGCATGTTAGTCGCAACACGGAGAGATCAGAAGACAGCCGAACGGATGAGGGAACGGACAGCGAATATTCGCAATGCCCACGAACTTCACGTGGCGCGCTGTGCGATGCAAGATGGCGTCCGGAGGAGGGTCAACCCGTTTGTTAGCATAGGGACAGATAGGACGTACGGCCCGTGGCACTTTCACCGGTTGAGGTCATGAGCTGCACTGAAATGGATATGAGACCAAAATACTTTCCCAAACCATGGAAAGTGCTAAATGCTCGCCACCTAATTAATTGCCGCGGTGTGAAAGGTTATATTTCTGCTCCGTTACTTTGCATCAATGATGCTTTGCGAAATTCTGTGCGTGCTACAGAAAACTGCATGGACTAGAATTGATCATGGCCGTAACTGCACGTTTCATCGCTCTAACCATTTCGTTTCTGCTGGTCGAGCTCGAGTGTGTTGGAGGCATGCGGCGCTCAATAATATCTACAATAAGTTGCGCTACATGCAATGCAGAACAAAAACTATGCTTTTATTTTGATCTCGCTCAAGTATATTATATATTAAATACAATCAAAGTGACTAACGAGCGTGAAAAAACATTAACGCACGAGGGGCACTCGCTCCTCATGAGTTTGCAGCTGATCGTTCATCGTCGCTGTCACTGTCGGTGTATTCACAGCCTTCTCGTCCTGTGAAAAATCCTCGTCGTCAAGATAATTCCTTTCAACACCACTGCTGAAAGCAATCTGAAGAATTTCCCCCGCCGAAAGACTTCGACACTCCGCGTCACCTTTTAGAGAAACGTCTGGGCTCGGAGAACATCTTGCTCTCAAAACTTTCAGCAACAAAATCACTTTCACTGTGCTGCCGCCTATCAACAAACGTAAAAAACGAAGCGGCGCAGCGCTGGTTTTGCAACCACAGGTGAAGGACGGCGTTGGGAGCGTTCGCTCCTGATAGCCGTGAAGCGGAAGCGTCCTCGAATAACTGAAACGTCGCTCGCACAATTCATAACCGCGCTTTTCTGACAAAAGATAAAGCGCCCTATTTTAAAATATCGCCAATTTGAGATTGCTCGGTTATAGAAGAGCACATCGTGAGCCCGCGCGATTTCCCACGTACAGTGTTATGGGATTCATGCACTACAAAAACACTGACGAATGTTATGCAAGTAAAACAGGATGAGTTTGAATTGAAAAAGTCAGACGATAACATTTAACTAACCTACGTGGCTACAGAAAAACTCACGAAGCTGATATGTGCACGCTGTGGGCTATCATCGAAAGCGCGACTTGATACGTATTTTCACGAAAACTTGGCGTCTCGCAAGAACGAATCAGATTTCTCGTGTCCGGGAAGACCCGGTTTGTTCACTGATGCAGGAAATATGCAAAGACGTAGTGTTTCTTTCCTGCCAACGCGTTAACAATCGGACTAGCACAGGCGAACAAGGGAACGGCTGCCAGCGCTGCCAATTAGTGGTCTGCTGTCCCTCCTCGTGGGGACTCTCCTGATGTCCGCTTGGTGGCGTGACAGTCTATAGGCACTGCGAATTCTAGGTGACGTGAAGCGAATGAAATGGACCTGGGCCGGCCTCGCTATTGCAGAACAGAAAACCGGTGGCGCAGTTGTAGCAACGACATGGCTACCAAGGGGTGGATAACGCGGTCAAGGAAGGCAGCGATTCAGATGGAGTGACGCAATTAAGAAGTTTGCAGGAATCGCGTCACACAACATAACTGGAGATCACTGGGAGAAGCCTTCGTCCCGCAGTGCCCTTTAATATGCAGCAAATGACGATGATGATGATGAGAACAATCACGTGCTCGCTAGTTCATGCATCCGCCGACGTTTGTGCATTGGTTTAATGGCGCGAGGTATAGGACTCAATTACGCCTCGAAAGGAATGCGCAGTACATCACTCGTCAAATCTTTTTTATTTTGCTGTTCCTTTCTGGTAGCGCAGCTTCATTTCCCAATTCCGCAGGAATACACTGAAGAATATCGCTACAAAAAGGAGTGGCAATTAAAGAAAGCATTCACCTCGGCAGGGACTCAGCCCCAGTAGCCGCTGAGGTCATTCCAGTGGTTCTCGCGCAACACAGCCGGGCCAGCGGCACGAGCGCTGATGCCGTGTCCTGCGCCTTCTCCAGACTCTCCGGCACGCAGCAGCAAAGCCTGCACGCCAAAGTCAGCTATGTGTTTCTTCTGACTGCGATTGAGCCAGCGCTACCTTTAAAACGTGCTTTTAAATCATTAAGTTGTACTACGAAGTTTCATGACGTCTATTATCATTGTGAATAATAAGAATGATAAAAAGTCGCCAGGCCTGCGCCGAACACGCAGCACAGTCACAGCGAAAGCTGGAAGAGTGGCCTTTTGTGAGCTTGTTGTAAACTCTCTTGGGGCAACTAATACGAGTACACTTGGAAGGTAGCCGCTACGCCACAAATCATAACTTTTGTGAAGTAAGGAAGCACCCACTATGCCATAAATCATAATATTTGTGAAGAGCGAAGCACCCACTATACCATTATTCGTCGTTGTGCTGAGAAGCGTGGTACCCGCTATACACCTGTAAGGCATTATGTGCACTTTGTGCTGTGGCTGATGACGATGAAGGATTATGGCTGAGCTCTTTGTAATGGGTTGGATGCATTCAACGACCCACTCCTTGCGCAATTTGCATTGTCTGACGCCTGGTTGTTATTTTACTTTTATACCACGCTATATTACACTTCTTGACTTGATTCCTTGCCCAACATGACGCCTGTATAGGGTCTTTTTGCGAAGGAGTTCCGAGCACCAGCGCAGCTCTGTGGTAGAATTGCCACGCAGCGGGCCCGGGTTCAAATCCCATTCGTTCCTGGATATTTTTTTCTTACTCTCGCGATAGCGGTTACGGACACCGGTGGCGGCGGCGGAAAACTACGGCGCCAAAATCGGCTGTTGTTGTGATCTCATAGCAGCTTTCGCTGTAAAAAATTAGAGCGGCTTCGCCCTAGTGGTGCCAAGCCTCAAGGAAGCGCGTAGCTGGGCGGCCTTCTTTTGTTTTTCTTTCCACCTGTCTTTCTCTGTTTTTCTCTCATCGTTCTGTTCTAACGCGACAGCGGTAAAGAGCTCGTTTCGCAGAAATTGCGGCGTCGGTGTCGGGGTCGTTGGTTGTGAGTGAAAAAATCATCATTTTGTCTGTGACCAAAAAAAATCCAGGATGATGCAAATAAAATAAATAATAAACAAATCTTCGGGTTCGAGTGAGAATCGAACCCAGGCCGTCTGCGCGGCAAGCAGGTGTTCCACCCCAGAACCACGTAGTTTTTTTCCGTGGCGTTTACTATAATGCGTATTAGAAGTTATCACAAATGTTATGACGTAGTGGTGCATTCACTCAGCGACAATAATGGCACAAGCACTGCAAGACAAGCATTTCAAGGCTAAGAAATAAATACTGTACAAGTCCAGGAAAACAGGAAACTTTCTTCAAAACCTGTCGCACCGGGACGCTCTTAAGGATGAGCACCTCATCAAGATGGCGTGCCAGTCTGGTCTGGTGTCAAGTTCTTCATAAATGTCCTTCATATGAATAGCCAAACGAATAAAACGCATACTTGAAGCAGTGGTTGGTACTTCATTACGATCTTGCATGCGCGTTTTCCACAAACTGTGCATTCCCATAAGGAAAAACGTATCAAAGGGCACTTCATCAAAAGACGTTGGGAGAAGGTAACGTATATAGTATGTGAATAATGTTCAAATCTTTTTTTAAGAGTTCGTTGAAGGATGTCCCAAAACAGAATGACATCTTTGCAGCTAATAAAACAGTGTTATATTGTCTCTGATAAATCGCAGAGACGACAGTAAATAAAGAAACGAAAATACCTTTCCTTTGCAACCATAATTTCACTGGCAGTGTATCAGTACGGAGTTTATAAAAGATGGTTTTTGTATAGGGAGAAATATACATTTTCCGAAGTCGTTTTAGTACATCATGTCCTGGAAGATCGGAATATCATGAGCGGTAAAGCGGAGGTGGAAAAAGCATGGATATCTAATCCTTATAGTCTCCTGCGTGATACTGTGTTTAAGTGTAGTAGTAATAAGTGTAGTGTAGTAGTGTGTCGTAGTAATAGACTTTTATTCAGCCATATTCATAGGTCGAGCATTTCTACCGCCTGCGCGACCAGTCGACGCTGTTCTTCCGCTTCGGCGCGATCCAGTCGAGCCAGGTGCTGATGCAAAGGGAATGATAACAGCTGGATTGCTGAGCGGTTGGACAGTAGAAAAGGCAATGTGACAGGTCTGCATATGTAGAGGGGCAATTGGGACAGCAGGGGTCAGATCTATATTTATAAAGAAAAAGGCCACAGGGTATTCTACGGAAAACCGAAATTTGAGGAACCAGAGAGCGATGAAAACTTCCTGCAAAAAACCCCACAAGCACGGGCGAACACAGAAATTTGAAGAAACTATCAAGTCAGGTAAGGCATTAACAAATGTAATCTGCAGGAATGATCAAATTATGGGATGGAAACTGTCACGAAAAAATGAGAACCGTGAAACCATTTGCCGTAGATATAAATGAACTAATCCGAGCCCTCCCTCCCTCACTGGTCTGAATAGGTTACAGACTCGGTGCACGTTACTGGAAGGAACTCGTCCATAAGCTTTTGTTCCACATCGCATTTCCATCTTTCGGAGAGCCGAAGCTTACAATATATTAGGGGCGAAGCTCCTTAAAGCGGCACCCGTTCGTCGCGTTCGTCCCTCGTAGTGCGTAACCAGTCTTAACGCTAGTACCACATCTTGACCTCCAAGGTGGTGCCGGTGGGAGATTTCTCCTGTGCGTTGTTGAACAATAAAAAATTCGCAGCGTGCGCGTTAACTAAAAGCCGACTTCTTCTGCCTCTCATTCCCCATTAGCAGCCATTGGCATGTTCCAGTAGGAAACGTTAGTAGAAGTAGAAGTGTAAGTGTTAGCTAAAAGCCGACTTCTTCTGTCTCTCATTCCCATTAGCAGCCATTGTTTACCTCCAAGGTAGTGCCTGGTGAGATTTCTCCTGTGCGTGAGTAAACAATAAAAATTTTGTTCAAAACGCCGTTGATTGATGAAATAAACCAACGAAAGACGCCAGATGTTTTCTAAAAGCAAAACGAAAAGACGCCAGATGTTTCTAAAGCAAAGCGAAAAGACGCCAGATGTTTTCTAAAGCAATGGTTTTCTAAACAATGAAAATTCACAGCGTACATGTAAAATTAAAGTGAGCTGCAAGTCGTCATAACTCTCATCGAACCTTTAGTATAAACGCGGCCGATCTCACGTCGGTGATGATGTACTGGGCAGAATTCACGGAAGATTCACGGTTTACCGATGAACCTCCGCAGCTTCGCCCACTCATCATCATTCACTCCGTGGATATGCTGTGATTTTTTTTAGCTACAAAGCTTTAATATGTATTGCAACTCACTCATTGCGCTCGGTCTTACGTATAACGCTTTGATCGGATTTTCGTGACTTTCATGTGGTCTTCGAATTTTGAACCACTGAGACGGGACAACCTATTCAGAGCCACGCTGTTGCTGGAACTGCTTCGGAAACAACCACTATATGAATGTCATGTATTGGAAGGAGTCTCCTTAATACATGTGATATTGCGTGGCAGAAGCAATGAATCACGCCAGGCGTCAAAACATGTGAATTGCGCAACGAGTGGGTGATTTAAAGGCCCACCCATTACAAAGCGCTCAGGGATATTTAGTCATTATCATCAGCAAAAGCATCAACAATGTGAGCAGCTGCGTAGGTTCGCGTGTTGCCTTAGGGACGCGTAGTGGGCCCTTCGTTGAATCGCGAAAGGAAGAATTATGGCGTAGTGGGGACTTAACAGCTGTACTTGCAGTAGGCATTCTAGAATAGTTCGAAAGGCCCAATGTTACGTGCACACTTATTCGTTTCCTTACGGCACGGTTGACGCATGAAGCGAGAAGCGAAGCCAGTTGCGCACGGAGCCGATTACGCTGTCGCGTTCTACTCAATTGAAGGCGGAAGTCAAGCATCCTTCAAGTTTTTTCTATGTTTTTCTTGCCTCTGTTTATTTCTATTTCTTTCTTTATCTTTTTATATATTTCTTTCTCCTTCTCGTTCTTTCTTTCTTTCTTTCTTTCTTTCTTTCTTTCTTTCTTTCTTTCTTTCTTTCTTTCTTTCTTTCTTTCTTTCTTTCTTTCTTTCTTTCTTTCTTTCTCGCATCCTCTATCTCTCTTTCTTTCTTTACTTTATTTCTATTTCTCTTCCTCTCTATGCTGTGCCTTCTCTCCCCTTCTCCTTTCCATCGGCCTCACCCTCACTTCCCTTTCCCGCCCTCCTGCTATACTGAAAATACTAGGCTATGCTATGCTCTGCTAGCGTGCCTGGATAGCCGATTGGTTAGACGCTCGCCTTCGAATCGCGGTTACGAGGGTTCGAATACCGCCTCGCCAAGAAAATTTTTGCGCAAAGGATTGTTCTCCTCTTTCTTTCTATATCTTTCTTTCTCTCTCCGTACTCGCTCTGTTGGCCGTCAGAGTTATTGCATCCCACGCCGGACAAATCGGCGCACGTGTTCTGGGAGCGAAGCAGAAGCTGAAGACGACGACCAAGAGCGCGTGCCGGTTCATGGCGAAGATCATAGGCGTGCGCAGGGTTTCCCTTCAGGGGGGGGGGGGGGCGAAGGTTCGTCGCAGGCCCCCCCCCCCGTCCCAATTATGTCAATGTATGGCGCTGACATTGCGCCCCCCCCCCCCCCCCCCCGGTGAGTCGTAGTGCCCCCTCCCTGTTATGTCAATGTGTCAACTTTGCGCCCCCCCCCCCTCTTAGGCGCCCCCCCCCCCGTGCGCACGTCTATGATAACGAAAAGCTTAACAGCTCCGATGTAATAATCTCTATACCAGATTGTTTTAAAGGGTCCCTGCAGCACTTTTTGAACATGGTCAGAAAATTCTGCCGATCGGTAGTGGAGGCTCCTGCAAGCATATGAGCCAAATGTTATAGCTCAGCAGGCGGCATGGAATCTACAATTGAGTTTCAAGGTCAGCTAGAAGTCGCTCGCTGTTCTCTCGACAAATGATGCCATAAGCGCAATTTAGCTTACGACATAGATTTGGCTTATTACAATTAGCTGATTTGAGCATCGTGAGCTGCAAAGTTACCCAGGCCGCAGTGTGGTGCCGCGACGTGGTCTCGGTGCTCTTTGTGGTGCTACAATTACACACGATATGGGATTACACCAACGCGTTCGTGATCTCACTGAAGTTGTGCCGCGCGTTTAAGGAATAAAAAGAAAGTGCTCAAGGTTCTGACCTGCGCTGCCGTGTAGCTTCCTGCCGTCCTGTCACCCCCTCCGCTTCAGGACACGATCATAAAAAGCCAGAACAACTAAAGAGCTTGATATCAGAGCAAGAGCGTCGCTGCAGGCCAATTAAATCAAAGCCGTATTCTGCAAAGAAGGCCGTAGACGTGATTGTTATTCATGGCAGAAATGTTGACCACTTTAATTATTTCATGACAACTTTTTGTCTACTTTGTGTACCCTGAAATTTCGCCTGCCCTCTCCCTAATGCGAAATTAGGCCGTCGGTGGTGTGGAGCTTAGGCAGTTAGTTTAGCGGCAGAGAAAACATTGCCAACGATTCCTAGTGGAATAAATAATCTAATTTGAAGACTGATGATATGTGAAACGCCCATTCGCCCTAGGCTAGAATATGCCGCAACGGTAATCCATGTCCGCAACTTTTAGGCAGCCACCTAGCCACATAAATGTCCACAAGTTCGCTCTCTTTCCTCGCGCAATTTTCCATTGGAATGCGTTATCTGCGGAAGCAGTGAATGCTGCCTCGACGGATTCATTTATGAAACACATTGAAAGTATTAGTTTCTCCGATATAAGTGATGTATATTGAATATACATTGCTTTGAGTGCAATTCAATGGCTTACTTATATTGAAAAAATTTTTAGTTGAGTGTAGTTATGTTGTCTCACAAAAATATATATGCACTGAACATTGATGACTTTCCTGGTGTGTATTTGTTATTTATGTATTCTTTGAATTATGCCAAGCTATCCAGTGTATAACTACTTATTCCTGATTGTATTGTTTGTATTTCACTCCTGCATGGGTCCGAGGAGGGCCTGCAGTATCTGTAAATAAATAAAATAAATAAAAATAAATATTAATTTGGTGCACTTGGTTCAAAGAGCACAACGTCATTCGGTGGTCCGATTTGGGCTTTTCATGATACTCAAATCTCGCGCTCCACATAATGAAGCCTCGCTTCCTTCTCGTCGTAGGGCGCAAGCCCTTTTCACAAACTTTGTCACAATCTCTACATGGGATTTGCCAATATTTACCCCCCCCCTCCCCCATTATGTTTTGCACTTTTAGGACCATGCTCATAAGGTTAGCATTCCGTGGTGCAACGAATCATTCGCGCAGTCCTACAAACCACGTAAATCAAATGATCGAGTTTGTCTTTCAGAATTCTTAGTGGCAAAGATCATGACATTTCTGTGGCTATATTAAGCACACATTGAGGACATCTTGTTATTGTCAGCTTTTTAGTAGCTATTACGGTATAATTAGAAATACTGCACTGCTTTTGTGTATTTATATGTATATTTTTCTTGCAACATATTGCTGAAATCGGCCCCTTCGTAACTATTACTGCACAATTATAAACAGTCTACTGCTTCTTTGTATTTATAACGTTGTAATTAACAATGTAATTACCATACTTAACATTGTAATGAACAAACGTAACAAAATTACCGAGAATACAGAAGAAAATACTGAGGCTGATAGACAACGCTATAGTTCTAGCACCTAGCGACCCACTGTTTAAAAAATATAAGATAATCAAAGTGAATGACCTGTATCAATACAGACTACCACGAGAGTACTGTCTTAGCTGCAAACGCTCAAACTCTTTGTTTACGGAGATGGCGAATCTTTGCTTAAAGAAAAGGGCGTATGAAACACGAAACACAGAAATGTGGAACGTTCCTTACTTTCGTACTAATTATGGTTTTCAGATGCTTCGATGTACTCATCCGCGAATTCTAAATAATTACATGAGCAAAGGTATAGATGTGTCTCATTTAGGTGTCGCAGAATGAGCGGCCCTTTTTGTTGTATAAACTATGTAGCAATTTATTTAGGTGCAGAAGATTGTAGCAGGTTTCTGTGTTGTATAAGCTATGTATAAACCGCCTTTTCAGTTTTCTTTTATGACATGATCTTTACGTAAAACAATGTGACAGTTTAAAAAAGTTTATGATATTGTGATGCCCTTCAGCTGCTGCCATTGTTCACAAAGGGGGCGGAGGATCCCTCAAGCCGTCATTGCGGATTTTCCCTCCGGCACCTGTTACACTGTACTGTGACGAAGCTAATAAAGCAATCAATCAATTTATGCTTCTCTTACCACTAACGTCTGCAGTACCTGTTGACCCTGCATGCATAACAAATAAACGCATAATATCTCTCGCAGAGACCAGTGGTTCCTGTGCGGCAGACTGTCGAGCGGGCATGGCTGGTCTTTGTTAGCTGTAATGATACTCCTCGTTACTATTGTGAAATGACGGCTCACCACACCAAAGGACATCTTTTTGCGAGAAGACCTTGGCAGCCGAATTTATCCTCGCCTCGGGTGTCACCACTGCTTCTGTCCATTTAATATGGTAGCCTATCATGACAATCATATACTTCTTGCAGTCATCGTACTCCGTAAGTGGGCCAACTAGTTTCATACCGATCTGTTCGTCATGAGGGAGAAAAAATGAGAGAACAGACGGATATCAAACGAAGAAATATAGAATAAAGAAAGAAGAAGACCGTACACTGAAAGAGAACTGAAAAAAACACACAAAGAAGGAGAGGGAAGAGAACGGGCACGAGAGGCGACGTGGCCGGCAAGGAGAAGGAGAGAGAACGGAGCGTGCTTGGAACCGGAAGAGGCGCGGACGAACGGTGGTAGTGGAAAGGCGTTCGCCTGAGGTCCGCCAACAGAGCTCCTGGAAAAGTGCCCCAGCCTTCGCCGCAACGTACTGTGACCTGGGAGGCGCGACCAGGAGGGGAACCAGCTCGCCCCAGCGAGACCCTTCTCCTGAGGACGCGCAGATGTTCTGCGGCTCTGCTCCGTGGGCCGCGCACCAGACGACGAGCGGTACAGCCTCTGCAAGT
Organism: Rhipicephalus sanguineus; assembly: GCF_013339695.2. Taxonomy (NCBI): domain Eukaryota; kingdom Metazoa; phylum Arthropoda; class Arachnida; order Ixodida; family Ixodidae; genus Rhipicephalus; species Rhipicephalus sanguineus. The sequence goes on along the minus strand of NC_051177.1, from coordinate 216,201,426 downwards.
ACCTGACGCCGTGGTGACCGGCAACTACGGGTACCCGACGGTGGAGCAGACGGTCGTGCTCTGGTGAAGCAACGCACTTCGCGGACACGACAAGTCGTAGTCTCAGCACCGGAGCCGCCAAGTCAAGACCATCAACCATTGATGAAACTGTAAATATTTGTTTTTGTTTTGAGATAATGTCGACAACGGATCTTTGTTTATATAGCTGATTTTTTTTCACTACTTCTTGTGCATATACTTTAGTTGTTTCTCGCATAAAGAATTTTTGGTTGTCGTCGGTGTTCCTGTGTTGTGTTTAGCCATCTAGAGACCATTACACGATTGGAACAGATACATGGTTGGATGGAAAAGCTTCACTTCTATTGCTCAGCTGACACTAAAGAATATTTAGTGCAGGCAATAAACACTTACAATGAATTTAAACAGCCCATACCTCTAAACAAAATATCATTACTAAGATTTCTGACACTTTTCTTGCGTGGGTGCACTACTGCCTTCGGCGGAACGACAAATAAGTGTAAGAAGTGTGGGAATCGAGCGCGCCCTCCGCTTTGGAACCTCGTTCTCCAGCTAACGCTTGTGCTGGCCCCGCGCGGCTTAAGCGCCGGGAACCGTCGTTATGGCTACCGTGGCGCCGGGAACCGCCGTTATGGCTACCGTGGCTACGCTGCCAGGCCTTTTTGCTTGGTGCGAGCCATGCGTTGGTCTTCCCCGCACGAGCCACGCGTCCGGACATGTCCGAAGAATGCTCGCGCCACCACGCTAGCCTACGTCACTGCACAACGTCTGTCCTCATTGGCCGCCAGTGACAACTCCCTTCCCCATGAGCTCGCTTCTGTCTGGCGCTGGCTTGCCTGCGGGAGATGCTGTCGGGCCTGCACGAGAGGTTGACACGCTGCTTTGACAGGCGGCTGCTTCTCGTTCGTGTGCTCGACTGCTGCCCTTTGTGTGATAGTCGTAGCGCCGCTGGCAAGCGTACTCGACCGGTCTTGCGGAGTTACCCTGACGGCCCGCAAACCTGTGATTGTCGCACTGTGCTGCATATTGGGTTAATAAACCCGCGTTTTTTGACAACCTGCCTCAAGTGCCTTTTCTGCGCCGTGTCGGAGCTTCGACGAACCCGGCCGTAGCGTCTTTCTTCGCTACGGCAGTGGAGAACGTCGCGTCCCTTCCCGGTCGCCTCGTAGGGTAAGCTTCTCGTAAACGTATCTCCACATAACTGATGCCCAACGTGGGGCCCGAACCCATGACCCTGAGATTAAGAGTCTCATGCTCTACCGACTGAGCTAGCCGGGCCTCAAGCCCTTGCTGACAGCCTTTGCGCTGCAACACAGGGAGTGGGATGCCTATTTTAACGCGATAGGCTTCTCCTTGCGGTCCATGGTGAACCGTTCCACCGGGTACACACCCGCTTTCCTCAACTTCAGGAGAGAGCCGGCTAACCCCATGGACCGCGTTCTGCGGGGTGGTAGCAGGGCGCCCGCCACGAACGGTGGCCTGTCTGGCTGCGCGGCGGAACTGCGCTCACGGATGGACGCAGCCCTCGACCTGGCGCGTTCCAACCTGTCAAATGCGTGAGCTGGACAGAAGGCTCAATACGACCGGTCGCATCGGGAAGTGCAATACGATGTCGGCGATCTGGTCCTCAGGCGCAATCACGTCTTGAGTGACGCCGCCAAAGGCATCTCTGCCTCCCTGTCGGCCAAGTGGTTGGGCCCATACCGAGTGCAGACCAAAGTGTCGCCTCTGGTGCTCTGGTGTACAAGCTGGCTGACTCCAAGGGAGGCAAGTCGGCGATCCAGTTAACGTCTCCGACCTCAAACCTTTTGTTGCCCGCAGCAACGACTTGTAAGAGGGGGAGGTGGTAACCGAACCGCAGGAAAACCGTGAGAAGGCTGGCCCCAAGTCAAACCACCGTTAGAACCCCCGGAAACGCGCTTAAGCAACGTTTCTCCCACTAACAGGTAGCTGGACTTCATTACATACCATGGTAGTGAATGGAGAATAACCGCTAAGGTGCCCAGACACACGTCTGGAAGTGGTAGAAGGACCTCTTGGCAGAAAATACCCTCTCATGGGTCGTCCAAGCCTTAACCTGGCAAGCAACCCCTTTTGTTGGGCAGCACGCCTATGCGTGGGAGCACGTGCCTTTAGATTTAGCCGAAGAAGAAAAAAGAACGTTTTTTCTTGCTATCGACACGTATTCCAATTGGCTGGAAATTAAGATAATGAGTGTAAAAACCGCGGCGAAGAATGTTGAAGTAGTGCGTTCTCAGTTCGCAGCGCATGGCCTTCCGCTGGAGGTAGTGACGGACAATGGGCCGCAGTTTCAGGCAGCTGAGTTGAAGAAATAGTAGAGAAGGAAAGGCAGGGAGGTTAACCATTTTACGTAAACCCGTTTGCTACCCTAGACATTGGAACAGGGTGGGGGAGATTCAAAGACGGAGAGGAAAGAGAGAGAGAAAGACAGCACACATACACGGTCCGTCACTGTTGCGTGGTACGCGACATCACTGTCACAGACGCTTGTCCAAGTACGTTTCCTTTAAAAACCTCAGTAGCGCCTTCGTCGTCTTCAGCTGCGATGTCTTCTGTCGACGACATGTAATAATGGCTTAAATAGGCATTGGTCTATTGTCAAGGTGCGCTAGAGCGGACGCCAGGGACTTCCTCTGAACATTATGCCCCCGACAGTCGCACAGAATGCGCTGTCGCGTCTCCTCGCAACGACAATTTGCGCAAAGAGTGTTGTCTGCCATTCCAATTCGAAATGACTATGATTTCGTGAATGCCACCCCTAGCCATGAGCGATAAAGCAGAGTGACCTCTCTACGGCGCAGTCCAGATGGCATACGGAGATGCATCAAAGATGACAGGTGGTGTTGACGATTTGCCCGGTTTGTCTGACTTCTTGATGTGCGCATAGAGAGAGCGTGATCTCCTGTGCAAGTACTCGAAGTCTATTGGTATCGTAAGACCTTGCAAGTGGTATGGTCTCTTCCTGTGTGCCTTCAAGAGCTGCCCGAGTGGCATTATCGGCGTGTTCGTTCCCTACGACGGCGCAGTAACGTGGCAGCCACTGAAACGTCACGTTGTGCCCTTTCTCACGTAATGCATGGAGAAGACGTCTCTAATCTCGCATACGAGCTGTTCGTATGGTTGTAGGATTGCCTTGGAGTCGCTGAAGATTGACCATTGTCGAAGTGGTGCTCGATTGACTAAACAAAGTGCAGCGCACAGAGCAGCTAGTCCCGCTGCTGTCGATGTCATGGAGTGGTCAGTCCAAAAGCTGGTGGTAATAGCTCTTGCGGACAACCACTGCACCGGACGAACAGTGGAGGTTTGCGGAACCATCGGTATATGTGTGACACTGTCCGCATACCTCTCGTGCAAAAGAAGGAGAGACAGTTGTTTCAACACGGGCTACGACAGCATAGATTTCTTCCTGATTTCTGGTACACTGAGATGCCGAGTGGGTCAAATAAGACACCAAGGGGGCATCGATGGTTTAGATGTAGCGGTGAAGCCCGAGGGAAGGTTGTCGTTGTACTTGATGACAGCTTTAGAGAACAATGCTTGGCGCATGTCAGAAGGCAGTGTTGCAAGGTGATGACAGGGGGACGCGCAAAATGCCTGACGGGCGTTCTCAGGACTTCCATCGTAATGTGAGTTCGCATTGGATGGTCACGAGCAATCGCAGCAGTCGCCTCTGTTGACGTGCGCCTGGGCACACCAAGGCGCACTGTGAGTGCTTGAGCTCGTACTGCCGGCAGAACACGAATATTTGGCTTGCAAGTATTGCTCAGCACAGGCAGAAAATTCTCCGAAAACCGAGAAAGAGCGCTCTGTATAGTCCTAGTATTGCTTCTACTGACATCCCCCATGTCTTTCCTGCCAAGAACTTGAACAACTGGGAAATTGGTGTCAGGCGATGCTTCATGTAGGCCACGTGCGGGCTCGAACAGAGGTCTCTGTCGATGATTACCACAAGAAACCTGTGGGTTCTGACATAAGAAATGGTCCACCCGCTGATTAGATCACATAGGGCGTCACTGGTGGTATGCTGAGACTGTGTTTACACAAGTAGCTCGCTGTCAAAGTTGCTGCTCTTTGAAGCCGCGCACGTATCTCAGGACATGTGACTGCCGAAGTTCAGACACAGATGTCGTCGGCGTATACTGAAATCTTCATGGTAGTTGGCAAGTATTCAGCAAGCCCAATAAGGGCGATGTTGAATATCGTCGCGCTGAGAACTCCTCCTTGAGGAAAGCCAGGTATAGCATCGCCTAGCTGGGCCATCGTGAGATAACACAAGAATGAGCTTGAGGCCAGGTAACTTTCAATTCACACACACACACACACACACACACACACACACACACACACACACACACACACACACACACACACACACACACACACACCCACACACACACACACACACACACACCACACACGCACACACACACACACACACACAACACACACACACCACACACACACACACACACACACACACACGCACACACACACACACACACACACACACACACACAACACACACACGCACAAAATCTCGACCGCCTAGGCCAACCGTCAGGAGAGCATAGAGAATGGCCTCATGCAATATGTTATCGTATTCGCCTTTCACATCTAAGAACAAAGCGGCAGATAGCCGCTTACGGGAACTGCTGTGGTGAGCTCACAAAACGATATCAACTACACTGGCGATGGAAGAGCGCTCACTTCGGAAACCAGCCATGGAGTTCGCATAAGTGTTGTAGTGTTCAAGACACCACTTCAGGTGGCGAAGGATCATCCGTTCCATTATCTTTCCTACACAACGGTATTGGGCGGCACGAGGCGTATTAGAGTGGGGATTTGCCATGCTTCAAGACGAGCACCAAGCGGCTCACTTCCCCTTCGTCAGGAACATCGCCCTCCTGCCATGAGGAGTTGTAAAGGCTCAACAATTATCTCCTTGCACATTCTCCGAGATTGCACAAGGCTCAATATCTATACCACCTGGACCCGGAGATGTAGAACACCTGCAGAGAGCTAGTGCCGCCTCGAGCTCCTCCATTGTAAAAGGAAGGTCCATGCGGCACTCACGAGAATGAGAGACGTCACCTCGAGCTGGAGAATCTGGACAAGTCGCTTGGTTGGCGATCCGCGCAAAAATGTGTTCTGCAACATCGATGTCTTGCTGCCCTTGAAAGAGCGCGAGCGCTTTGAATGAAAAACGCTGTTCTGGAAGGCAACGCAGATCTTGCACCGTTTTTCAAATGTGAGAAAGTGGCTTGCGGGGATCTAATGTCTGGCAAAATGCGTCGATAGCGTCGAACGTTCCGACGCTAATCTATCCATGCGATGCTGAATCTTCTTTTGCATCCTCCTGGCTGCCGTAAGTTCGTGGATTGATTTCGTGCGCCGATATCGACGCTCCGCCCGGCGTCGGAGTTGTCGAAGTTGCTCCAACTCTCTGTCGAAGTCGTTTCGCGTGGAAGATATCGCCATCGCGAGAATGGCGTTTTCTGCGCATTGTACTCGTAATTGTTCGCTCCAACCCATACCGTTGGCTCTCGCTGCAAGTATCTTCCATATCAGATTTGAAGGTGGTGCATTGAATCGTTCTAATGGTCTTCCGTGGACCAGATCTAGACAAGCCCTTGATGTTAGATAGATGGGAATGTGATCACTCCCGTGTGTCTCAACATCTGGAAACCACTCGACATATCTGGCGAGAGAGTTGGAGACCAAAGCAAGATCGAGGCAACTGCCGTATGTCACACCTCGAAGAAAAGTGGTGCCAACATCGTTCAGCAGAGTATCTCCATAGTTGTAGGCGATGCTTGCTAATCTTCGTCCTCTTGCATTTGTCCTTGTACTTCCCCATGCCGGGTGGGGCGCATTGAAATCGCCTATGATGACCCATGGCGCAGGAAAAACACTGAAGATATCCGCTAATGTTTTCTTGCGATATATGGACACTCTCGGCTGGTTTTTGCCGTCGCCTTCGTCCGGCGCACTCATGTCTCGTATATGTATATGTATGTTATACATGTAAAAGCCACAAAGAAAAATAATTCAGATTTTTTTCCCGAAGCGCGGAATCGAACAGGCGACCTCTCGCTCGGCAGCGCGCGGCGTTAGACGGCTAGGCCACGGGATGTACGTCTTTCAGCATGCTAACGGCGAGCTATTTGTAGTATACACCATGTACTTCAGCGTGCTTTCTTGGTCATTAGCGAGATGGCGCGAAGTATGCAAGGGCGCGCTATAAAGGTCGTCGCCCCACTCGTTGCGATGCGCGCGCGCCTCTAGTGCACTTCGCCCTACAGGGCGTGGTCGCCTGCGCGCGCGAATATCTCGGCGGGAGGGGGAGGGATTATATGTCTTGTGCTTTCCCCGAGATGTCCGCGCTGAAGTAACAGAGCGTACGGAGGTCACTTCGCTCACTGCAGCGGCCGCGTTTTCGAGAGGAGCGCGCTGTTCAAACAGAAATAAGTAACAACTGTGACAGTTGTTAGTTCGCGCTCGTCCTGTGTATACCTGTGCGTTCGTTTCATGCGTCCTTTATGTTTGAGCAGCGCGCTTTAAGTGTCCAGCTGTGATACTTCATAGTTCGTGCTCGTCCTATGTGTGTTCCTTTCGTGCGTCCTTTGCGCTTGAGCAACGCGCTGGAAATTTCGTGCTGCTTTCCGTTCTTCGCGTTACATCCCAGTTTGTCGCTATTGCATTCATTGCTTTGCCGTCGCGGCGAAAATGTGACTTTTCTAAAATCTAAATTTCTTGAAGGCTATATATACAACCCTATGAGAGTAAACTTCAGTTTGTTCTTTTTAACAAAGATGCATACATATTGAGTGTCAGAGTGAGGCACAATCGGTTGCAAAACATAGGCAAGTTCCCGACGAACAAAAACGATGACTGACATTGCTGCATGCACCATTTGTTAAAGACATGAGAGCTTCGTAGCATATAAATACCTATAAAATACCTATAAATTTTATAAAACGGCAGGAAGGGGAAGTTGGAAGCTTGCGATGAAAAAATCTGTAAAGAGGGTGGGTGCGGTTTACGGATTGTTTCATCTACAAATTTCATGTTATTTGACATGCATTTTTACAGTGCAAAATGTGCGTTTTTAATTGGTGTTTCATGTGGGAGGTAGTAGCCGAATACTGCACCAGTGTGGCCAGTGCTTCTCTGGTGACGAAGTGCATTGCCAGCGGTGGTCACCGGTAAGGCCGCACCCCAGGCCTCTTTTTATGCAGTTCCATCATCTCGCTGATTTGGAAAACTTGGGTGGGAAATTACACGGCACCGGGATCCGAACCACGGACCTCTTGCGTGTCAGGCTGATGCTCTACCTCTACGCCATCGTTGCATCCCTTAATGACCACTGGTTACTGAGCAACAGACTACATTTCAAGAGAAAGCACACGCGCGAGGGGGAGACAGAAAATTAGGTGGGCAGATCAGGTTAAGAAGCGCGCGAGTATAGCTTGGCCGCAGCAAGCACAGGACCAGGTTGATTGGCCGATCATGGCCTTTTGCCCTGCAGTGAGCGCAGTAAAGCTGATGATGATGATGTGCTAAAACGGCTGCCAGGGCGAGTTGGTTCACGATTAAGATAGATTTACCAGCGCAAAAAAGGTGGAACATTTAGGAAGGACACAGACATACAGCGCTGTGTATGTGTGTCCTTCTTAAATGTTACGTCTGTTTTTTTTGCGCTGGTAAATATATCTTATTGATGATGTGCGTTTTCGTACAACACCCACCGCTTGTGATGCTATCTTTCAAAAAATAGTCTTATAAAAGACAATCTGAAGCTTTAATTGAAAGCTACCACATACCTTGATGGATACAGCACTGAAGGCACAAATACCTGGAATCATTGCGGGGCTGCTCTGCAATTTAATTGCTTCAATTTAACGCTAATATGCCAGAGTTTCGATTCCGCGTGCACACCGTGCACTATACAATAATGTTTCCATTTTTTTTTGGATAGGAGATAGAATATTCTACATTGCTAAGGAACGTAGGAGGCAGTTTTAATGAAGCGGTCGGTTTTATATTTGAAAGAAAGAAAAGAGCATGGCCAAACAAGAAATGCGCAATTTAAAACCCTATGTAAAGGCAACAAACCATTTCCTAAATTTCGGCGCATACAGGATCGGCATTATAGTTGTTCCACTTTTGAGGTGCTAGAACTCTCTGGAGACGCTCACGTTATTTTGTCTTGGGGCGCGACGGTGTCGAACGGCAGCAGAAATATTGGCCATGACTGGTCGGGAGCGAGCGTCTCAAGTTTGTAATTGCGAGCAAGAGAAACACTCTTCATAACAGTGGTCGCCAGGAACGCTGTTTTTGCACAGTGAAAAGCATGCTGTGAAAGATATAATAGACAATCTCGCTCAGGCGACGCTTTTCATTGGCAATTTTGTCGTGCAAAAGCGATCTCATTGCTCTCATCGCGAAGCGCCAGAAACACCTCCCGCCGTACCCGGTGAGCCCAGTGTTACAGTACGCAATGTTCAACGTTATTGTATGAGTTAGGCAACCCAAATACCGACCGTGTAGTTAGCGCAATTCATGAAACGGGTCATTTCTTTAATATTAATAATAATAATGTTTTATTCTGGCATGTGTACAAGACAGTTACATGCCACCGAGATGAGGCAAAAGGAAACAGACGAAACTGTTTCCTGACTAGGCCTACATCCAGGCTCGTGAACAAAAAAAAAAGAAAACAAGGATAGTAGTAAGGCAAGCGAAAGACATCCAGTACAACAAAATTACTGTTGCTGTTAGTACAGCACAACGGACTGTTTCCAATTGCACTTTTGTTTTCAAACAGCTGGTCTTGCTGAAGAGTGCCAGATCGCCGGAGTCAATGTGGCTATCGCGATGAGAGACCCACTTGCGCTGGTGGCATAACTTCCACACAACTTCTTTCCTCGTTTGTACGCGGACAACAAACTATTTCACAACGCACCGTTGTCTGCGTTAATTTCTGTTCGACAAATACACACTACCTCGTGAAAGCGCGCTCGGGCTCGCTTACAGGCTCCGATGTGCACCTGCTGCGACCGAGCGACACCATCGCTTTTTGCATGTGCAGGAAGACGTGAAATGGACGCCAGGAAAGCAGAACACTAGAAACGGCAAGAAAATTCGGCGGTCCTTCCTGTACCGGAGAAATGGGGGCAAGCGAAACTTTCCTTTCGCACTGCGGAATGCGCCCTTCAACGTGAGCGTTCATTTTTTATTATAGGTAGCGGCCGTCCCCGGAACGCTGTTTTCGGTTTAATTGGCATGGCGTCTTTCATGTTATTTCCAGCGTTCGTCGACCTCTAGAGCGGCCCAACGAAAGGACCATCACAGGATCACGGAAACGCGGAAATATAGTAGGAATTCATTTTCTCGATGTCGGAATTTTCCTGAAATGTCCAATTCCTGATATTGACCTTACACGTTGTCCAGCAGATCGCTTTTAGTCCGCCAACACGAAATATCGCACTGACAGCGCCCGTAGCAGGTGTAATGCTCACCACTTGTTTTTTGCATCGTTGGTAGAATGCGCTCGTATGCTTCGATTCAGTTTACATTTAGCAAGCGTGGCCGCGTGCGTGGCGTAGTCAGTACTCTGCCGCCGTCATTTTGTGTTCACGTACAATTCTAGTTCCTAGAACAGATTAGCAGTGCGGTTTTCTGGGCCAGTTGGTACATAATGACAGCATGAAGGGTTCCGGCAAGTTACGACGCGAGCACAAGAACAGAGACCAGCCTTTGTCCTGTTCTTGGCCTCGCGTCGTAGCATCTTTATCTTTGCCTACAACAGATGATTCAATCAAATTGCGACAGGTTTCCGCTTATTCGCCGATTAGTCTAACCAATGTAGACGACAAAATCTTGACGAAAATGAATGCAGCAGGTTCCAGGGCGTACTAAAAAAGTCACAGTTTCGCCGCAACGGCGAAGCAATGAATGCGATAGCAATAAATTAGAATGTAACGCGAAGAACGGAAAGCAGTTCGAAATTGCCAGCGCGTCGCTCGAGCACAAAGGAAGCACGAAAAGAACGCACAAAGGATGAGCGCGAACCAATGCGTCACGGCTCGACACTTGAAGCACACTGCTCAAACATAAAGCAGGACGCACGAAACGAACGAACAGGTACACACAGGACGAGCGCCAACTAATTGTAACAGTTGTTACTTATTTCTGTTTGAACAGCGCGCTCCTTTCGCAAACGCGGCCGCTGCAGCGAGCGAAGTGACCTTCGTACCCCCCGCTCCACCCCACCAGCCGCCCCCTTCTTTCCTCGAGATAAGTGCACGAAGGCGACCACGCCCTGTAGGGCGAAGAGCAACGGCGTTCGCAGGAGCGGGGCGACGATCTTTAAAGCGCGCCACGCGTGCACATCGCGCCATCTATGTGGTGACTAAGAAAGCGTGCTGAAGCAAATGGTGTATATAAATAGCTTGCCGTTAGCAGGCTGGAAGTCGGCAATGTTCGTGGCCTAACCGTCTAACGCCACGCGCTGCGAAGCGAGAGGTCGCCCGTTCGATTCCGCGCGTCGGAAAGTTTTTCTGAATTATTTTTCTTTGTATATATATATATATATATATATATATATATATATATATATATATATATATATATATATATATATCAACATATACATATACGGTGCATGACGACGGCGGCGACGGGGATGGCAAAAATCAGCAGAGACTGTCATATAATTGCTATCGCAATAGAAGAATAGGCCCGCATCAAACATGAAGTGCAGAGGCACCTTTACGAATATTCATAAAGCGACGCGCGTATTAGAATACAGCGATATCATGAACTCTACGGTCGCAGTGCTTCAGGTTGATTTTGAAGAAGCCTTCGATCGTGTGCCGAATGACTTGCTCATAGTGCGTGTGAACGTCGCTAAAGTTATAACAGAAGCCGTCGAGATGGCATATACGCGATGTACTGCTCGTCTGGTTGTTAACAAAGTGTTAGGAAATTCTGTAGAGGTGAAATTAACTTTATTTGGTCCTGGAAAACCCCGATCAGACAACCCCCAAAGGAGGGTCCGCCGCAGTTGCTGGCCGCGCCCACGCCGGTACTGGAAGACCATGGCCCTCCGCACGTTCGCAGGCCTACTGGACTGCCGACAGCTGGACTGAGAGATCGCGGCTTTTGAGAGGCCTCTCCCAGTCCTGTTCTGTGCTGAACGTTGCGCTAAGTAACGCTGGACACTGCCAGAGGACGTGACCAAGTGTGCAATTATCCGCCCCACAGCTAGGGCATCCTGGAGTTATGCCTTCAGCAAAGTGGCTAAACGTGCTGCGAGACGGGAAGGAACCTGCCTGCAGCATCCGGAGAGCCGACGACTGCGGCCTAGTAAGCTTGGAATGCGGGAGGGGATATCTCCGCCTTGACAGTTGATAGTGAGACGTAACTTCATGGAAGGTGACAAGTGGATCCCTGAAGCTCTCCGCGAGCCCGCCTCCGCACCCGCCCGGACCGCGGCGGCATGTGATTTCTCGCGCACGGTTAGGGGCAAGTTCGTTGATGTTGGGAACTGTTGGATGAGCCCCTGAGCCGATGTGGGCCGGGAACCAGGTAACTGTGTGAAAGCTTACTACACCCTTCAAAGTGAGAACAGCGGTAGCCTCTCTTGAGACCATCGCCGAAGCAAAGGCCCGGACGGCAGCCCTGGAGTCAGTGAATATCTCAGGACGCGAAGGATCCTTCATCGCTAGAGCTATCGCTACATGCTCTGCTACGGAGGTAGACACCTTCCTAACGGAAGCTGAGTTGAGTACGCGACCGCGATGATCAACAACCACGGTCGCAAATCTCTGCGCGGCATCGACAAAAGTCACATTTCTCGGGGATTTAGCTGTGCAGTCAAGCAGAGACTTGGCCCGTGCCCTTCGCTGGCCAACATTGTACTGCGGATGGACGTTACGCGGCAAAGATGTCACCTCGTATATACCCTACATTGTTTCTGATAAAAAGATATTCTGTACTGCACTGCCCGTATGATGGCTAAGGTGCGTGAAAAGTGTATAGAATTGCAGCTATATCTATAGCGTAGTAGCGCAGAAACACAACAAAGGACAAGAAGGGACATTTGTTGTCCTTTGTTGTGTTTCCGCGCTATTACGCTGTAGATCATGCAGTACCAACTAGTCCGATCTGCCACCCTTCCAAGAATTGCAGCGCTCTGTATACGTCAAGGGTGGCCGCCATCTCCTCTCCTTTTCTGCATGTTCATTGAAAGCTATTGCCTAATTACATTAAGTAGCAACGCAATTACAGGCATCAGGCTTCATGCATCTGAAGTGCGCCCATATAATGGCCTATGCTGATGACATAACGATTTTTTGTACAAACCTCGAAAGAATTGCAGATGCTGTTAACATCGCAAGACGCTTTTGTAATAGGGATGGTAAAATCGATGAACGATTAATCGATTAAAGGCGCACCGTTAATCGATTAATCGTAATCGATTCCCGCCTTTCAGTTAATCGAATTAGTCGATTAAAACTCTTCGATTAATCGATTACAGCAACAACCCCCTCCCCCCCAACACCGCCCCTTGGCCGGTGCGCATGAGTGCGAGGCGAGCGATGCCGAGACGCAGAAGTTGAGCCGAGCTATACTCTTTTTCACTACAGCGCATATTCGTACGCTAGCAGAACGAGCCCAAAGCCGCCGGCGGCCCTATCCTATAAAGGCAGAAATGAACTCGCCCTGGTCTCCGTCGCCTACAGCGTCTACCTCCAAGCCCTGCCCAAGGCTTCAAGCCCTGGCAGGAGGCGGCCCCACCCCGACGAGGCAGATATGCACTTGACCGCTTCTCATCGCTCACAGCCTACTGCATTCACCTCCTCTCACGCCCCTTATATCGTGCGCTGGTTAACTGTCGGCAAATTGCACGCGATGCTTGCTTGCTATATTGCGTTATTATTACATTTTGTTGTGTACACTGTTTTCTTTGTCATGTCATAATGGCGAGCAATCGCAAGAGGAGCACGGTGTGGACGTTGTTCACAGAAGATTTAAAAAAAAAACGCCAGGCCTGCGCTAAAACCGCAGCACAGTCACAGCGAAAGCTGGAAGAGCGGCATTTCTAGAGCCCGTTAAGCTCTCTTGGGGCTACAATACAGGTACACTAGAAAGGTACCCACTACGCCATAAACCACAATTTTTGTGAAGTTGAGAAGCACCTACTAAGTCATTATTCGTCATTCTGCGGAGAAGCGAGGCACCAGCTACACGTCTGCAAGGCATTATGTGCACTTTGTTGACGCGACGACTGATGACGATGAAGAATTATGGCTCAGCCCTTTGTAATGGGTTGGAATCTTTAAACGGCCCACCAGTTATGTAATTTGCATTGGGTGACGCCCGGTCGCTATTTCCCTCTCCCGTCATGCTGTATAACATACGTTGAAGTGGAAGAGAGACGGAGTGGGGGGGGGGGGGGGGCGAAGAACTTTACTGAGACCCCGAGGAAATGTATCATGTGCTTATGGGCTTCCTTGGCAACCAATACAAGTGCACTTGCGAGGAACCCACTACGCTATAAATCATTGTAATTTCACTAAGACCACGAGGAAGTGGACCATGCGCTTATGGGCTTCCTTGGCAACCAATACAAGTGCACTTGCGAGGAACCCACTACGCTATAAATCATTGTAATTTTTGAGAATTAGGGCAGCAGGCACTGTGCCATTTTTCGTCATTCTACGGAGAGCGTTGGTACCTGCTAAACGCATGTAAGGCATTATGCGCACTTTGTTGATGCTGTGCCTGATGACGATGAAGAATTATGGCAGAGCGCTTTCTAATGGGTTCAAAGCATTCAACAACCTACTCGTTGCGCAATTCGCATTGTGTGACGCCTGGTTACAGAATTCGCGTTGTGCGACGCTTGGTGCTTATTTTACTCTTCCACCACGCTATATTGCATATGCTAATGTGGTTCTTTCCCGACATGAAGCCTGTATAGGACCTTTTTGCAACGCACTTTCAAGCACCGGCATGGCTCAGAAGTTGAATACTGGGCTCCACGCAGAGGGCCCAGGTTCGAACCTCGTTCTATCCTGCAATTTTTTTTCTTATTTCGTTTTTTTTTTCTTATTTCGAGCGATACTGGTTACGGACACAGGCGGCGGCGGCGGCGGACAATTACGGCGCCAAAAACGGCCGGTGAAATGATCTCATAACAGCTTTCGCTGTGAAACGACCACTGCGATGTGTGATACAGGTGGCAAGCATTACTCGAAGCCAGCGACGGACACTGTTTAGATATCACCTGCTTCTCGCCCACTTTATTAATGTGCCAAAGAGTCATCCTCCAAAGAAAAATGACCATGAGCAAAATTACAAGGTTGAAGACCCTGTTCTCGAAGGCACGAATCCGCCTCTTGGGATAAATTATCGGTATCTTGCTACATAGCCAAGATCTTTTGTGTAACTTATCTTGAAAATCAGGTCGCTCTTCTATTACATATAAGCGATTTTTATGTTTCAAAATGTTGGGCTGTTATAAATTCGTATTCGCTCAAAAAGCTGCGTCCTCTTCGCAGGACGTCTTCCTTGGTCCCTGTGTTTTCAGCGCTATGGCTTTATTGAATGAAAGCAGCAAGGCGGTGCGCCAACGCTCAGCGGCGAAGTTTATTGTTTTCTGTAGATTTCAGGCGTGCTAATGCATCGTCTAGCTCTTAAGTTTATTTGTGTTCGTTTTCGGCTCCGCGCTGTTTCATCGTGTTTCATCGCACAAACTCCGCTCTCCTTGACTTTGATAAACTAGTGATTTTGTTCGCCTGCAGTATCTATGGAAACTTTCTTGGGTATTTTATTTAACTCTCAGGTCTACCATGGTCGCTCAGTGGTTACGACGCTCGGCTGCTGACCCGAAGGAAGCGGGTTCGAACCCGGCCGTGGCGGTCGCATTTCGATGGAGGCAGAATGGTAGAGACCCATGTACTGTGCAATGTAGTCAACGTTAAAGAGCACCAGATTGCCAATATTTCCGGAGCGCTCCATTCCGGCGTCCCTCATAATCATATCGTGGTTTTTGGACGTAAAACCCCACATATTATTAGTATAACTCTCAGGTTTTATTTGTTTTTTTTTCTTGTTTAACTGCACTATACAGTGGTCCAAGAGGTGCCACATTGTAATATGCGTTGTTTATTTCTTGACTGGTTCTTATTGCCATTATATTTTACTCCTGAGCAAATAAAAGATTTTTGTTTACCAATGAATGAAAGAGAGAAAATATATTAGAAGGCAGGGAGAGCGGCCTGAGCGAGTACAACCAGGCCTCCTGCACTGCGCTGGGGAAAGAGCAACGGGGGAAAATAGTGATGAAGTATGATGATGAAGTGGGATAATATTGTTTATTATACTATATATACCAACTAGCACAAATGTCCGCCTGATAGCGTATATATACCCTTTTCATGATTGTAAAGCTAGCTTTCCTGCGATGCCGTTAACCCAGTTCATAGCAGTTACTCTAGCCACTTCCGCAAACAGCGTGTTCAAGCGCAGCTTGCTTGCGCTATGACGCGGAAAATGTAGACTCAGCTCTATTTAAATAAACACACATAATAGACAAGCCCCAGCCCGTGCAACTACGACCTCGTCTCCACTTGAAGCACAACAGGTGCCGCCTTTAGTTCGGCGAGTATGCAGCGCAAGGAAGCGCGCTCGTGAATTATGAAAATGGTCTAACAGACCCGGGAGAAATACAGCTTTCAACTAATGCTCGCACTCCCACGTCAGCCAGCCTATAGAGGCCCCCATGTACTGCTGTTACGCGAAAGGACAGTCGCGAAATACAATGTGTTGTAATGAGAACTAACAGACAAAAAAGCCAAGGAAAGTATAGGGGATGTTATTTGTAGCAACTACGATGTAAATGTGATAAAAGTAAAGTGGACGAAAAGGAAACTTGCCGCTGGCAGGTACCGAACCTGCGACCTTCGAATAACACGTCCGTTGATCTACCAACTGAGCTGCAGCGGCGGTCATCCCCTAGTCCACTGTATACATGGAGTATATATGCTTTTCGTTGGTCTTAACAAAGAAAAACGAGCCCTTAAAGTTCTACTTTTTTCGTTTTTATGTTCTAATGTCTGATACATGACACGCTGACAGTTCGGCCTCCACGGTGGTCTAGTGGTTACGGGGATCGACTGCTGGCGCGAAGGTCGCCGGAACGAATCCTGGCCGCGGCAGCCGCTTTTTCGGTGGAAGCGAAAATGCTTGAGGGGCGTGCACTTAGATTTAAGTGCACATTTAAGAACCTCAGGTGGTCGAAGTTTCCGGAGCCCTCCGAAACGGGGTCTCTCATAATCATATCCTGGTTTTGGGACGTAAGACACCAGATGATGATGATGATAATAATAATAATAATAATAATAATAATAATAATAATAATAATAATAATAATAATAATAATAATAATAATAATAATAATAATAATAATAATAAAGCTGGTGTGTTTCAGGCCAGTATGTGGCTGTGCCATGCATCTCGCATGGGTGACCTCAAAAAAGCGCTTGTGTGTGTCGCATTCTCCTGTCTTTCGTCCCAGAAGTCCGCGCTATTTAGCTGCTCAAAAAAGAGATTGCGTCAGTCTGCAATTGTAGTATTATCGAAGGCTTCCACAATATCTAACGTACAAACGGAGAAAAGATTGCGTCCCTACGAGTGCAAGCGTCTTATTTGCTTCCTCTTCCTCCTCGTCTCTGCTTTCCCTTTCGCGGGATTTTGCCAGGCTGCATCTTTCCGGTGCGTCTTTTCGACCAGAGTGGCAACCGACAACGCCTCCGATTTCGGTGCGCTCGAGGAGGCAGGCTTCGAGGAAATACGACCTGCGGCGGAATCGTCCATGGATGATGGCCACAGATCCTTCAATCCGTGACATCACCCAAATACGACGGGCCCCCTGTAACCATTGGGCGAAAGTGCGAATTCTCACGAAGCCGCAAATGCGCACATGTGATTTCTAGCGCGTCTGGTAGAAAGACTTCGGTCAGATCAAACACAAACAATGCCTCTCAAACAATGAGATATCTTTTTTAAAACACCCATAAAAAATGTCGATTAATCGAATAAAACATCGCATAGAAATCAATTAATCGATGAAAGGCTAAATCGATGAACGATTAACGATTAATCGATTTAAATTTTTAATCGACCATCCCTATTTTGTAAGGTTCGAGGAAGCAAAGTGAATTGAAGAAAATGTCTTGGTTTCTGGCATGGAGATTGGGAGCTCACGCCAAACTATTTCCGGAACGTCCAATGGCTGACAACACCGGTAAAATACTTAGGCATATCCCTGGAAAATTATAGCGACAGTGATCCTTATTGTCGTAGAGAGGCAGCTCAAATCCGAGAAAAGGCCGAATAATGGGAGGGCAAGGATTTATCCATTTTGCTCGCGCTGCCATTTGTAACCTGTTCTTTATTGCAAAGCTGTGGTACGTATGGCAAGTCCTGCATTGCTCTCGAATCAATTTTCAGAAACTAGCCGGACGAACCCGTTTTGACGTGTGCGTGACGATGGTTTGGGTTTGTCGCATTTGTTTCTGCGACAGCTCGTAAATTGCTTTTTGTACCTTCGTGGTGTTCAGGACCCTTTGTTACGCCTGGTCTGCTTAGTGCGCTCGGCCAATGCTTCGCCCAAGTTCGTCGTGTGTTCTGTTACATTGAAAGGTAGAACACAAGGTTACTTTAAAGAGATCATCTAGTCATTTCGCTTCGTGAAGGTAGGATTTTCTATTGGGTATTTAAGCACTCTTTCCTGTAAAATGTTTTATATAAGGATTTGTGTGATGTGTTCCCAATTTCCTTGTGCCGCTCTCAGTGCTGTGGTGGAACATGGAGCAAAGTGCTCAAATGCGTAGAAAGCATGCCTGTGCGTCTGGGGGTGAAAACTTTCGTCTTTAAGCTACATCCAGGTGCTGTGCCAGTTAAGACATCGTTGTCTGAATAGGGGCTGTTCGTTGCATGGCGTGACCACTGCTTTTCATGTCGCAAACCAGAAACTATTGAGCATATGTTTTTCTGGAATGCAGGGATGGGATGTTTTTTTGGGACGTCCTGTAAAGGACATTAAACAAGGGCTTGCCGTTGGACGCACAGGGAATAAGGTATCTGGCCATTGAAAACGAGGATGGATTTCCCTATGATATTACAATGCTATTGGCGCTGTAGAATATTTGGAGGTCCCGAATGGCTGTGTGCCATGCTGATGTTGATGCCCAACGAGCCATACATTACTTTCGCGAGTCACTTGACTTCGTTTCTTGAACTGCAGAAAATGCAAAAGGACGTATTCGGTTGGGTACCTGACGTGGAATCTCTGTTTCATATGAAACAATTCCAGACAGCGTGTACTTTCATGTCACTCTTGAAAACTGAAGCACTGCAATAAAGAAACAAAATAAAAAGGGCGCATGGACTAGGCCTCAAGGCACTCGCATTCGCACCTGGGGGACCCTAGATCAAATCCCAGCACGAGAAAAAATGAGTTTGTTTTATTTATTATTTGTTGCTGTGGGTGATCAGGGTTTTTGGAACACCGCGTTACTAGCTACACAGGTCAGTCAGCGCAAGCTTCGCTTGAAAACAAAAATATTTCACTACTTAAGCCTTCTTACTTACAATGCAACGAATCTTGAACATAAGGTCTTTTTTTATTTGTATCTTTTATTTATGCTACATAGTCGACAAAAGTGAGCTTTCGCGGACTACGTGCACCAGCGCAGTAAAAAAGCCGGCAGATCCCACGCATTGTGGGAATCGATGTAATAATGCGAAGCAGCCAGCAAAGAG
The DNA here is from genome assembly GCF_013339695.2 of Rhipicephalus sanguineus. Taxonomy (NCBI): domain Eukaryota; kingdom Metazoa; phylum Arthropoda; class Arachnida; order Ixodida; family Ixodidae; genus Rhipicephalus; species Rhipicephalus sanguineus. The sequence continues at coordinate 216,182,550 of NC_051177.1, read as the reverse complement.
CTGCATACATCGTCTTGTATGGCATTGAGGAAAATGCGTGTCATGGTTTTCTTTTTAACTCCTGTTATTTATGTTCGTCACACAGTAAAGTCGCGCAATACCAACTTCGGGGTAGATCAAGCTAGCGAAAGGGCCGCCAGCGCACCATGAGCGTGGCACGTAAGTCATGCTGTACATGACATGTGTGCCATGACTTTCGTGTTAACTCGTGTTATTTGTGTTCGTTACACAGTCACGTCGCAAGATACCAATTTCGGTGTATATCAAGCTAGCGAAACGGCCGCCAGCGCACCATGAGCGTGGCACGTAAGTCATGCTGTACATGACATGCGTGTCATGACATTCATAATAACTCGTGTTATTTATGTTCATCACACAGTCACGTCGCAAGATAGCAATTTTGGTGTATATCAAGTTAGCGAAACGGCCGCCAGCGCGCCATGAGCGTGGCACGTAAGTCATGCTGTACATGACATTCGTGTCATGATTTTCATGTTAACTCGTGTTTTTATGTTTGTCACACAGTCACGTCGCGCAATACTAATTCCGGGGTAAATCAACCTAACGAAACGGCCGCCAGCGCCCCATGAGCGTGGCACTTAAGTCATGCTGTACATGACATGCGTGTCATGATTTTCATGCTAACTCGTGTTATTTATGTTCGTTATACAGTCACGTCGCGCAATACCAATTTCGGGGTAGATCAAGCTAGCGAAACGGCCGCCAGCGCCCCATGAGCGTGGCACGTAAGTCATGCTGTACATGACATGCATGTCATGATTTTCATGTTAACTCGTGTTATTTATGTTCGTTACACAGTCACGTCGCAAGATACCAATTTCGGGGTAGGTCAAGCTAGCGAAACGGCCGCCAGCGCCCCATGAGCGTGGCACGTAAGTCATGCTGTACATGACATGCATGTCATGATTTTTATGTTAGCTCGTGTTATTTATGTTCGTCACACAGTCACGTGGCAAGATACCAATTTTGGTGTATATCAAGCTGGCGAAACGGCCGCCAGCGCACCATGAGCGTGGCACGTAAGTCATGCTGTACATGACATGCGTGTCATGATTTTCATGCTAACTCATGTTTTTTATGTTCGTTACACAGTCACGTCGCGCAATACCAATTTCGGTGTATATCAAGCTAGCGAAACGGCCGCCAGCGCACCATGAGCGTGGCACGTAAGTCATGCTGTACATGACATGCGTGTGATGATTTTCATGCTAACTCGTGTTATTTATGTTCGTTACACAGTCACGTCGCGCAATACCAATTCCGGGGTAGATCAACCTAACGAAACGGCCGCCAGCGCCCCATGAGCGTGGCACGTAAGTCATGCTGTACATGACATGCATGTCATGATTTTTATGTTAACTCGTGTTATTTATGTTCGTCACACAGTCACGTCGCAAGATACCAATTTTGGTGTATATCAAGCTAGCGAAACGGCCGCCAGCGCACCATGAGCGTGGCACGTAAGTCATGCTGTACATGACATGCGTGTCATGATTTTCATGCTAACTCATGTTTTTTATGTTCGTTACACAGTCACGTCGCGCAATAAAAAATTTCGGTGTATATCAAGCTAGCGAAACGGCCGCCAGCGCACCATGAGCGTGGCACGTAAGTCATGCTGTACATGACATGCGTGTCATGATTTTCATGTTAACTCGTGTTTTTATGCTTGTCACACAGTCACGACGCGCAATACCAGTTCCGGGGTAGATCAACCTAACGAAACGGCCGCCAGCGCCCCATGAGCGTGGCACGTAAGTCATGCTGTACATGACATGCGTGTCATGATTTTCATGCTAACTCGTGTTATTTATGTTCGTTACACAGTCACGTCGCGCAATACCAATTCCGGGGTAGATCAACCTAACGAAACGGCCGCCAGCGCCCCATGAGCGTGGCACGTAAGTCATGCTGTACATGACATGCGTGTCATGACTTTCATGTTAACTCGTGTTTTTATGTTTGTCACACAGTCACGTCGCGCAATACCAATTCCGGGATAGATCAACCTAACGAAACGGCCGCCAGCGCCCCATGAGCGTGGCACGTAAGTCATGCTGTACATGACATGCGTGTCATGACTTTCATGTTAACTCGTGTTTTCATGTTTGTCACACAGTGACGTCGCGCAATACCAATTCCGGGGTAGATCAACCTAACGAAACGGCCGCCAGCGCCCCATGAGCGTGGCACGTAAGTCATGCTGTACATGACATGCGTGTCATGATTTTCATGTTATGACTTGTCATTTATGTTCGTCATACAGGCATGTAACGCCATACCAATTTTGGTGTACATTCGATTAACCAAGCGACCAGGAGAGCACAAAGTCGTAGGCGGCTAGATAGATAGATAGATAGATAGATAGATAGATAGATAGATAGATAGATAGATAGATAGATAGATAGATAGATAGATAGATAGATAGATAGATAGATAGATAGATACGCTCAAAGTCGCAGAAGTTCGCTAAGAAATGCTTCGCATTTAAAAAGTGTGTGCCTCGGTTCCGTAGCCGTGGCTGTGCTGCCACAAAGAGTTTTCGCCACGTGTAGTCGATAGAGTTGCGGCGTTTCGATGGCCACGTAGCAGATGGCCTTTCAAAAGTGCCCGTATGACACATGTATTAGCCGATGAAAGCGTGTCGAATTGAAAAAAGAAAATCAAGGCGACAATCAATATCATCCTCAGACTTCACCGTCCTTTTAATAATTTATACTTAGGCTTAAACACCATTATCTGCACAACTAATTATAAACCTATGCAGTATGCATCCTTTTGTTCCCTTTGTATTTGAGTGTTGATTTGAATTGCACTCTTCTTGAAGATGCATTGTACTTTTGTGCATGTTTTCTCATTAATAATACAAACCCAAGGCCCTCTTCCAATACCGATTTTAGCTGCCTTGTCTACGCGTGGCTTTTTGTTTATTGACTTCATAACAGGAATAGCAAACCGACAGCTAAAAAGTGTGCTTGGAACTACCGCTGCCATGGTACGCATGTAAAATTAAGCCCATTTAACTTGTGCACAGCGTGCGCCGTCTTTCGTGACTTTGTCAACTCCCGCTGCCAGAATATGTAGTTTATTAGTTCTCCCATCGCCCCCTGTAGCACAGCTACGCGTACCACGAGTATTCGCAAGAGCTCCGTGCGTTGTTGTCCATGCAGCGAAGGTGCCCTGTTCGCGCTCTAAAGCTTTGCGGAAATTTACTCCCGGCGCATGCACCGTACTGCGATGAGCGTCGATCTCCAAATATACACGTCAGTCGTAATACTTCGCCTGCTTACTGCTTTCGCCGAATAACGCGTACATTGCGTTCCTGTCCTTTCACACATGCGGTAATTCTGACCGTTTTGACGAGGTGGTGGGGGAAGTTAGTTGACCGTTGCGACGATCACACTAATAAAGTAAGTGTGTGCCAACGATTAAGCGAGAAACCGGTCTTACATAACATCAACCCTTCGAAAACGTAAGATGATATTCAAGAGAAAATAACTGTCACATACACATGTGGGGCGAACGCTCGATCACTGCGTCTGCACTTCCCGTTTGTTTATCCACTGCTTCGGAACATATTAGGAAGTATTTCGTGCAAACGTAGGAGACAGTGCGAGTGTCTTAATTATTTGGGGCCAAAATTCCTGCATGACCGACAACACGGAGAGCATACTTTGTCTATGAGGGCAGCGCGACCCGGACGGAGGACTGAAAGGAACGGACACACACGCTGCCCTCATAGCGAACGTTGGTTCTGTTCATAATTGCTTTTATGGCGCGAGAGAACACGATCACAAGAAAGGACACACGGGACCGAGCGCTACTAACAACTGATTTATTTGCAGAAATACACGTACATATGTATCCTTCTCAGCGCGTGCGCAGGAAACAGGTTCGCATCAATGGCGGTCGGATAACGCATGCATGCTCTAACGCAGCTGGGTTCCCTGGTTCGCTTGTCACTGGTGTCGCTGAAAGCCTCTTAAAAAAATGAAGGTCTCCCAGAACTGTAGCTGAGGTCCCTCGTGAAGAGGTCAGACCGGTGGCCCTGCCGTATGTGCACAAGCTGGCCCATAACCTGAAGAAGGTTGCGAGCAGACATGGCGTTCCGCTCGTCTTTTCAGCTCCTAGGAAGCTCGGAGGGCTTTGCTCTCAAATAGAAAAAAAAAGAAATAGGGAATGCAAGAGGTTGTGGCCGAAGAGATAGTCTATGATATTCCTCCTACATGCGGCTGATCCTACATAGGACAAACCGGTCGATATTTAAATGAGCGGATCAGGGAGCATCCAGGGAATGTTGAGCAAGATAAAGAGGGCACAAATTTGCTTAAGCATATAAGGAATTGCCCTTCAAGCTCTTGTAGACCACGCTTTTCTGACGTGCGAGTTATCGCCAGAATCAAAGATAAAACAGCCAGAGAATTGATGGAAGCGTAGGGTATCGGCGAAAAAGGTGACATGTGCGTTAGTGACACTTCCGTAGTGTTGTATAAATGTGAGAAAAAGTTTAGTGAGCATGCCTTATCTGACCACCATTGATGCGAACATGTTTGCTGCGCACGCGCCGAGAATGATACATATGTACGTGTATTTATGCAAATAGATCAGTTGTTAGTGGCGCTCTGTCCCGTGTCCTTTCTTGTGATTGTGTTCTCTCGCGCCCTAAAAGCAATTATGAACGTGCACCAACTCGCCCAACAAAAAAGTTCTCTTATGTTCAGTTACCAACTCGCCCAGCTTGCCGTAATAAGAACACTGAGAACAGCTGCGGAACATTTGACGGAATGGTGCAGACAGACGTACCTGGTAGGGTCCGTAGGGTCCCCGCTTGCCCCACATGCTGGAGAGGCGGTTCCAGTCGGAGGAGGCACGTTTGCCCCACATGCCGGACAGCGCGTTCCAGTCGCCACCGGCCTGCGGCTCGCCGAGGGCGCCTAGCAACGAGCCCAGCACCAGCAGCGCCAGCATCCACACCCCGCTTGTCGGAACGCTGCTGCGGGCCATCCCCCTGCAGGAGAGCGTCTTGAAACCCTCCTCTGCTTTTCGTTGCACTTGACTGCGCTATTCTCAAACAAAACTGTAGGTAAGAGCAACGTAAAACCACTGATCTCCACTAGGAGGAGCTGGATGGCGCATCGAGCACGCGGGCGTGAAGCCACCGGAAGCTGCCGTTTTTGTCCCGGAAGAGAGCTTTTCTCTTCTTTTTTTTAAATAAATACCTGCCTGTAGCGCAGTAAACTGTACGAATCGACCGGAAAAGTAGTCAGGGAAGACATTTCACGCGTAAGTACCTCAAAGTTGCATTACTTTTTACGAATTTTGTACGTTGCAGCACTCCGCCATATTCGGACGGTGTCGGCACGGCGTCTGTCATCTTTCGTGTAGCGTTCGTCGGCGTCTAAAGTGAGGCGTAATCGCAGAGTTTGAAAAAATAAAAAAGAAAAACGATCATAACAACAGCTGCCACCCGAGAATATTTGAATTGCGCGACTGAGACGGACAGAAGACGCCAGCTTCCGGGACAAACAGGGGACCTTCCGGTGGCTTCACAAGCGCCCGCCTCGCAGAGCGGGGATGCGCCGTCCAGCCTTTTTAATGGAGGTCAGTGCGTAAAACAGGAAACGAAGCAAAACACATGACCCGAGCAGTGCACACGTTGTAAGGACGTTGAAGCGCACCAGCACATTTCTGAAAAGAGAGCTCAGCTCTGTGTTCATAAATCCCAAGCACATACTTTTATTCAAATAAGTTATCATTTTCTTGCACAAGGGCCGAGGAGAAATACGATCTTGTCGGAACCACTCTTGACAGGCAGTGAAGAAAAGGACAAGCGAAGCACGGGCAAGCAAGGTAAACTCCGCATTGCGCAAGCTGGCTGCAGCTTGCCTCATTCATTTATGTTATCTCTATGCCGGCGTAAAATCGCTGTTTCCTTGAGAGCATCCTATAGATTGTAGGTAGACTGTAAAGAAAAATTAGACGAGATGGGAGTTTTATCATCAGCCTCGAGAGCTCCCGTGCCCGCAGCGTGTACTCCGTCACTCGTAGCGACATGGTGCAATTGCGCGATTAAAAAAAAATTGCTGCTCTTTTACATGCTTTTGTTAACTACGCGATTTTATTGCGTCTTGCGTCTCTCTAATGACGTGTGCGCGTGAAAAGGAACATCACCAAGAAAGATTTTGGAAGCAAGCCTGTTTTATTAGCATAATAGTGTACTTGCAATATACACCAAATTACTCCGCAAATAAAAAAATATGATGCAAGGGCTCACGAGCACAACATCACAATAGTTCTGAAACTCACGTTGCCCAATCTAGAAAGGTGACTGGAGCGAGACAGCAGCCGTGAAAGTATCTCTTTGGCAGCTTTAGGCTTCATTCACACAGCCGTCATACGCTCCGTCGCGTCACCGTCGCGTCAAAGAAACGTACAGCAAGCGCGACGGACCAGTGTACAAAGAGGCGACGGCGGTGGTCACGTCGATAGTCGCACGTTTTTGTGTAGTGTTGACTGACTGATCCCATGGTCCCTTAAACTTAGAGAAACGAAATCGTCATTATGCATTAAATAAGCTATACAACTGCTTGTCTATATAATGTTTGCGTAAAGTAAGAATAAACTGTTTCGTAGTACACCATGAACGCGAAGCTTGTATTACTGCAACCACGGTGTAAGATATATACTGTTTAGGTGTGGACACTCCTCGGCTTGCATGCAGAGCGCGTTCGACCAGACAAAGTAACAACGGCGCGCGTCTGTCGGTCCGGTGACCGCAGCGGGTATCTATCGGCGGGAAGACGCAACTTAAGGAGAAAAAATGCTTTCTGCACCGTTGCTATAGCAACCGACGCAGTCGGCGGCAACGCCGGCGTCCGCTGCATGTCTTGTTTTTCGCTCGTGAAAAACGCGGTATGCGTTTCTAACTTGAGTTGCTGGCGTGCCGTAGCCGCGTTCGCTGACTAGGAAATTCGGATTTCCCGCGAAGCGCCAGTTGCTTACGAGAACGGATAACTGGGCTAGTTTGTGGGAACTCATGTTAAGGCAGGTAGCGCAAAGAGACACGGACACAAGCGAAGAATAAGTGCACAGGACAAGCGCCAACTTCAAACTAAAGTTTATTTCCTGAATCCTCGCCTATTTATCTTATATCACACCACCACACAGTCACCATGGAGAGAACAACTGGTACTGCTGCGAATGTCATGACGCCGACTCACCTTAATAATTTCTTATACCTAAAATGATAACACTACTAAAACGCGCAAAACCGCGCAGTCAAACACTGATAACTCGAAAACATCATAATAAGAACACGCATGCTCAGAATAGAATGTTCCTATTACGCGGCAAGGGTAGCAGCGAGGTTGGCCGAAAGAAAAGCTATCTCACACGGGAGTAGGCTCAGTGACGCCTGGCTAACACATACAGAATCGCTCTTGAAAATTAAAAACGCTTCTACAATCTCTCTGGACAGCTTGTTCCGGTTCCGGTACATCACCGCCGTGTCAGACAAAAGTGGATCACACCCGCACTGCCGACAGTGCATCGCGAGATGCGAGTATGGCGAACCTTTTAGAGAGCTGAAATGTTCTCTGAGCCTGATGTTCAAACATCTGGCCGTCTGGCCTATATATTTACGCCCGCACGAAAAAGGAATGCAGTACACAACGTTAAGAGTGCACGAAACGAACCGCATACCGTGCTTCACGTCATGACGTTGACATTGTTTTCACGGCAAAAAACAAGGTGGGAGCCATTTGTCCAAAGTTGCAGAGGCGCATGTGCAGCAAGGAAGATCACAGAACGGCGACCTGTACCGTTAGGCACGGTATGCGGTTCGTTTCGTGCACTCTTAACGTTGTGTACTGCATTCCTTTTTCGTGCGGGCGTAAATATATAGGCCAGACGGGCAGATGTTTGAACATCAGGCTCAGAGAACATTTCAGCTCTCTAAAAGGTTCGCCATACTCGCATCTCGCGATGCACTGTCGGCAGTGCGGGTGTGATCCACTTTTGTCTGACACGGCGGTGATGTACCGGAACCGGAACAAGCTGTACAGAGAGATTGTAGAAGCGTTTTTAATTTTCAAGAGCGATTCTGTATGTGTTAGCCAGGCGTCACTGAGCCTACTCCCGTGTGAGATAGCTTTTCTTTCGGCCAACCTCGCTGCTACCCTTGCCGCGTAATAGGAACATTCTATTCTGAGCATGCGTGTTCTTATTATGATGTTTTCGAGTTATCAGTGTTTGACTGCGCGGTTTTGCGCGTTTTAGTATTGTTATCATTTTAGGTATAAGAAATTATTAAGGTGAGTCGGCGTCATGACATTCGCAGCAGTATCAGTTGTTCTCTCCATGGTGACTATGTGGTGGTGTGATATAAGATAAATAGGCGAGGATTCAGGAAATAAACTTTAGTTTGAAGTTGGCGCTTGTCCTGTGCACTTATTCTTCGCTTGTGTCCGTGTCTCTTTGCGCTACCTGCCTTAACGCCAGTTGCTACGGGAACGCGTTTTTGTGTTGAAGTTGCGTCATCCTGCCGGTAGGTATCCGCTGCCGTCAGCGGTCCGACGGGATCTCGGCGTTGTTACTTTATCTGGTCGATCGCGTCTCGCGAGTGTCCTCACCTAAAGAGTATATATCTTACACCATGGTCCTAACATTCCTCCCTTTTAAGTTTAAATATATACACAATTTCTCTAAACACTGGAGCCAAAACGAACGACTGGTCTACGAGTTCGTGTAGATCTTCTCAGCTCGGGTCCCTCGGGCGTGTAGAGAGGACTTGGGCTGGTGATGCCAGGCTCCACGTCGACAGGTGATTGTACCGGAGGAAGCCGGAAGTGGTAGTCAGGTAGTGGCTCTGAAGGCTTCTCCGTCGGCCATGCGCGCCTCAGTTGGTTGCGATGCCTATGGTGCACGTCTCCATTTGCCATTCGAACTAGATAGGAGACTGGACCCTTCACTTTGATTACTTCAGCCAACTTCCATCGCGGTCCCGCAGCGAAGCATCGGGCGTAGACCGAATCTCCTACCCCAAATCCTTTCACAGTGGTGTCAGAGGTGGAGTGCTGACGGACTGGGTGCAGCTTGTCTAATGCTGAACGTAATTTTCTGCCCATCATCATCTCCGCCGGGCTCTTTCCAGTCTCTGAATGTGGGGTGGTATGTTGTTTATATAAGAAGCGGGATATCTTGCACTGGGTGTCGTTTCCCGACTGTTTCTTCAACGCTTCTTTTACTTCCCTCACCATTCTTTCGGCCCTTCCATTACTAGAAGGGTGATAAGGTGCTGTAAATACTGAGCGGATGCCGTTAAGCTTGAGAAACGCTTGCATCTCCTCGCTCGTGAATGCGGTTCCGTTGTCGGAAACGATAACATCTGGAACTCCGTGAGTGGCAAACAGTGCACGTAGAGCTGAGATTACTGCCGAAGTTTTCATGGAAGGCATAATTTTCACTTCAGCCCAGTTGGAGAATGCGTCCACCACGACGAGCAAAACTTCGCCTTGTACTGGTCCGGCAAAGTCGATGTGCAAACGGCTCCAAGGTTGATCTGGCTTAACCCAGAAGTGAACTGGTTCTTTTGGATCGCTTTGGCGGTTCACTTGGCATCTTTCACAGTGACGCACAAACTCCTCGATTTCTTTGTCCATTTTCGGCCACCATATTAGCGATCTTGCTTGACTTTTCATAGCTGTCATGCCAGGATGATTTGCGTGCAACAAACGAAGAACATTATTTCTTGCTGCTTGAGGTATGACCACTCGATTTCCCCAGAGGATGCAATCCCGATGCAGAGATAACTCATTCTTTCTTGTTGCAAAAGCCGCAAGATCATTGTCGTACTTTGCCGGCCAACCAGAAAGAATGTAATTCTTCACAGTGGGCAATATATGGTCCCTCTTCGTGAGTTCCGCGATGTCAGACGCTTGTAAGGGTGGATACTCCACAGCGTCCAACAGCAACACGTCACCAGGTGGTTGCGTCTCGTCTTCGCGTCCCGGTACTGGAAGACGGCTTAATGCGTCAGCGTTGCTGTTGCGGGGACCTGGTCGATATTCCAAGGTGTAGTCATATGCAGCCAAAAGAAGAATCCAACGAAGCATTCTTGGGGAAACAACTTCCGGAATGCGTTCTCTCTGTTAAACAATCCCAGCAGAGGCTGGTGATCAGTTGTAACAATGAAGTTACGTCCAGCCAAATATTGGTGGAACTTCTTTACGCCATACACGATGGCTAAGCCCTCCTTGTCAATCTGCGCATACTTTCGCTCGCTCGATCCAAGCGTTTTAGAAGCGTATGCTATTGGGCGTTCTGTGCCATCTTGTTCCCGGTGAGCCAACACGGCTCCAATTCCAACAGGTGATGCGTCGCACGACAGCACAATTGTTTGCTTCGGGTCATACGAAAAATGAACTGCTTCTGACGATAACAATTTCTTCAGCGCAACAAAGGCTCGGTCGTGCTGGCTATTCCAGCTCCAAGCACTGTCTTTGTCCAACAAGCGGTGAAGTGGTTCCGCGACTTCTGCTTTTCCTTTTAGGAATCGGCTATAAAAATTAATTAGCCCAAGGAACGATTGCAGTTCTTTCTTTGATGACGGCGTCGGTGCGTTCAGGATCGCGTCCACTTTGCTTGTAGAAGGATGAATGCCCGTAGCATCAATCACATGACCCAAAAACTCCATGCTCGACTTGCGGAATTCGCATTTTTCTTTGTTCACCCGCAGACGTGCGTTCTGTAGCCGGGTGAGCACTACCTCTAGGCGTTCTGCGTGCTGTTCTGGCGTCTCTCCTGAGATTAAGATGTCATCGAGATAGCATTTGACTCCCGATACTCCTGCCAACAACGTGTCCATGGTGCGCTGGAACAACCACGGCGCTACGGTAATTCCAAAAGGCAGTCTGCGCACTTTAAATAAGCCCTTCATAGTGTTTACAGTAAGGACATCAGCTGATGCGTCGTCCACCACAAGCTGTTGATAGGCCTGAGCCAAATCCAGCTTCGTGAAAATTTTGCTTGGTCCTAGCGTTGCTAGCATTTCATCAGTTGTGGGCAAGGGATAGACGCTACTTTGAACGTTCACCGTGCTGCGATAATCACCACACAAGCGTACGGAACCATTTCGCTTTCTCACGACTACGATGGGGGTTGGCCATGTAGAGGCTCCCACACGCCTTGCTTAACAAGCCTGTCTATCTCTGCTGCCACGTCATCTCGAAGGGCAAACGGTACTGCTCTGCTTTTCAAAAACACCGGCTGTGCTTCATTTTTTAGATCAATGTGCACTGGTTGTTGAGTGCATCCTGGAAGATCATTCGCAAAGACCTCTTGAAATCGCTGAAGCATTTCTGACTCATCAGATATTTTCTTTATTCCTTGAATTTTAATTCCTAAAGCCTTAAACCAACTTCTTCCAAGAAGACTACTACCTTGCTTGTTCACCACTACTAAAGGCAACTTTGCACATTTTTCTTTGAAACGCACTTCGACTATTGCTTTTCCCAGCATCTCAAGTGGCTCTTTCGTCCAAGTCACAAGCTGCGTTCCGGTACTGACTAGCGGAATTTTGCCTGCGCGTCCTTCAATTGCTCGCCACGTTTCTTGACTAACCAGCGAGTGAGACGCTCCTGAGTCTACTTCCATCTGCACCTCTTTTCCTTGGATCAGCACAGTGGTAATAAATTTTTCTGACTCGCGAACTTCGTAAACAGAGTAAAGCTCTTCCACTTCGTGCAAAGGTCTGCTTGCCTGACTTTGCTTCCGTGCCGGATTTTTTCCTCGCTTCTGTGCCGCAGTTTATGACTTGACGGCGATTCTTTTCTGAAGCGACAAGCTCTAGCGATATGGCCTTTTTTCTTGCAATAGTGACAAGCTTCATAACGAAATTTGCAAGTTTTAGAACTGTGCTCACCGTTGCAGCGGTAACAGACGCCATCTCTGGACGCAGCTGGCTCCTTTGGGCGCGTTTCGTGGACGGCTGCGTCGCCTGTGCAGTTCGCGTCGCTGAGGCTCTGTGTCCTGATTTCTCGTTGCTGCCGTTGGGTTGCTTCCGCTGTCACGGCCATGTCGTACGCCACAGTGAATGTCAGGTTCCTTTCTGCCAGTAGGCGTTGCTGCACAGCCTCGTTGCTGATGCCGAAGACGAAACGATCTCGCATCATCTCGTCCATAGGAAGCGTGTCGTCTCCGAAGCCACAGTTTTCAGCCAGCCTTCTCAGCGCTGTCACGTAATCTGCGACGCTTTCGCCTTGCGCTTGGTTACGCTTGTAAAATAAAAATCTACCGTACAGCACTGACGGCTTCGGATGCATGTGTTCTCGGACCGCTTTCTTGATCTTCTCGTAGGCTGCAGCAGTTGGCCTTTCGGGTTTGACCAGCGTCACGATGAGACTGTACGTTTCTTCTCCACAGGAGCTGAGTAAAACAGCACGCTTTTCTTCATCCTTCGAAAGCTTGTTGGCTTCGCAGTACATTTCAAGTCGTTCCACGTACTCGTCCCATGACGCACTTGTACCGAGGCGATACTCCCCGATGCCGCTGACTGGCATTGCACTGCGCGTCTTGTTCGGGCCTGCGCTGGTTCGCTGCCGGTCTTCGTCGCCACTGTAATGGACGTGACTCGGAGCCAGACGCTCAGCAACAGAACAAAAGGTTTATTGCGCGTTCCCATAAATAGCGGCTAACAGATGACGTCATTTGCACGTGGCTCACGTGCGTCTCAACACAGAGAGCGGCGTTTGGTGCCGCGTCCTAACATGTTGCTTTGCAAGCGAGGAGAGCGACGACCGCACGAAGCTCGGCGACGAAGAAACATGTGTTTGTAAAACACGTGCAAGCATCGCGTTGAGTGAAGACATCTGATTGGTTCAATCTATAGGGGAGGGGCTCCGTCACCGTGCAGGCGACGGAAACGTAGAGCACCGCTTTAGGTCATTGTCAACCCGTTTTGGAGGAGAAAACAGCTAGGAAATCCTCTCCCCTGACGAAAAGCGGTGTCGTGCCGGTTACGCGACGAAGCGTTTGACGGCTGTGTGATTGATGCCTTACACAGTGCAGCGTTTCTTCTTTTAGCGTGCCGCATTCACTAACACGAAATTCGAGGGCATGCGGGCCGTGTGCTAGCGAAAGCATTCTGCAGTCGCAGGATCGGTTATGCGCAGATTCTGTGAGGTAGTTTCGCTTCTCGAATCGCGCCAGTAAACAACACATAAGCAAAGAAATAACCTACGGAAGGTACGTAGCGAAACCACTGCGCATAAGTGAGCGATGCCTCGTTGATGACAATGCGGCGAACTAAAGACAAGCCTAGCAGGCCGCCTGCACATGCCCCCATTTGTAGCGCTCGCCCAAAAAAGATTAGGCAGTGAGCTATTTAGCCAAGTGCCAGGTAATACGTAAGGTAAATTGCTAGCTTACTTCGGCATGTTTAAAATTAAAGATATTGGAAAAAATTACATTGATTTTTTCGTTTTCGTTATTTGCCCCGCCTAACCTAGTCGCGCTTCAATCGTACCGAGCGTGTAGATGTTTGTGGCGATAAGTTTTCGACCGCTTTATGTTCCAAGTTTCACGACCGACATGAATTGGTTTCAGGCTGATAAGTTCATGTGACTTTCCTATGAGCTTTCAGATACGAGTGCAGCGCTGTGTGTCTTCCCTATATTTATTGCCTACGTTTTTTTGTGCGCTGTTGTTCTGCAAGAATGAATACGCACCAACTTGCCCAATGTGCAATTTTGTTGGTTTTCTGTTAGAATGCCCAAAGTTGCACGATTCAGACACCGACAGAAGCGAGCCACGAACTTACAACTGTCGGTCAAACTACGAGGCCGAAGACGCGTAGCCCAACTCCCGCGAAAGACGGGCGGGGCGTTGTCCTTCAGTTAAAGTTGCAACTCGGGCTTGTTGACGCACAGCATAGTTGGACAGCAGTGGTAGCGCAAAATAGCGGGTCACAAGTAGGCAACAAGGAGACACGCACAGCTGTGTGTCTCTTTCGCGTCTTCTTGTGTCCTGTTTCTTTGCGCTCTCAATGTCATCGAAGTTGCCCTTCAAAGAGCACCCTTCGGTCTTTTGCGCCATCTCGTGGCCGGTGCGGGCTGCGCCGGCGAAGCAAACGTGCCTAGAATTAGCTTTACGTAGAATAAAGCCTGCTTCGATAAAAAGCAATGTAAATTCTCTCTTTCGCGCCATGGAACGACCGCTGTCAAACGCCTACAGCGAAGGCGAGCGCCGATACGAGCAAGACTGAATCAACGTGCGGCCGCCGATGCACTGCGAGCAACAGGAACCGTGACTGTGAGCCCTCCCCTTCGTTGTTACTACATAACTTCGTAGCCTAGACATAGCGGACACCTATTTTTATGTCTGCAAAATAAAGATGACGACAACCGCACAGGAGCATGCATCGTATAGCCGTGCTCCTGGAAAAGACCTACGACGCCGTCGGCAAGAACCTTGAAGCGGCGGGGCTTAATGTGTGCCGCTGACGTGTTCCTGCACGGCCACTCGGGATCTGAGTGTGCTTAGGTGCATTGGACGGACTCGCGCACAGTAATGCTAACGCCGAATCGGCCCATACAAGAGTGTCAGCTGATAATTGGAATTCGGTAATTGAAAATTTCAGGAGCGCTTCCCCAATCAGGGAAATGGGGGCAAGCAAAGCTTGGCGTGCCTGACGTGTTCCTGCTTTTCTTTCCCTCTTTCTTTAAAGGCAGCGGTCGTCCCTGGAAGGCTGATTTCGGGCGTGGCGTCTTTCCTGCTCTGCAACGTTCGTCAGCCTGTGGAACGGCCCATCGAACTGAGGAACATCACACGATCATGGAAAGGAGGTTTACGAATTCAGTTTTCTCCAAGTCGGAATTTTCCCGAAGTGTGCAATTCCTGATATCCATCTGACGCGTTGTGCGGACGATCGCTTTTAGTCGGCCAACACGAAATATTGCACTGTTGCGTCCACAGCAAGTGTACTGCTTCCCATTTGTTTTAGGGGCGAAGCTCCTTAAGGCGGCACCCGTTCGTCCCTCGTAGTCGTAGTAGTGCGTAACCAGACGTAACGCTAGTACCAGATCTTGACCTCCAAGGTGGTGCCGGTGGGAGATTTTTCCTGTGCGTTGTTGAACAATAAAAAATTCGCAGCGCGCGCGTTAACTAAAAGCCGACTTCTTCTGTCTCTCATTCCCATTAGCAGCCATTGTTTACCTCCAAGGTAGTGCCTGGTGAGATTTCTCCTGTGCGTGATTAAACAATAAAAATTTTGTTCAAAACGCCGTTGATTGATGAAATAAACCAACGAAAGGCGCCAGATGTTTTCTAAAAGCAAAACGAAAGAACGCCAGATGTTTCTAAAGCAAAACGAAAAGACGCCAGCTGCTTAACGAAAGACGCCAGATGTTTTCTAAAGCAATTGTTTTCTAAACAATGAAAATTCACAGCGTACATGTAAAATTAAAGTGAGCTGCAAGTCATCATAACTCATCGAACCTTTAGTATAAACGCGCCCGATCTCACGTCGGTGATGATGTACTGGGCAGAATTCACGGAAGATTCACGGTTTACCGATGAACCTCCGCAGCTTCGCCCACTCATCATCATTCACTCGGTGAATATGCTGTGATTTTTTTGCATCGTCGGTAGAACGCATTCACATGAGTCAGTTCAGTTCACATTGGCACGCCGCCTAGTGGTCAAGGCACTCGCTTTCGGACCGCGGCGACCTGGGTTTAAACCCCAGCCCCGGAAAGAAAGTTGATTTCATTTTACTTATTTTAATACGAAATTGTTTTGTGTTGGGCTCCACCAAGACTTTCATGATGTATTTCCGTCAGGGAAATACGTCAGCGAAATGAACGCCATCAAGTGGCAAAGAAAACCTATAAGAAAGAGGTCCGTTGAGAGGAGTCGAACCCATGACCTCTCAGTCCGCGATGATGGGTGGTGGGCGTTTAGATCACTGAGCTACCGCCAAACACACAACGGAGGCTACATAACACGCCTTTTATCTTGCACACTTTCCTCTCGCAGTTTCTTCTCGCGTGGATGAATGTTTTGAGCGTCCCCTTCATAACGGGGCGGTGACATGTGTGCCACCAGGCTCGAAAAAAAAAACAAAAAAAAAATGCGCCGTTGCTACGACCGTCCCATTCGGCGCATTTCCAACAGAACTGTAATTTCGTCAACGCTTTAACACACCGCGGGGTGGTGGCTTTAGCCCAAGCCAAAAGGCACCGGCTGTCTAGCACCCGGTGCCTTCTGGCACTGAGTGTTATCCTCCGTCTCATTGTGTCTCCCAAAGTCTCGCCAAGTGAGGACAGCCTTCACAGCATCGGCGACGTCGAACTTCCAGAAGATGTCGGCAGGATTCTTCGCCTTGGCCCCAAGTTCGCAGTCCAACCTCGGAAAGACGCTGCGGAACTGCTGGCCTGTGTCCGCGACGTTGCGAGGCGAGCACCAGAGGACGAACACGATTCCTGTTTTGCTCAGGGGGTGAATGTGCTCGGTAGTTGCGGACAGCAGCTGTCGGGTGTGCGACTTGGCCCACACTCCGGGAGCACGAGCTCTGTGCTCTTCCCGCTGACAAGGGGGCGCTGCCAGCGCGCGAGGTGATCGGACGTGCGGCGCAACGGCTCCATCGTTTTTCAACTGGAACCGTGGATCTATAAGCTGAACCCCAACGAAATCGATGCCCTCGGACGCTTAACATCACAAGGAATCTGTGGACACCGATTCTCTACAGGTGGGCTAAGTTTCAAGACTTTTAAGCCAACTTGAAGTTTCCACCTCGCCGCGGTTGAGCTGGCCCTTTCAAGGGCTGGGCTCGACGCAGCTGGCGTCGGGGTTTCCCAGGTATGGCAGCGACGAAGATCACCGGGTATGACCCGGTCACCATGCAATGGACTGAAATTGACACTAAAAACCAAGATGAAGATGTTCCACCCACGGAAAATGAGTGTTTGCAAGCCCTAATGCGATTACGGCAACGCAGGACACAGGCGAACACGACGACCAAGGGAGACGCCAGCTCAGCGTCGCTGGCACAGGCGGGGATTCCCCGCTCAGGGACTCCCGGCGGTGCTCGCGCTGCGCCGCAGAATGGAAGTATGAAGACAGCACAGCAGTGGCGCCCGAAACAGACGCCACGTCTGCGCTCAGAAGACATCATCATGGTCCTGAAACCCCGAGGGACGCTCGATTTAAAGACGGTGTTCAAGCACGGAGAAGTGGGTTCTGCAGTAGCTAACTACGTGGGTGACCTGGCAGCCGAAGACCTCAGCGTCTGGCCCGTCTGGGAACAGAACGTGATCGTTTGCGGCACGCAGACCACAGCCGTGGCGGACAAACTTATCAAGGAATTCGACCTCACGGTGGAGGAACAGAATTATCCCTTCCGTGGCCATCTGAAAATCAACGTTGACTGCTGCAAAGGGGTCATCCGCGTCCGCGAGGACGAAACCTCTGCTTCACTCAAGCCAAAACTCCGCTGGAGGGAGGGCGAAATCGCTTTCGTCAGAAAACTGGGCTCCTCAAATGTAGCGGTGGTGACTTTCGAGGGCCGAAGACTACCCCGATACATTCATTACAACTATGAATGTGTCCCCGTGAGAACCTACAAGAAAACGATCCCGGCTTGCTACAGATGCGGCACAGTCGGCCACCGGGTAGACAACTGCCCCCACCCCGAAGACGGACGCTGCGGATACTGCGGAAAGCAAGTTGGGGCCACTACAGACGGCCTAACAGAACACGAGTGCCAGCCATCCTGCATGATCTGCGGAGGGGCCCACCTCACAGGGTCCGCGGACTGCACCGGAAAGTTCCGTAAGCTCCAACGCTCGGAGGCAACGAACCAGGCAGGACCCTCAACAATACCGAGCAAGCAGCTACCCCCACCTCCGAAGACGGGGAAGCAAGGTCAGCAACAACGGCAACCACCACAACAGAAAGCCGAAAACAAGAACACGTCTCAGCAAGTCAAGCCAGGACCAGGAAAGAAGTCCCCGACTCTCCAGGCCGGGGATTTCCCTCCACTCAACAATGCTCCAAAACAAAAGGTGAGTGGCTGGGCAGGGGCTGCCTCACGGTCCTCCTCTTCTTCCTCCACCCCTCTCACACTCGAGATGAGTAAGCAGTTGGAGTCCCTAAGGAAACAAAATGCGCAGCTGGCAGCCAAAATTCAGGCGCTCGAAAAGGCTAGAGCGGAGAACCCTACACCGCACATGGATGACGAGAGTGACTCGGCTTCTGTGTGCTCGGGCAGTACGATAACATCTCACTCGGCCTCGATCGAAAATCTGGAGTCCCGGGTCTCTAATATCGAAGAACAGCTACTAGCTTTCACCGAACAGATGACTCAGCTCCCAAATATGATTAGTCAAGCCGTGCAGGCAGCTATCCAGCTGCAGACGCAGCACATAGTAGCAACTGTAACCCAGCAAGTAACGCAGTCCATTCAGACATGGCTCAGCAGTAGCCCGAGATTCTCACGACGCACGGGGCCTATCCGTGATGTCGGGCGACCCAGTAAAATTCTCCGCGCAGCGGAGGGCGAGAAACACGAGGAATTCACCGACTCCCTAGAAAATGTGCAGAGTGGCGGTACAGCTCTCCCCGCGGGTCCGCTCACTAACCCATCTCAACAAATATAATAAATATGGCAGGGCCCACTTCTAAAGCACGGAGAAAAAAAGAATCGCTCTCGATAATACAGTGGAATTGCAGAGGTTTCAGGGACCGGCGCAAAAGATCTCACCTGCACCTCTACATTCAAAATTTGGACGAAATGCCTGCAGTGATGGCCCTACAAGAGCCAGGTTTGCAGGCTAAACTCTCAGGCTATAACACGTTTCAAAGGAACCCATCCACCTGTATTCTGGTGCACAAATCGTACACCGCGCAAGAGATAGATCTAGAGCTTAACTCGGAGCATTCCTACACCATGGTGCAGATCCTGCCCCTCCGTAGGACAAACCATGCGGTGTATATACTGAACATTTACACTCCACCCAAAACGAACCGCGTCACCTATGCAGACATTTTCTGCCGTGCATTGAAATGCGCCGACAGAGCACCTCTGGTTATCACAGGCGACTTCAATGCCCCCTGCAGACTCTGGGGGTACAAACGCGAGGAGGCCAGGGGGAGGCGGCTTGCGGAGCTTATATCCACCTTAAGCCTCACCCTTCTCACCGACCCGGCCACCCCCACGCGCCTTGGTAACTCGGTGAACAGGGACACATGCCCTGACCTCACTCTGGTTAAGAACACACGACACGTTACATGGACTAACCTAGAGGAGACACTGGGCAGTGACCACTGCCTGCTAAACATCACACTCTCCACACACCCTTTCAAACGGAATGACAGACAAGCGCGAATAGTTAACTGGGACAAAATGCGCAAGGAAAATATCCCGCCTATCCTCCGTTCAGGCAATTACGCAGACTGGGCTGCGCACATCATACTCACCCAGAAGAAATACGAAACCATATTGCAAACATCGGATGAACACCCCGCGGTTGACAACCACCTTCTGCATTTGTGGGAGGCACGCCAGAGCCTCACGCGCCGATGGAAACGCCAGAAGCATAATAGAGCCCTTCGAAAACGAATTCAGGAGCTAACAACACAAGCGGCGGAATACGCGACGCACTTAGCAGATACAAACTGGGTAGACAAATGTAATGATATCGCACATCAGATGTCAAACAAGGGCACGTGGCGGCTATTTCGCAGCCTCATTGACCCCACACAAACGCGAGGAGAAACGCAAAGACACCTCCGAAGAGCCATTCATGGATTTCAGGGTACCACAACACAACTAGCGGAAACGCTTCGGGACAGGTATCTCTGCCAGCAGCAAGATCCGCGAGGTCCGGAGTATACATATTCGGGAAGGAAAAACGAGACCCTAGACGCCCCTTTCCTCCTACATGACATGAAGGCAGCAATGGCAAAGATGCGTAGAGGAACAGCTCCTGGTAGGGATAACATCACGGTCAAGACGCTGGCAAACTTGGCCGACCCTACGCTGACACAACTCTTGGAATACATTAATGCTATCTGGAGTGGCCGGATCTCGGTCCCCCCTGAGTGGAAAACAGCCCTGGTCACATTCATCCCCAAACCAGGTAAACCAGTAAACACAGACAACCTTCGCCCCATCTCCCTAACATCTTGCGTGGGCAAGTTGATGAAAACGATGGTGCGGGACAGACTTTCAGAATATCTAGAGCAGAAGGGGGCCTTTGCTCCTACCATGTTCGGATTCCGTCCTCATAAATCGGCACAGGATGTACTCCTGCAACTACACCGAGAGGTCATCCAACCGGTGGTGATGAAATACAATGACAGGGTCATCTTAGCCTTAGATCTGAAGGGGGCCTTTGACAACGTTAAACATAGCGTCATTCTCGAACACCTCAGTGACACCGACTGTGGACAGAACACGTTCAATTACGTCAAGGACTTTTTATCGGACAGAGCCGCCCTGATCCGCATAGAAAACTCAGAATACGGACCGTATCAAATGGGTACTAGAGGGACACCGCAAGGAGCTGTCCTTTCTCCCATCCTATTTAATATCGCCATGATGTATCTACCACGTCAGCTGGCTGGCATAGAGGGCATTCGCCATGCCCTCTATGCAGATGACATCACGGTTTGGGCAACACAAGGGAACTTGGGTAACATTGAGGACAGCCTGCAACAAGCTGCAGAAATTGTATACACCTACGCGGCGCGCTGCGGGCTCCAATGCGCGCCCAACAAGTCTGAATTCGTTCACATCAGAGGCATGTCTAAAGACAACACAGATATCTCCATCACGCTTCCTACGGGCCCAATCAGACGAGCGGAGGAGATTAGGGTCCTTGGCCTGTACATTCACCAACAGCTCCGAATTGACACAACACTGACCAAACTTAGGAAAATAGGTGACCAGGTGGGTCGCATGATCCGCAGGGTCTCCAACAAGAGGGGGGGACTTCGGTGCAAAGATGCGTTGCGGCTGGCGCACGCTTTTGTAACCAGCAGGGTCATGTACTCCGTCCCTTACCTCTACCTCCGCAAACATGAGGAAGAAAAAATCGAAGCAGTCATTAGGAAGACGTTAAAGAGGGCTCTCGATCTTCCGATCTCTACATCCAACAGCCGTCTCAAGGCTTTGGGTGTGGTGAACTCATATCAGGAGCTTAGGGAAGCCCATCTCCTCAGCCAGTATACACGGTTGGCCCAAACAAACTCTGGCCAAAGTCTACTTGCGCGACTGCATATAAAACATGACTTCCACCTACAGGAGCGGGTCAAGGTACCAGAACTGTGGCGCACAGCCCTTCTGGTTCGACCTCTCCCCACTAAAATGGACAGAGATGAACACACCGCACGACGTGAGGCGCGCGCTCGGGCGCTGGAGCTACAATATGGACAGAAAAGCGGTGTCTACTACGTGGACGTTGCTGGCCCAAACCCTGAGGGGTGGTACACAGCCGCTGCTATTCACGAAGGAACACAGGTGGATGGGCTAACCTTTAGGGCGTATACTGCAACACAGGCTGAAGAGGTCGCCATTGCCCTTGCGGCCTCTCACAGTAATTCCAGATGCATTATTACGGATTCGCGGGGCGCGTGTCGCAACTACGTAGCAGGGTACATCTCACCCTTAGCCTACAAAATACTGCGAAACTGCATAAGGGACGCGGACCCTCACCCGAAACGTATTATTTGGACTCCGGGTCATCAGGGATTGCGGGGAAATGAGGCTGCAGATGCGGCTGCCCGAGCGCTCATTTCCGGGTTTCCTCCGTCAATCCCAATGGAGACAGACGGGGAGGGTTACCCTCTCCTCCGGTATAGGGAAATTCTGGAATATTATAAGGAAATTCATCGCCGCTACCCTCCTCCTGCAAGGGGGTTGAAGAAAGCAGATGAGCGCATCCTGTTAAGACTCCAGACTAACACAATGTTATGTCCTGCAATCATAAAACATTTCGACCCTACAGTCACAGGACAGTGCCAGCACTGTGGGGAGGTGGCGGACACCTACCACATGGTGTGGGCCTGTCAAAACAACTCAGCCCTTACTCCTCACCCGAACCCTACCCGAGAGGACTGGGAGGCGGCCCTGCTCGGCTGCTCAGACCTTCAGGCCCAACAGGCCTTGGTACAGAGAGCCAGGGCGGCGGCTTCAACCAATGGGGTCCCGGAATAGAGACTCCACCTAGTCTGTAGGAACCTCTAAAGAGGTCCCACGCCTCTCCTTGTAAATAAATGCTTTTCACCACCACCACCACCGCTGACAAAAAGGGAGGTTTCGCCGTGCTCAGGCAAGAAGTGTACCGTGGTAAGGCCTCCGCTGCAGTTCAGCCTGTCTTTAACCGAATCAGCCGAGTGTCACTGAAGAAATTAAGGTCACGGGCAAAGCACCTGTGTAATGAGCTTAACTTGGTGACCGTTGTAGGGTACTGAAGGTGACTGTCTTGATATGTTTTTTTTCGGTTAAGACACACAAGGAAGATAGCCCTTTTCGGGTCATTTTTTCCTAACGTGGCACGTGGCAAAAGTGTCTCGCGGAATTCCTGCAGAGCAAGCTTCAACTTCTTGAAGTGGTGGATCCTCTTCTTACCAAAGATTCTGCAACTGTCATTGATTTTGTAAAAACAGTAGGAAACCAAAAGTTAACTGCCTTTTCTGTAGATATAAAGGGCCTGTTTTATTCTTAGCCACACGGAGGTCTGCTGTCCTACGTCGAGGAGGCAATAGACGAGTACGGTGCCATCCAATTTTCAAATGCTTGTGGCGTGGGTGAGGGGGGGGTTTTTAGAACTTTTATCTTTTTACTTGAAGTCAACCTTTGTTGCTTTTCCCAATAACATCTACCTGCAAAAGCAGGGTGTTTGCATCGGGTCGTGCATAGCACCTATTTTAAGTGATTTGTTCCTCGCTCGATGTGATCAGGCTCTCTCTGAGCGGCTGGGTTATTTTGGCATTTAAAGATTTTTAGGTACGTAGACGACTTCTTGGTCTTTTTAGATAGATGAGTTTTTGAAACTGTGGTGAGCTGTCGTGTACAATGTTTGGACTGTACGAACCCTGTGGTAACGCGAAGTCTTGCATCTTTTAATCAGCGTTTTAGGCCGCTCAGATTTACCACAGAATTTCCCGAACAGCTCAGTATTAGGTTTGTAGATTTGAGGCTGCATTTTAAAGATGAGCACGTCTGTTGGGTCTATGAACCGAGAGCAAACGAGCCTCCCTTAAAGTACTCATCTGCGCACTCAAAGCTTATAAAAAGAAACATCGTGCGTTCTTTTTTGTCAAACGCTCTCTGCAAGTCATGCGTTCACTTGGTGGATGAAAGCCTCCAAAAACAAGTGGCACGTTTGGAGGCAGCAGGCTATCCGAGGCATGTCATTGTCTCAGTCGCTGAGGGCCTGCGTCGAAAAAGGAAGTCTGTCTCAAGTGAGAGTGAAGAGCAGAGAGCGGAACTTGAGGCAACCGCTAAAGAAAATCGAGCCAAAGGAAAGGTGGCTGTAATCCCGCACCTTCACAAATTGTCTCACAATTTAAAAAAGGTTGGGCAGCGTTCTGGAGTAAAGGTTGTGTTTTCAGCACCAGACAAGCTTTTGAGTTTGTGTAAGTTGAGCTGTGCGACAAAGAAGCGAAACCTATTTGCTCCATCAGACACAAAATAGCCTACGTCTCATGTACAAGAGGCGTTGTTTACAAAATTCCTCTTTCATGTGGAAGGCATTACGTAGGCCAAACTGGCAGATGCCTCAACGTTCGCCTGCTTGAGCATAACAACAAAATCGGGAACACTGCCATTGAGGGACACCTTGCCGCCCATTGTAAGAAGTGTGACGCGAGGCCACAGTGCGTTCCACTGTTCAATCAGACAGTTGTTCTGTATCGGCACCGCTACAAAACGACTAGAGAAATCGTAGAGGCGTCAGAGATAGCTAGGTCAGGTAACAGATGTGTCAGCATTCCGTCTGTCCTTTAATCTGTGAAAGAGCATGAATGCTTGGCATAGACACGTGTCCATTACCTTCTTTCGTTTCTTTATTGCAGCTTCAAAGGGTGCCTATATATGCTCTGTTTCTGCAATAAAACCTCAGTTGATAGTGAGCGCTTGTCGTGGTATCTTTCTTGTCCCGCGTTCTTTTTTGCGCTATGGTTTCTGAAGAATCGCTCATAGCATCCATCCATATCGAAAAAAAGCTCTCCGAAGCTCGCCTGGCTGTCGCACCATGTTCCCCGCTCGCCCTATGAGAAGTAACGACCAGGCTAGAGGGAAGACACGACGCGCGCAGCGTTTCTCTTCGCGTTCCGCGACGCTTTGAAAGAGTATCAGTGTTTATTATGTGCTTTTTGATGCCATATTTGCTCGGCATTCACCGTATGCGGTGTCACATCTATGCGAAGAACTTCAGCTACCACAAGGGTTAAATCATGATCATGGGCGTTAGTGGTCGGTACGGAGATATGCCACTAGGCGTCGACGTGAATGCGTCCACTTCAAGTTGTGCTAGATCTGCCAAACAACAGTAGACATTGGACAGGCTCTCATATACCGGTGCACTATAAACGATCAACTACTTCTGTGACGACACGTTTCACTTTCGTGTTATACCGATTTTTTTTTATTCACATACCCTAAAGGCCCTTGCCGGGCATTACATAGGGTGGGGGGGGGGGGGGGTTACAGTAAACGGGGTGGGGGTGAGGTTACATTTGAATAGAAATACACTTGTTAACACCAGCATAAGCGAGGCAAATAATAATGAACACTATCGCACACAAAATAATTTACAAGGTTTGACATACAGGTCTTTAAAAAAATAAATTATAAAAAACATTTTTTTCTTTCTCTTTTTTATACAATATTAATCGAATTTTTCAACATTTCTACAAACGCGTCGTGGTTTTTCATGGACACAACATCGTGTGGTAGATCATTCCAATGACGGATGGCACACAACAGGGGCGAGTTATATAAGATGTTAGTGCGCGCATATGGTGCTAAAACTTTGAAGGGGTGATCTAGGCGCGGAAAATAGCGATGGGCAGGCAATATGTAAGTGGTAGCAAATGACGAATGATTGTGATAAAGCTTGTGAAAATGAGATAGCAGTGCTACAAGTCTTCTTTTCTCTAGTAATGGGAGGTTCAGCGATGCTTTGATATTAGTGATGCTCGAATGACGTAAGTAGTTTCTCGTTATGAATCGGGCAGCTTTATTTTGGAGAGATTCAAGTTTGTTAATTAAGTATATCTGGTGTGGATTCCAAATGAATGAGGCATATTCTATTTTAGATCGAAGCAGTGAGGTGTATGCTGTAAGTTTTGTCTTCCAGTTAGCTTGATGTAAGTGGCGTCTAATGAATCCAAGGGTTTTAGATGCTTTAGATGTTATTGCGTCAATGTGGGCATTCCATGTCAGGTCAGCGGAAAGGTGAACGCCTAAGTACTTTATTGATGAAACGTGTTCTATTGGCATTGCGTTAATCAGATAGGAATTCAGCGGGGGGTTGGTAGTATTCGTAAACGTTATAACTTTTGGTTTAGGAGCGTTAATTTTCATTTGCCATTGATCGCACCAAGTAGAAATGCTCTCGAGGTCTTTTTGTAAAGCAGTGTGGTCGTCTCGGTTAGTAATCTGTCTATAAATCACACAATCGTCAGCAAATAATCGAGCAGTAGATGTCAGGTTTTTAGCAATGTCGTTAATGTAGATGAGAAACAGTATCGGTCCAAGTACTGAGCCTTGTGGTACCCCTAATTTAACTTCAATCAATGTAGATGAGGAATCATTTACAGTCACGAATTGATAACGCTTACACAAAAAGTTATTTATCCAGCTGGTAACGTTTCGGTTTATGTTAAGGCAGTCTAGCTTCATTAATAGACGACTATGGGGGACTTTGTCAAATGCTTTTGCAAAGTCGATAAATACGGCATTAATTATTGTAGACGCATGAACGGCATGATGGAGGTCGGTAACTAATTCGAATAATTGCGTTTCGCATGAACGCTCGCGCTGAAAACCATGTTGGTTAGGAATAAAGTAATTATGCTCGGTTAAGTACTTCATTACTGCAGATGATATGATGTGTTCAAGTAATTTGCAAGGTATGCTGGTGAGTGAAATGGGCCTGTAATTTGATGGTATGGTTGAATCACCCGATTTGAATATTGGCGTCACGCGAGCGATTTTCCATGTGTCAGGCACACATCCAGTATCTATTGATTGTTGAAATAAAGCTGCAAAAACACGGGATATGACTGGCTTAATAATTTTAAGTAACTTCGGGCA
Organism: Rhipicephalus sanguineus; assembly: GCF_013339695.2. Classification (NCBI taxonomy): domain Eukaryota; kingdom Metazoa; phylum Arthropoda; class Arachnida; order Ixodida; family Ixodidae; genus Rhipicephalus; species Rhipicephalus sanguineus. The sequence continues at coordinate 216,156,209 of NC_051177.1, read as the reverse complement.
TATACTATCAGGTCCAGGTGATGAGTTGTTTGCAAGGCGTTCAATAGCCGATTCGATACCTTCTGGAGTGATCACGATGTCATTCATTGTGGCGTTAATGGAGTCAAATTTTAAATCGGCAGAAATGGGCTCCTCCTCAGTGAAAACAGATCCAAAGAATAAGTTCAGTTCTTCTGCAGCCTCTGACGGTGACAATAGTTTATCGTCTTTAGTTAGATGAATTGACTGTCCAGAACAATTCCCAAGGTTTACCACTTTCCAAAATTTTTTAGTATTCTTTGTTAGCAGCGCAGGTAAATCTTCATTAAAAAATTTGTCTTTACCTATTTCTATTTCTTTGTCGCATAACTTTGCATAGTTTCTGTACTCTTCCCAATCGGCATCAGTGCCCGAAAATCTTGCTTTAGAATACAAGCGTTTTTTTTTTTTGTTGATGCACCGCTTGACATGCGAGGTGAACCATGGGTTCTGAGTCGAAGATGTGATTTTGATTGTAGGAATGTATTGGTTTTTTAGTTGTAAGAGTTTCTGGTGAACCATTCGCGAGTTTTCATTACTGTCACGAGAATGGAGGCTGGTGAGAAAGTGATCAGAGAAAGACGACAAGTCAGACAGAAGGTGCTCTACGTCAGCTCGTTTGTAGTCGTACAATAATTTCTTTTGTTTTTCTGGCTTTACGACTTTTATCATGGCCTCGCAGTGCAGAACATTGTGGTCACTAATACATTCTAGTAGATAGACGCGCATATTCTCCGGTTCGTTAGTGAACACTAAATCAAGAACAGAACTTCCGCGTGTAGGGAGAGAAACCATTTGTGTCATGTTAAATAGTGAGAGCGTATCAAGGAATCCTATACATTCATTTCTCCGATTCCTATGACAGAGGGATCAGCCATCTTTTACTTTGGTGCACGCGCGCCAGCTATGGTTGAGGAAGGTTTTATGGTACACCGCAAGCTACACAGGTAAGTCAACAGAAGCTTCGTTTGAAAAGGTATTCAATCTTAGGCGGCTTTATATTAACAGATCGGTGTGCTTTAGTGCTATCTATGACCTCACTGTACATCTACACGTACGCTGGGAATGTTTATTAAGGCGCGAGCGTTAGATTCCTCATCAAGCGTGAAAATTGACCGTCGGCGTCGGCAGCGCCAACAAGAGTGATGCGAAAAATCATCGCGTGATGACGTCACTATATGACGTCATGATGACATCACAGATCACAAAAATTTGTGAAGCCATCATGACGGCGTTACACAACGTGACGTCACCTAATGAAGTCATCGCATGGCATCGTCGCTTTTCACTGCATCCGTGAGCGGTGGGCCGATCTCGGAGGCACCACAAAACCCGGTGAAGTGCAGAAAGCTTGCAAAGCCTCCGATCCGGGAGGCAGTGCAAAACTACGTAAGGTGCGAAAAGCTTTAGGAGGGAGGCGGGGGAGGATCAATACATCGACTGAAGAAAAGCAAGATGATTTTCGTCTTCGAATCGTCTTAGGCGAACGCATAAGGAACCCTGTGAGTTTTTTGTTTAATTACGCGGAACACAAGTGTCCCACTGGCATTACATGGCAGGTGAAGATACGGTGCATGCACATACCGGGTGACCAGTTTACGGTTGTGCAGCGCCAGCGGCCGGTCTTTGTGGTGTTATACTCTGCAAAGGTTATGTGCATGTGTGATCGATGTACTGACCGTCGATGCTAATATAATTGGTCATTTTCTAGCTCGTGGTGCGATACCGAAAATCTTTAATATCTTTCGATGGATATAAAGATATACTCTGTCGCGTGCTGGCGTGCCGACGCAGCGACGAGAACGAGGTCGGCGTAGTCGCGAGGAGGCGAGCGTGTGGGCCATCGTGTACTCTCGCTGACCGGAGTACACGAAACTCGCATTGGGGAATGCACTTGAGGACAGGTCGTTTTACTTCCATCTCGGCTAATATTTGCTGACAGTACGATTTACGTCTCTGATCGCACGGCAATACACGCATTCATATTCAGACATCGCATAGATACTGGCAAGCGTATGCAATGAGTTAGTTTTGGTAACGCATGTGGCAGCATCCTTCTTCCTCTGCCTCTCCGCTACAACTCGAATAGCCACCTGCAAGAGTTCCCTGATCGATGTAAACCGATACTTCCATCAGTCCATCCAAAAGCTCCGTTCAGTATAGAGGAGTAAATTTTACTCTCGCTGACCGGAGTACACGAAATTCGCATTGGGGAATGCACTTGAGGACAGGTCGTTTTACTTCCATCTCGGCTAATATTTGCTGACAGTAACAATTACGTCTCTGATCGCACGGCAATACACGCATTCATATTCAGACATCGCATAGATACTGGCAAGCGTATGCAAGAAACCAAGAGTCAGAAAAGCACCGACGCTCAATTTTCGCGTTTGATGAGGCATCCTCGCAAAGATTCTCATGTCAACAAGAGTAGCATACAAAACGTATAATGAAGGCTCCTGTTTCTCAATACAGTTAAATTGACAGTCACGTCAGTGAGCACTTTATTCTGGTTGAACTTGGTCCCTATTCTGTTGTTGGAACAAAATGCTTTACCAACTAGCCCACCTATCAAACCTGTTTGAAAGCCTATTGCCACGAACATCCACATGCGGCATACGATTGAAGCGCCACTATAGGTGACATGGGGACAAATCACGAAACGGAAAATCACAATTCAATTTTTTTATAGTTTAGTTCTTAAATATGACAGAATTAATGAGAAATTGACTTTGAGGCATATTTGGTATTTTACTAAATAGTTGAGATCACCTCTGTCGCCAGATATGGCAGCCGCATGAAGGCAGGCTGCTAACGTGGACTGTCGTTCATCAAAACATAGCTCACTTTTGAGCAGTGGTGCATATTTGTTGTTTACCTGGCGGGACATTTCACTGAAACTAAACTAGCTCACAATAGTTATCTTCTCACTATCTATCTCACAAACTATCTCACAATAGTTATACAATATCTAGCATTCATCCATGTTGCAAGCCTTATTAAATTGATCTTCAGTCATCGCTGTTTGTGATGCGTGTAGATAGACAAACAAGGTTAGGATTGTGGTAAGCAAATCTAAGGTCTTGACTAGAGCCATTTGGTGTGCCTGTCGAACATTCAGTCTACCCGTAAAAATTAACTGACGAGGCTAAAGAACTTCAAGGTGGCCTGAAGAAGCAGGCAGCCTCCCTCATTTTGAAGCCAAATAAGCGGTGTATTTTTTTTCTCTTTATCGATTCTGTGCTGCTCGCTTCAGCTTTTCGTACAAAAGGGCACGCACGCCACCGCTAGCTACGAATATTGACAGCCCCTCCCGCCGTTTCTCGCTTAAGGATTCTCGCTTAAGGATTAATACTCCAGAAGCCGGTACAAGCGCATCGCCGCGCGGTAGCATTGGGTGCGGTGACTAGTAATCTCTTGACGTCTACAGATTAAATTGTCAGAAAGAGCGTCATCGGGTCCCGATTTCCGTAATTGGCAGCCGGAGAGGGCGCAGAGGGTTCCACGTGTTTACGGACGGTTCATACCGAGTACGTCCACCGTTAAATTAATTGCAGTATTGGAGGGGAAGAAAAAAAAAACACACACACGCACACATATCTTCCGCATAAAGTTTTACCATGACACGCTTACAAAAATGAGTAGCGCGCCTATTTGCTCATGGTCGATGTTAATTAGTGGCAAAATAGGCAGCCTCACATTTCTCTTCAAAATATTTCAAAGCATAAAGAGGAAAGAAGAAGAAGGGTATAATCGCATCTGCAGAAATTATAGCGGTTTCGCGTTTATATCCACAGCAGTAATTGGACACGTAGAGCAAAAGAGAGAGATAGCGATTCAGAATCCACTTCATTTCCAGCACACGAGTTGGGCGTCGCAAAAAGCTTTCAAGGACAGCTTGACGGCACCTGGGGGGCCTACAGAGAGCCGCAGGCAACAGATTTCACAATATTTTAACAACAGTATATAAATATAGTGATCATAAAAGAAAACTTGCATCGAAACAGGCATAGCATACAAGATAGAAATAACCTCAGATGTTCAGAAGCACACTAGGAAAAAAGAAATATCATGGCAACAGTCTTCGATCAAGGAAGGAAAAAAAGACATCGTGGCGTCCTCAGGTACTTACACAGTTCTGATTTATTTGTGCTGATTGAAGCGATTAAATTAAGGTGAGTTTTTAGAAGATGTTTTAAAGGGTCTGCATGCGATATTCAAACTAGATCTGCCGTAATTTGTGCGTCTACGCGGCCCTGGTATTAGTTGATTTGTTACGTATGCTGTAGTCGTGCGGGGAATGTTTTGTATTTTTTGGAAGCTTATGCCTCTACATGTAAAAAGATAGAAGTCGGGGGAAAACGGATGCTTCAAGGGATGAACCATTCGTGTTTCCTTCAAGGCTGATTCCCTTAGCGCGTTTGTGCATATGCTTGGTACCCTTTCCTCGAACCCAGTTCTCCAACAATTCAGCTTAAGATCGCAAACACCGACCACTCATTGGACAATCAGGCAAACTCCTAGCTCTTGAACGAGGACCACGTAAAGTTGATGAATTTCTTGGGGATATTGAACACGGCAACGAAAACGTTGATGTCATCATAGGTGTGCGCAGGGTTCCCCTTCAGGGGGTGGGGCGAAGGTTTATTATGTCAATGTATGGCGCTGACATTGCGCCCCCCCCCCCCCTCCCGAGTCGCCAACTCCCTCCCTATTATGTTAATGTGTGGGGCTGACCTTGCGCCCGCCTCTTAGGTGAATAGGGGGGGGGGGGGGGGCGTGCGCACGCCTATGGATGTCATTTACCAAGCGGAAATTCACCAGGATCCTGACATCCTGCTCGCTCCGGACGAACTACACCCTAAATTTCATGCGTCGAAGTAATTTGCAGGAACATCAAGCACAGAATCAAGAATGAACTTAAACACACGCAGCCAATAACACAATCTAACGTGCCGTCCCACGAACCAGAACAACACGCTACACATGTTTCAACCACTAGTTGAAACACACGCCCCGCCGCAGCTAAAACACAAGAAGCATCTATTCAGACGGTGAACGTGATGGCAGCTCCACTAACAGAACACACACAACAATCAGAAGCGGCAAATACACGCACCTGCAAACGCTAGCAAGCAAAGAGATACACAAACACACATCGGGTCAGACCTCCCCACTAACTCAAAGTGTAGTAAGAAAACGTCACTTGAAAACGTCACGTGACTCAAACACAAATGGCTAACAAGCGCCAAGGGCAGTACAGGCAACAGTAAGTCCTGTTCTTTCCTCCAATCTCGTAATTTCGCCGCAAAACAAACAAACTACAGAATACATTTGATGAAATCCTCTATCTACCTTAACACCGCTACGGTGGTCTAGTGGTTATGGCGCTCGACTGCTGATCCGAAGGTCGCGGGATCGAATCCCGGCCGCGGCGGCTGCATTTTGGATGGAGGCGAAAATGTTTGAGGCCCGTTTACTTAGTGTAGGTGCACGTTAAAGAAGCCCAGGTGATCGAAATTTCCGGAGTCCTCCACTACGGCGTCTCTCATAATCATATCGTGGTTTTGGGACGTTAAACCCCAGATATTATTGTTATTCTCTAGCTAACCTAAAGAAAAGAAAATTCCTAAAGGTCTTAAAATTAAGGCCAGATGTGCTCTTGGTACCCTACCGCCTAACTCAACCTTTGTCCGCAAAGTTCCAAGACTGAGTCCATTAAAAAAATGCGTTTAACATTGAAATCCTTTGTGCAGCGCCCCTTCGAAATAGTCTCCCTTGCAGTCTATACACAGCTTCCAACGGTTCGTGAGGTCTTGGAAACAGTTGGAAAACGCTTCTTTTGGCAGGGCGACGCAAGCGCCGACTAACAATTGAAAAGACGCACAGCAAAGAATATCACCCACATACTCGCTCCTGTCTGCGCCAAATTTTGTAACCAGACCGCAGACAATAAAAGGGCCGCGTATTCTTCATGTCCCAAATGCTTTGTTCTCTTCCCTCCGCTCGCAGTCCCCATGGCATGGATTCTGTCGTCTTGTTCCTCAACTCCTTGGGCTAGTGTGATGTTTTAAATGTGAAGCATTTCTTAGCGAAACAAAGGCACTGTGAGCATTTTTATCTATCTTTCTATCAAGCCGCCTACGTCTAGGTGCTCTCGTGATCGCCTTCTTAACTTGGTGTAGACCAAAATTGGCATGGGAGGGTAAGAGGTTTTGACGAATACGACTGTCTGGTCAAGACCTGAATAACGTGACAATCCTGTCGAGTGCGTCGTCAAACCCGTATGCCACGGGCAACGGTAAGCAGGTATGCGCCACAGGCGATTGACCGTTTATATCTTCCCAGGAACAGCGAGAACAGGAATTGGTAATTTATACGCGAGGACGTTAAGAAAAAGCGACATCGGTAGCGTTGACCCGACCGGGTGCAAAGAATAAAAATGAGGATCCCAGCAGGAATCGAACCGAAGCATTCTGCGTGGCAGTCAGGTATTCTACCACAGAGCCATGCCTGGTCTTGAAACTGCTTGGGAAAAATACCCTACGCAGGCGTAATGTCGGTGAAACGTCAGTAGTGGTTGCAGTCCTGGTTATCTGATTTCATAACAAAGCAGTAAACATTACGTATTTGCTCCTACGATTCAGGCGTCATGTCGGGTTAACGTCAATTGTGGTTCCAGTGTTGGCTCCGCCTATATAGCAGTCTAATAAACATTACATTTGTGTGCCTATGATTCAGGAAGCTATATTCGAGCGTTAACCGACACCGGAGGAATGCGCTAACGAAAGTTACGATTGACAATCCCATCATCGCACCGTAAAGTGCACTTCGTTCTCATAATACTGACGTCTGTGCTCTAACGTGAGTACTGACGTTACGTCAGACTATAAGGTACGCTTTAAACGTCACTGTAGTCGACGTCACTGGTAAGCGCATGATGTGCACACAGCTGCTACACTTACAAAAACACGTCGATCCATGTTTCAACGCTTGGGTCAAAGCCAAAAACTTCAGCATACACAACTACTCACTTATTGCTTTGCATGAAGCCGATTTCCACAAGATCTGCCGAATTTTAGAGCGCAGCTCTAAGGCGCCCATCCCTGCGTTGAGCGGCGTCGCTGTCGCCGTCGGTGGCGTAACCGATAGACATGAAAAATTAAAATTAGCAGAAAATACCCAGGATTCAACGGGATTTGAACCAGGGTCCTCTGCGTGGCAGTCCAGTATTCTACCACAAAGCCACGCTGGTGCTTGAAACTCATTTGCAAGAAGACCCTATACAGGCGTCATGTCGGGCAAGGCATCGCGTTAACCTATGCAATACAGCGTGGCAGATGAGTAAAATAACAACCAATCCTCACACAATGCTGATTGCGCAACGACTGTGTGGTTTAATGCTTCCCACCCACTGCAACGTGCTCAGCCATAATTCTTCGTCGCCATCAGCCATATGCAGCATCAACAAAGTGCACATAATAGCTTGGACATGTGTAGCGGATACTGCGCTTATCCACAGAAAGACGAATAATGGCGTAGTGGGTGTTGTCCTACTATACAAAAATTATGATTTAAGTGTAGTCGATACCTTGCGGAAAGCCAAAACTTCAAACACAGTTGGCCTTGGCCCAACACGAAGCTGCGCTCAGAATTCGCATTAGGGAGTATCGTAATCGTCGGTGAAGGTTTTTTTATTGGCAGAAGTTGTCCCTCGATACCAGAATGGCGACAGTTGCAGCTGAGCCGCCGTTTACGCGACGTATGGTGTAATTGAACGCGCACTGCAAATTTGTATCTACATTGGAGCACTCAAGACCAGCCGAAAGTCACAGAATTCCCGTCCATTTCTTTCACATGAATGCTACAACTTAAGGCCGAGATGAAAGCTTCCATGTAGGTATAAATTACACCGAAACAGGGAAATGCATGTGATTATGAACACATGCGATAAAATTTGAACCCTTTAGTAGCGCTATACATTGGAGGTGGACGCTGCATTCACAACCACGGTCCTCCTTCCAGTGGGCCTAACGTACAGCAGAATCATTTCTTTCTTCCTTTCAAAAATCAAGCACCTTCCGGTAGAGGGGCTCACTGAAGGCGGCGGCGACATCCGGTGCATTAGTAACGTGAGTCAGCGTTCTCAGGTTTCGCACCGACTTCATGTCCCGCACATCGATGCATTCACTGAATCACGTTCGTGCACAAAAGAGCCATCCGCTGCACTGATACCTGATCGCCAGGCTCGACCAGCAACGCTGCACACTGCCAATTGTTCACTGACGCTCGAGTAGTTGCCGTGGCATGTTTCGAGACGGCGCCGCGAGAAAGCTTCTGCATCTGCGCGAACGACTTTGCACATCTTTATTCCACAACTTAGCCTGGTAATACGGCTCGCTTAGCAATTTTGTGTCTCGAATTTCCCAGTGCGCACTCTTAAAGAGAAACTTGGGAGACGAAAGATGTGCCATACACCAGCGTCGCTCGATCACGAAACACTGATGTTTATTGGCGAGCGATAAGAGTTCGAAACGGCAGGTTTGCCAGTAGAATATTTCAGAGACGTCTATGTCAGGAGATTTCGCACTTTTTATCATGCTCACTGCCCGACGAACGTTGGCCGAGAAAGTTGCAATCCTAAAAGGTACTCTCGTTTTGAAATGCACTGTTCTGCAGTTAACGAGAGAAGTTTACGAGTCCCAGAGATAGGCATTCTCGGATGGGGCCAGCAGTGGCGTGAGCAATGTTAAAGACATTCAATACGCCATAAACGCCGAATTGCGTGATAGTCTGAGTGGCGATTTAATGTTGGAATTGTCCGTGGGATACCACCGACATCGAGGGTGATTTCCCGTCCACTTGCAATTTCTTTCAATTTCGGTCAAAATCATTACACTACAGTCAAGGAAGACACGCTTTTCTTGGCTTAATTGTCTGTTGGTTTCATTAGTAGCGTCTAGCAGAGAAGCGAGCCCCTCGAACGATTCCCCTTCCTTTAGGGTTCCACAGCTGGCACCAAGTTCCCAGACACTAGCAGAGGCACGAACAATAATGTAGTCACGCTGCACCCTTCACATCCACTCTTCACGAATTGAGAACCGTGCCGGAACGAAAATTAACCGCGTGTACCAACAGTACATTCCACAGGCTTCTGTGCCGACACATTGGCAACCGGATATAAACTACCCGCGCTGGATACTGGAGCTACCAACTACTGAAACATCAATAGAAGGTCTTTGCAGTAAACACGAAGTTCCAACTGTTGCAGCACTGCACTGCATGAGTACACTCTTGTGTACACTGATGGCTCCGTCAAATGGTGACGACATCACCAGTTGTCGTTCCTGAGTTACATGAAGAATATGCATATCGACTGGGTCATCTTTCCTTTTCAACATCATCGGAAATTGTAGCTGTTGGCTAGCAATCATCTTTACTATATCGTAAAACGCCAAGAAAGTGTGTTGTAATCACTGACTCCCTGGCGGCTCTTACGCGTGTTGAAAATTCCACTCCAGGGAGAATAGATATGCGTGTAGCATACGTCGTCTTAAAATAGCTTTCACAAGGTCCGCGAAACAATATTATCACGAGGTTGTGACGTCGGCGAAGGCAGCAGTCGGCGTGTTTAAGATGAAACTCCTTATTTGGCCTGGCCTGGAAACGGAAAATCGAACTACAGCAATACACACTGTATTCTGATAGCGGCGAACAGAGCGTCGGCCATCGATAAACTGATCCGCAGCAAGGCGAGTCGGCATTGATACATGCGGCATCGAATATTCGAGCCTTATCGCTGGTGGCCGCTTTAGTTCCGGAATAATCTCAGCTGTTCGCATTTTCGCGCTCAAGTCTGTAAGAAGATTCTAATACAATCTGCAAGGTTCCCAGACATTAGGGCGTACAACGTACTAGCTACATAAAAATAATAAAAGAAGCGCACGTGGCAATATGTTGAGTGGGTTGCTTTCTTATTTACAGCGCGAGACGACACCACAGAGAAGAAGGAACCCAAGACACCCGGAGCGCTGTGTCTTGTGTGCCTTCTCCTCTGTGGTGTCGTCTCGCGTTGTAAATATGGAATTTCGCAAGCTAAAACGTAAGAACAAGATGTATTATTTCAGGGGCTTGCGAGCCACTGCGGAAACAAAGGAAATGAAATGGCACATGAGTAGGCAAAAGCTGCTCGTCATTATTCCAAAGGTAGTCTTATTCCCATGTCACACTCCGACATGCACGGCATCTTACGGGTACTCAAACGTGAATTGTGTTTGTCTACCTGGTTCACTGGCAGCACAAAGGCATCAGTTTTGTATTCAGTGGACGCAAATCTTGAGTGCCAACTAGGGCTTCAGTACCTACGAAGTATCGACAGCCTCCTACATCGCCTAAGACTTTTGATTCCGAATTCAGCGTGCGTCATCTTCAACGCGTTCTTGCTGTCATGACCACGAGGATGTGCGTCATCTTTTGCTCGACTGCCCCAAGCATATCATACGTAGACTCGAACACGAGCTCCACTTGCTAGCGAGGCAGTATTTCCTTAGCGAAAATACTAGTCCCATGGCCACCAGGAATAATTAACTTACACAGCAATGAAAATATGCAAAATTGTGGACACGGGGTGTCGCTGTAGACGACGTTTCGATAAGCGGACTGGTCTTCTTCAAGGCGGCAAACAAGGGATATTCGTCGACACTGCAAATAAGACATATTTACCGGACAGGCGAGACGTATAAGAAGGATCGGGAGCGACGACGATGACTACACTCGCCTTTTAAGCAACCTAAAGGAAGCATTACTTTAAAAAAATTTGCCGCATGACGCTCTAAACAAAGTATGCAACGAAGCATGTCAAGTAAGCAGACAATCAACACTAGCTAGAAGAGCCCCCGTAGCACAGCCCAGTCAGCCGCTAGCATTTATAACGAAATACTCACATGCGCTCCCAAACATAAATAATATCCTCCGGAAGTATTCTCCAATATTAGTAAGGAATGAGCGCCTTAGAAAAGCGTTTTCAAAAGTACCAAGGGTCGTGTATCGTCGCTATAGGAAGTTTAAAGACATGTTAGTGCATGCAAAGGCAAAGCCTCATTCTACTGCGCACATATTACCTTGTTCTGGTCCAATATGTAAGGCCGGGAGTAAAAGTAAAAGTGCGCTTTTCACTAACTAGCCATCCTTCAATAAATCTTTTCTCTCTCTTTCTCACGATCACGTTTTTTAAAATTATTCAAACTTGATATATTTTTCCTGTAAAACTATGCGACCAGTTGCGCCGAACTTTCTACAGTCTTCCAAATAGTCTGAACCTAAAGTTTGAAAAACTGCTTGAGCCATAATTCAGAAAAAGAGATTATTTGGAAAGTCTACCTTACGGCACGTGACAAGTGAGAACAATATTTTTTTTCTTGCGAGATAAATGTAGGAATTTGTTCTTTTAGGTAGGGATTAATGCCATTTTTCTGTGCAATTATCATGCACAATTTCACGGTCGTACCGTCTTTTTTTTTTTGGTTCTCAGAAACGTACATTTCATTTTACACTCCGGTCTAAAATTTGGTACTCAAGTATATGATAGTAAAAAAGCTACGTGTAAAAATTAGACAAAGTAAGGATGAAAAGCTTTCTTAATGAACATGCGAAATTTCAAAATAAAATATGGGACAGCTCTCGAGATATGCAGCTGAAACCAAGACGCCCCATTTACCGTACCATACCCCGTAAACTTATTTACCCTACCATACCCCCTTAGCTGATAAAACAAAAGGGGGGGGGGGGAACAAGGCAAACATCAAAGTACATCGTTCCAGCAGATCGACATGAGCTTACGGGGCCCTTTTTCGACGTCAAGATTTGGCTGCAAGTGGATTGTCGTGGCTATACACTACCCATCGCGCAATGCCGGAACGAAAGCCCTGCAGCCCCTGCTCAGAGGTAGTGCCGCCGAAGTAGCAAAGTTCTACATAGAGAACATCCCGCTGCGACATGGCGCGCCGGAAGCTCTCATCGCCGACAGAGGAACGGCGTTTGAAGTTGATCTCTACCAAGCCGTCGTGCGGTACAGTGAGACAAGTCAATAAAACCGCTTACTACCCGCAGTCGAATGGCCTGAAAGAACGGTTGAATAAATTTATCGCCGATATTTGGCCATGTAGTACATCGACGCTGAACACACGAACTTGAATGTCATGCTTCCGTATATAACTTCCGCCTACAACACGACGATACAAGAAACAACACAGATGGCACTATTCAAGCTGATATACGGAAGGAACCCCACTACGACACTCGACGCCATTCTGCGAACTGTCACCGACGATTTCGACGTCGCCACTTACCTGCAACGCGCCGAAGAAACTCGACCGCTCACCCGCCTGCGTATCAAGAACCAGCAGAAGATTGACAGCCGTCAATACAATCATCTTCTACGACGCCAGATGGAATACCAATGCGGCGACAGTGTTTGGGTCTGGACGCCGACGCGGACTTAGCGGGAAGTTTCTTCGGCCATACTTTGGGCCGTGCAAGGTAGTACTTCGACGTCTCGACGCACTGGACTGCGAGGTTATCCCCGACAACATTACGAACTCTCAGTGGCACCGCGCGCGACCCGAAATCGTGCACGTGGTGCGCCATAAGCGGTAGCAAGAAACGCGTCGTAGCCATACCGCACATTCATTGCGTATCCCACAGGTTAAAGAAAATGGGAAGTGGATATGGCGTCAATGTTGTTTTTACGGCTGCCAATAGGCTAGGTAAGATTTGTGCCACTGTGCAGCGAAAGAATGAGCGAGTAATAGACAAGAAGCGAACCGATATTTGTTTCGTAGAACGCACAAACAAATTCACTGATTGCCGTACAAGTGTGGTGTATAAGGTTCTTGTAGCTGCAGCCGCTTCTACGTAGGAGGGACGGGCCGCTGTGTTAACCAGAAGTTACTGGAACATAGGAGATCGCTAACAGGAGACTCACCTTCTAATCTATCTTTGCATTGTCAAGGGTGTAAGTGTACGCCAAAATTCAATGAATGCGCACTTCTGTACCGGCATAGGAATGAAGAAACGCGTCTAAGGTATGAGACAAGCCACATCGAAAATAGTCGTACCGCATGCGTGAGTCAACCATCGATTAACTTGCATAAAGGATAACTCAAATGCTTTAACAGTTATCTTTCACGTAGACCCTCATGCGTGCCGGATTGACAGGTTCGCCTATCGTCTGGGCATGCGCAGATAATTTTTCGTAGAATGAATACTTACGAACTAGCTCAGCTCTCTGTTATTTTAAACACTACTACGCGGGCTTACAAAATGTGGAGCTTTCTTCAGAAAATACTTTTGTTAATTTACTTTGTATTGACGTTTGCGCGCATGTCCTCTTTTCAGCATCGGGACGATGCTCTTTCAGGGCGCGGCACGCGTGCTTAGTGCTTGATTTGATGTGATCGGCTTTCGCCCAAAAAAACCTGTTGCACCACTCGCCGCAATGTTTGGAAGTTTGGCGATTTTTTCAAATTGTTCTGTTAAAGGGACACTAAAGGCAAATACACTAAACGCGGTATAAGCCTGCACCAAGCTGCTTCACTACTGCATTTGCGATTTATTCTTTGATTGCCACTTACTTTTTGCACTACGTCTTTTATGTTGTTAGTCAATATTGAATTGTGTTTTGCTTTGTTACTTTGTATTCATCTTTTTTGTCATTCTTGTAACCCGGTATGTTTTCGTTCCTCTTCCTGTATCATTACTTTTTGTAATTATATTTATGCACTAAAGTACATAATTCGATTCTTGTGCTTTAGTATCCACTGCCATTCTCTGTTTATCACTGTTTTTTTTACCTTGCGTCGTATTTTCGTTAACTGATGTATAAATATATTTTCGTTCTGTTATAATGTTGTTTTTTGCTTTATATTTCGTTGTATTATACATATTTTTTTCATGTATCGATGTACCTTAGCCCCTCCCTCTATAATGCTTCTTGTAAGCCCCGAGGGTATAAACAAATAAACAATTAATAAATAAATAAACAATTTATGTCAGAGTGAAAGCTCAATCTATGACAACGTCTAAAACGGCAATATTATCAACAGCAGTGCCCTACTTAACGAGAAATTAAGCTACATGTATCGCACGATGAGCGCCACGAGTGGGACACTTTGCAAGTGATCCCGATGACGTGAGAGAGTCCGACTACAATTAACCACTAGTAATCAAACCAGCTGCAATAAAAAAGAACCTTCCGTGCATCAAGAGACGTAATAAAATGCTGCTTGTTCGTTTCTGTTTGATTCATAGAAAAAAGAACCTCTTTTGCGTTGCCATGGGGAGCGGCGCGCGTGGTTCAGTGGTTCCGTTTTCGCCGAAATGCGCTTCGCCCGGCGCCCTGCTGCTTCACTCACGCGCTCGCGTCTCAGTGGTAGTTTTGGTATCGCGTACTGCCGCGTGTGTTTTGCACGCTCGTGAAAGTCGCTCTGACAGAAAGTTCGACAAAATTCCGCATGCATGTGATGTTGCCGGATGCCCGAATGGTGCACGCCGCCGCGCAGTAAAGGCGGGCAACGTTGGGCACGGCAACAGTGACGTGATGAAGACCCATTTCAGGCGGGTGATTTGAAGCGCGCTAACTCAATGCGGACCACTAAAACATGATTTTATTTCAAAATAAGCACTTCCTTGGCACAAAAGTAGCACTACGAGGTTTCTGGAGCGCTATTTGAACAATTAACGTCGACTTAATATTTGCCTTTAGTTTCCCTTTAAGATCACGCGCAGGACGCGAGTAGGCAAGTTTATTCAGGAGCTTAGCCGAGCACCACCAATGAAGCTGGAAGGTTCGACCACTGATGCATAAAAAGAGGACGCATTCCGCCGACGCTTAGATTACCGAGCGTCTCTCATAATCATATCGTGGTTTTGGGACGTTAAACCCCAGATGTAAAAAAAAAGAGAGTACCGACGACCAACGTCCGCGATCGCAGTTATCATTGAACAGCGAGTGTAGCTTGTACATTGAGTCTTTCTTTTACTGGGCCTCGAGTTGACTCAGTACAGCGTTTGATCTAGTACCGATTGAGTTTGCTTCTGCGCCGTCACTACTGCATGTTAATATATGCACATACACATACGGGACATGACGCCGACGGCGACGAAAAAAAAATCACCGAAAGAGTTCATGTAATTGCTATCGCAATAATACGTGGTTAACGGAGATATCGTTAAAAGACTTACGCATAAGACGACAAACGCAGTCGGACTCTTTAAACGACTAACTCACAAAGGGAGTGGCATGAGGGAAGACAGCCACATCAGGCTGATCCATTCTTTCGTCGTTTGTCACGTTCTATACGCGGCAGCTACGCATAACTTGCACAAACGCGACAGCACTAGGATCCGTGTAATCATCTGTAGGGCATACAAGGTTGCACTCGGACTGCCTGAAGCCATCACCGAGAAACTATTACACCCTTGCTACACAATACGCCAGAAGGGATATCCTACCTCGAAAGATAGCACAGGGAGACACATTTTGTAGTCGCTAAAGATCACGCGCCACCGCCAATGGGGTCACAAAGTCGACACGCCAAGGGGGATACGAGACAATATCCAAGTAGCCCCGCTACCAGGGAACATGCATTCATCTTACCACCAGGGACGCAGAAAGGCCACAGTCATAAATTGCTACGGACATACCGCAACGACAAAGAGGCAAAATAACAGACACAGCTGGCTACTAGGATGGCCGACGATTCGCAGAGGCAGCCGTCAGCACCGACGGCAAACCTACTCGCACCCAGGATCAACCCCGAACAACCAGAAACTGCCGAACAAGTGGCCTTGCTATGGCTGACAGCCCTTGCTATGGCTGACATAACCATCGATATGGGCTGATTGTGTGCTATAAGTAGCAGTGGATCACAAGAATAAATTTTGTTGGAAGTAGCGCCTACGTGTGTGCATATGTGTGTCTTTTTTTCGTCCGTGTTTTCTGTGCGCTCATAGTTTTTTCAAGATGGAATACCAACGTGCCCAAACCGCCGCACTGCTTAACGAGACGGCACACTCCGCTGCACGCGACACAATTGACCGTTACGGAAAAACCGTCGCGGTTGACGCAGACAAGGCCAGGCTGACGAGCTACAATGAAATCACATAGGCTTTCTGTTTGGCCAGTCGTAGTCTCACTCCACCTAAAAACTATTTATGCAGCACCACATGGAGGCAGCTACAGGCTAACACTTATCCACACCCGCCAGCGTATCCTAGATTTTACTCTCACATCTACCGCGATAACACCAGCAAGGTCTGCGGTAAAGAACCAGCTACACTCAAACACATACTCTAGGAATGTGAAGGAAATACTAAACACATTACTCCCGATGTTCCCTCAGTGAGGTGGGTCGATGCTCTGCACAGATCAAAGCACGCCGACCAAATATCCAGGAGCCCCGCAATGTGCATGACGTCTAGGCAAGGACTGGATGTCCCGACGTGGGAGGCCTGAGCCCGGGTCATCAATCTGCAGGGCACTGAATGAAAGCTTTTGCCAGCCAACCAACGTTATTAAATACTCGTCGCATTCGCATTATTGAACATGTCTCGAAACAAGGCTTTTCGTCAGCAAATAACTTGGGTATGAGAGACAATTGCAGCTTCATGCGCTCTCTGCAAAATACGATGCATCACAAGGGATGTCGCTACTAACGTTGTTGCAGCTGTACACCTGTCCGCTGATCCGGTATTGCATAAAGGACAATACGTTTACGGAAAGAATAAGACTGCACAGCGCCATTTACCTCATCGTGAGGATGCTTCACATTGGCATCCTTGTAATTGAATGGCAACCCGCGAGCTGGTCGGCAAGCAGCAGTTCGTTTGAATTACAAAAGCGACAAGCAAGAACCACTGACAGCGCAGCGTATATAGAGCTTTCATGTTGAGAAGCTAAAACAACCACAATAAACTTGCTTGAAATGTACTTGTGGGCTAGTTGGTTGGTCATATTCACGATAAATGGCAGCGCACACCGAGTTGGGACACGTACACGTCCTTTTTTCGTGTTTCGTGTACGTGTCCCAACTCGGTGTGCGCTGCCAATTATCCTGAAAATCGTGAACCACAATAAGTTGTTTCGGAATGAACATATACTTTCAGCAAGAAACTCAAAGATATTGAGATACTAAAAATATTTCATTAAAATGAAACAAGGTTGCCCGGAGTGAAGAAATTTCCAAGCGAACATTATTGTGCATGCGCGTTTGCTGCTGCATTCCATGCCGAGAAATTTTTAATGTACCGAAGCCCCTTAAGCTACAAATTTATTTATTGGCTTATTTATTTATTTATACTGGAGCCCCAACGGGCGATCGCAGGAGTGGGCTATACGCTGGATTACATCAAAAGATTTTTGAGCACGAATCCATTACAACACTGTAGGAAGCATGAATGTTACATAATTAATTAAACAACACATATTAATAAACACAGCATGAATCAGGTTAACTTTCCGGTGGCAACCACCTAATATCACGTGGCAGCGAATTGGGTTTCTCAGTGGTATAAGAAAAGAAGGTGTACTTTAATAAGATAGTACGCTGATGAAAGGGTGCAAGGTTAAGTTTGTGGCTAAACATGGTAGCTTTAATTTGATCAGATGACAGATAGTTGTTAGCTAATGAGTAACATGAGCTCTTTATAAAGTAATGCCACAATTTACGCCATTAACGATCGCGTAGTTCGGACAGAGCTTGAAGACCTAGCGCCACAAAGTGAGATGAGGGTCAGAAGTTCCGGTCATAATGGCTGCATATGAAACGGACTGCTTTATTTTGACCTGATTCTGTTATGGTGTCATATAATTTATAAGGATTCTAGATGGGGATACATTGTAGCGGATACGTTATTTGCGGTATTTGTAACTCGAATACGTTTTCCACAAGTATCTTGCGTCGAATTATGAGACAAAGTTTATATCGCCAGCCCTGCTTCGTATCAAGCAAAAGATGGCTCATTGTGCAAAGTTCGAAGCCCTGCTTTGGATCAATTAACAGATTGTTCATTGGGCAAAGTTCACAGACAAACCAACAAACCAAAGACTTCGAAATCGTCACCCAGAAAGCGATGAAACCGTTTAGAAATAATTTGACCGAGAAAGGAAAAGCGTATGGCGAGCCTTTTTTCTTCTACATCTCGTGAATATGGGCCGCCAGCAACGTGCTTGGCCTAGGCAGCGCATACTACACCAAGGCGACAGGCGAGACGGGACCACACATGACGCGAATGTTCAGCTGATTTTTAGTGCCACAGTTTTTTGTACGCAGTCTGCATCATTGTGAGTCAAATCTTACCGCTGGTGCGCATCTAGTTTTTGGAGCCACGTGAGCGGCAGCAATACATGCAGACACTGTCACTTGTCTCGTGGTATCCCGGCCGCCGTGGAGCATCAGCGTGTCGCTACGGCCTTCGTTCGCGAAAACGCGAGGGCCGGCCACGCGAGCGCAGTCCACTCGCTGGTGTAAACGGCAACTCGTTGTGATCTTCCGAAACTTTGCTACGGGGTCGAGTTCAACGAAAGAATCGCTGCGACAGCTCGCTGCGCAGGCAGCAGCGGTAAAAAACAACAAACTAAGGTGATGAGTAGAGATCGGATTTTAGGCAAATGCCTGAGGTGTTCCTTACACTTTTATCGCGCCCTTTTGACATATGAGCACGAATTAGAGGCTAAGGAGGGCTTTTATAGTGTTTTGTATAGTGCCTATAAATGCCTGTTTTGGGCGTTCGTGCCTATATGCCTATAAATGGCGCATATCACTATTTAGCCTCAAGTTTCCCTTCCGGGTGCAGATTGAGCCCCTTATTCATTTTACCGCGCAACATCGACTGTTCAGAACTCTATGGGGTTCAACCTAGTCGTCGAGTTCAACCAACTCCCGGAAACAACCGCTAGCAGCACTGAAATGGAACGCACCGGCGAGCATTTGCCGCCGCGCTGACATGGCGCGAGCGGTTGGCCAATGCGAAATTGCGGAGAGCCATCAGGGGAGAGTGAAGAGCAAAAGGAAAATGTCGAGTGCACGCGGCTTTTGTTTAGTTTCTAGTACACTTTTTAACCCTTTTCCTACCGAAAACGAGCTGAGCTCGTCCACGCTGAAAGTAGCATTTGTGGGCACAGGAATTAAGCTGCGCTCATTCAATTTGTTCAGTTTTTTTTTTTTTTGGCTTAGACAGCTGGTGCCGTAAAAAATGAAAAAAAAAAAACACGCTCAAAGCATGCATGTTGGCCGAGGAAGTACTGGATTCTGGTAACCGGAAATGGAAAAAGGCGTCCTCCTCTGAGCCGCTCGTGCCGGCAGCAGCTTTTTTCAGAAAAAAGAAGAAAACACTTGTTCGCCGAGGTTCTTGTGAAATTAATGATTTCAGTTCTCCTGCGAGTGAAGCAGCGACTGCACAGAGGAGCATCTTTTTTCTAAATTATCCGATTTGGACGAACACCGCGTCCCTACGCTTCGGCAGTCGACTTCGACAGGTGTAAGCAAACCCCCACCGACGCGGCCAAACCTTTTTTTCATGGGCTCCCTCGTACCTGCGCGTAATTTTTGAATTTCAAAGACATTTTCTGCATCGAGGACAGGAGAGGTTAGAGCACTTTCCGTAGTGCGATACAGTGAAGCCAATTCTCTGCATATTAAAAAAAATATATTTTGCTTGTATCTTGCGAATAAAGCGCCTTTAAAGAGTTTTTTTAGGTTTCAAGACACGTAGAAAAAAATTGGGGAAGAAAAAATACCCGTATTTTTTATCGTTCTTGGTAAACAAAATCGGTAGTGAAAGGGTCAAGGTGTTCACCGACTGAGGAGAAACTGGTTATACGCGATTCGACCCGGCCAATAGGAAGAAACTCCTCCTTCTGGTATTTTAGCGATCCGGATGTCAACTCCTGCTCCACCCTCTAAGTCATGCCGACAAGAAAGGCACATAGGTATGCGTTGATTCGACAGTGGATACTCGACTCACCAGGCTACAGAATAAACGGAGAGACCGTTTTCTGCAAAGCTTGCGTGACAAAAAGGCCAATTGCACGGCTACGTTCAACTGTCGGTGCCTACGTGCAATCTTAAACAGTAACATTTCTCGCTTTCCTGTCATAAATAGACGTCGTGTACGTCTTCCTTTGAAATTATTTGCGTTTATGTAAAAATTTATAGCGCCTATATTTACGATAATAGAGGCCTAAAACGTTGTTCTGCCTGCGTATTCTTGGCGCCTAAAACGCGCTTTTCCGATGCCTTAAAATCCGGCCTCTAGTGATGAGAGGCTTGACCCATGTAGTAGACTTTTTTACAACGAAGCTCTTGTAGCTAGCCGTAGTCGCCGTAGCAGGTGAGGGCGTTAAACACTCTGCTCGGCGAAGTGGAGCGCGTGAAACACGTGAAAGAGAGAGAGAGCTAAAAGAAAGAGATGAAAAGAAAAAAGGAAATAGAAAGGAAATAGAGAAAGAAAGAGAGAGAGAAAACAAATTGCGAGGAAAAAATAGAAACAGACATATACAAAAAAAAACATACAGAAAGGAGAGATAAAGAAAAAGAGGAAGAAAATAAAGCGAAACAAGGAAGGCCCGCCCCCCCCCCCCCCCCCCCCCCAGCTGCGCTCTTCCTTCAGGCGGACACCGCAACATTTTTTTCTCCTTCTTTTTGTGCTTGCAGAGTACGCTTAAGTGAAACTCGCATTTCACTCCATGTCGCACTTGCAGATAGGCTGCACGGCGCCGGAGGTGAAGCGCTACTTCTTCTCCGAGTGACGCAGAGAAAGAGCGAGCCACGGAAAAATAAAGCCACTCGGCGCTTGGTCACGCTGTGGCTTGGCGCATTGATATTTCGAAATTGAAATGGTATGAAAAGTTCGCGTGGCGTGTTTACGCAGCCGCGTGCACGCGACGCTTCGTTGGGGCCCGAAAGGAAAAATGGGTTTCATGGCGATGAATTCGTTGCGTGCATTAGGGACAATCGGACGAGCCGCGGTCTCATCTGTGCACGTATTCGATCGACTGGTAGCGCAAATCCGAATTTAAATAAGAATGCCGTGTTTTTGCTGCTAAGTGCACGGCTCACAGATTCACGCCCACGATGTCTGCGTCTCGAAGAAAATTGATTTCGCACAGAGGAAAACGCCACGGTGTCTTGGCTGTCGAGGAATGCGTTGCTGCTTCGTGGCGGTCAACGGGTCGCCTCGTCTGCGAAGGCTTCGCTGGAGCACGCGGCTCGGTTTAAAGTGATGGGCGGCGACCAAAACGAGAAAGCAGAGAGAGAGGCTAACATTGGCGTCATTCCATTGAAAGCATGCGGTAGGAATTGGCCTGCAGGGCTACGCAAAACGATAACAGCAGAGCCACAATATTATCCGACTTTCTTCTGCGACCGGCAGTGAAGAACGCGAGTAATTCGCTTACCCAACACGCTCGCAACGACCCGTATCCAGCGCTCTCGCCTTTCTGCTTCGTACGACAACTATGGAAACATGTAAAACTGAACGTTGTTATTCAGTCTTTTACGTCCGTGCCAATTCACACCGCAATAGTAGCGTCGATTGCGGCGCTTCTTCGTAGCTCGGGGAGCTGTCGCGTCTGCTGTTGTTTTCGCCGTCCTTCTGGCGTGTGATCCAGCAAGCACGTCATGACGACTTGTTGGCGCCTCCGACTAGCGGAGAGAAATTCATAGCTCTCTTTCTGAGCGTTAAATGCACAAACACACGCAATATTAAGCCAAATCGTTGCTTCGCACTCGCTAGTTGCACCTGGTTCCACAGCAAACTGTGCGAGGGAGTCGGTCTTTGTACTACCCAATACTGCTCCAACAGGTGGCGCCACGCGTCTTGCGCGTCTTGCAGTACTTTGTCAAAGCGACATTCAATTTGAGAAGAAGAACAATGCACATGCTGCGGGGAAGGTAAGAAAACGGCGGCGCATGTTCTGATTGAATGTGGAGATATCCACCCAGGTGTACGTTTGGGCACGAGCCTACATGAAGCCTACATGAAGTTTTAAGGGCAACAATGGAAAACTGAGCACAACCGCGATTGCAATAAATAAGAGACGGTTAGAGTATTGGTGGCAGAAAATTAGAGAGAAAGGACGAAAATAAATATTGGGAAAATATAAGGACATTCTGCCTTAAAGGGCAGAGAACTGGGCTGAGAATTTAGGTTTTGATGGTACGCGTTTAGCGTTGAGTCCGTGAGGCGTTTAATAAATAAATAGCACAGGTTCAGCGACCAGCAGTCCGAAACGGAGCAAGCACGAGCACCAACAACTGTCCTCGTCTTCGTCTTTCACTGGCGCCCCTGTTTGCGCCCTATCCATTCTACAAATCACTCCCCCGCAGAAAAGGAGCCATCCTGGCGACTTAAAGGGCCCCTCACCAGGCCACATAGCAAATTTTAGTTAGACGCTGGAAGTTGTTGTGTGCCGAATGATGAGCAGTATGCCGCAAGAAATTTTCAAATCGGTTCATTACGAGCTGAGAAAAACAATAATTTGTAGCGGCGCGAAACCATGATGCGAGGAGGCGAGTTTCAAACTCTTGCCACTCGCCCCGCTTAGCTTTAGCAAGCCAAATCCCTTCCCTGCCCTCTTCACTTGACACATACGCATGAATACGTCATGCGCATGCATGGTCACGTGCGCATGACGTGCCCCAGCCAGCCCGAGCACGCGAGCGGCGTTGCACGGCCGCTACCCTTTTTTTTTATGTAGCGGTTGTGGGCGTTTTGTCGGCGTTCTCTGTGGTGTACTGCCTGTTTCTGCGGGACGGGCATGAAAGTTGAGACATTTGTACGGGCACGAGAGTGGCGGTATCATAAGCCAGTGCCGCATTAACGTTTGCTTGGACGCGGTAGAATAAATGAGTATAATGAGCGCTCGAACGCGCCAGAACATTACTTTCGTTTTCCAGGGCTGGCGTCTGCTCGATGCGGTAACCGCGGGGACACGAACGCATGGGAAAGGGAGGAACAATAGCCCCGCATCTCGCTGCAATTCACGAAAAAAAAATGAAAAAGACGCACACATTCTCTTTGTGTGTCTCATTATTTCTCTCAAGCTTTATTAGTCCATCCACGCAACAAATTACGCAAACTACACATGTCATGTCAGATAATTATCGCAGTGTCACGTGCTACTGTTGGCGACGTCAGAGCACAGTTGTCTACGTAGAGGAGCGACGCCACAGCACTACCATCTACGTACGGCCATTTTCTCATGTACGTCATCCCCTCATTCTCTAAAGCGCGCGCCCGCGAGAGGAAGGGAAAGCAGCGTTCACCTTGAAATTTGACCCGTTTCCGCGGCGCGTAGCGTTGCAAATTTTGGCAGACGTGATCATAAACGCCTAGTGTATGCATTGCGCTCGTTAGCTTAAAATTGTCAAACCTGGTGAGGGGCCCTTTAAGGAACAGGGACGACTGGTGGGTCGTAATGCGGCTTCAGTCGGTCGACGTGAACAATCTCACGGCCACGGCGGCGCCGGTCTGCGGATGGTTGAACGGGCTCGACAACATAGTTGACGGGAGAGGCTTGACTTAGGACGCGGTAGGGGCCTTCATACTTCTGCAGTAGCTTTGTGGAAAGGCCAGGAGCAGAGGAGGGAACGCGAAGCCACACCAATGTTCCAGGCGAATATGACTGGGGAGGCAGGTTTGCGTCATGGAGGTCCTTTTGGCGTGCTTGGTCTTGTGCGGTTAAGGAACGTGCGAGCTGCCTGCATTCCTCGGCGTAGGTGGCGACTTCAGATAGAGTTGTGGACTCTGAAGCGTCCGGGCGGTACAGAAGAATGGTGTCCATAAATGAGGAAGGTTCGCGGCCGTAAAGAAGAAAGAAGGGAGAAAATCCTGTCGTAGACTGGGTAGCGCTATTGTAAGCGTACGTAACAAAGGGTAGTATGCGGTCCCAGTTGGTGTGGTCAGCGGAGACGTACATGGACAACATGTCGCCTAGCAGGCACGTAGCCAGGATTTTTTTTCGGGGGGGCCCAAGGCCTAATTGTTCGAAAGAAAGTCTTTCCATGGCCAAAACAAAAAAAAGTTGCCTGGGAATATAGAAGGCTGGAAAAATTTCGGGGGGGGGGGCGGGCCCCCCCCCCCCTTGCCTACGTGCCTGTCGCCTAGTGTGCGGTTAAAGCGCTCAGTCATTCCGTTGGTTTGTGGATGGTAGGCGCTGGTTGTCCGGTGCACAACGTTGCATTCACGGAGGAGGGCTTGTACGGCATCAGAGAGGAACGTGCGTCCGCGGTCGCTGAGTAGCTCGCGAGGCGCGCCGTGGCGAAGAACAAGTTGGTGAAGTATGAATAAGCCGACTTCACGTGATGTGGCCTCTGGCAGCGCGGCAGTCTCAGCATAGCGTGTCAGATGATCGATAGCGATGATCACCCAGCGGTTCCCGTCTGGTGTGTACGGAAGGGGGCCGTACAAATCAATTCCGATGCGATCAAAAGGCCGGGAGGGACAAGGCAACGGCTGGAGCGGTCCAGTGACTACACGTGGGGGGCTCTTCCGGCGCTGACACTTGGAGCATGAACGCACGTATTGGCGGACGAAGCGGTACATGCCACGCCAGTAGTACCGCAGCCGGAGGCGTGCATAGGTTTTGATTACACCAGCATGGCCGCATTGGGGATCCGCGTGAAAGGAGGCACAGATATCGGCACGGAGGTGGCGAGGAATCACCAACAATCACTTGCGGCCATCAGATAGATAGTTGCGGCGGTATAGGAGCCCATCGCGGATGGTGAAATGTCGAGCTGTGCGCCGCAGCGAGCGAGTGGCGGTACGTGGTGATGGCTTAGAAAGGAACTCGATTAAAGAGACTATCCAAGGATCCTGACGCTGCTCAGAAGGCATGTCAGCGTGTGTAAGGGCCGCAGAATCGTAGCTGGAAACAGACCCGTTGCCACAGTCATGGGGAAGGGGAGAGCGAGAAAGAGCGTTGGCATCTGAATGTCTACGGCCTGACCTGTAGACGACGCGGATGTCGTATTCTTGGAGACGTAATGCCCATCGAGCTAGACGACCAGATGGATCTTTCAGTGAAGATAACCAGCAGAGGGCGTGGTGATCAGTCACGACATCAAATGGGCGGCCATATACGTAAGGTCTAAATTTTGTAATTGCCCAAACGATGGCTAAACATTCTTTCTCCGTGACCGAATAATTTTCTTCAGCTCTGGTGAGAGTGCGACTTGCGTAAGAAACAACGTACTCGTCGAAGCCAGACTTGCGTTGAGCAAGAATAGCGCCAAGGCCGACTCCACTGGCGTCCGTGTGTATTTCGGTAGGGGCGTCTGGGTCAAAGTGACGGAGAATCGGTGGCGATGTCAGCAGACGACGTAATTTCGCGAATGCGGCGTCGCAAGCGGAAGACCATGCCATGACACCGTGGCTATCAGCAAGTAGGCGTGTTAAAGGGGCCATTATGGATGCGAAATCACGAACGAATCGCCGAAAATATGAGCATAGGCCTATGAAGCTCCGGAGTTCTTTCAGGGTCGACGGCTTGGGAAACTCGGCGACAGCGCGGAGCTTTGCAGGGTCAGGTAGAATGCCATCCTTGCTGACAACATGTCCCAAGATGGTGAGCTTCCTGGCGGCGAAGTGACACTTCTTCATATTGAGTTGTAGACCAGCCTGTGTGAGGCATTCCAGGACACTTGCGAGGCGCAGAAGATGTGTGTCGAAGTCCTTTGAAAAAACTACGACGTCGTCCAGATAACAAAGGCACGTGTTCCACTTGAGACCTCGAAGGATGTTGTCCATAAGACGCTCGAAGGTGGCGGGGGCGTTGCAAAGGCCAAACGGCATCACGTTAAACTCGTACAAGCCGTCAGGAGTTACGAACGCAGTTTTTGGGCGGTCAGCTTCATCCATAGGTACCTGCCAGTACCCCGATCGAAGGTCCAGTGAAGAAAAGAACTCCGCGCCTTGCAAACAGTCGAGCGCGTCATCGATTCTGGGGAGCGGATAGACATCTTTGCGTGTGATCTTGTTAAGGCGCCTATAATCAACACAGAATCGGATGCTACCGTCCTTCTTTTTCACAAGTACCACCGGGGAGGCCCAAGGACTGTGGGACGGCTGTATAACGCCACGACTAAGCATATCAGTCACCTGGTCATCAATAACTCTGCGTTCAGCTTGAGAGACCCGGTATGGACGCTGTCGCAGGGGTGCATGGCTGCCGGTGTCTATATGATGGACGATGGCAGACGTTCGACCCAAACTGGTTTGCTTGTAGTCGAAAGACGTCCGAAAGCGGTCTAGAAGCTTCAAGAGTTCGGTGCGTTGAGCAATAGGAAGGTCCGAATCAATTGATGGAAGGAAAGCGTCTAGGGAAGATGTGTTGGACGTGGTAACGAGATCAACGCTGGCGACCTGGAGGCTTGTTGTGCGATCGAGCAGTTGGCTAGCGCAAACAGAATCAATCTCCTCAAGACGCCCTATACATTCTCCGCGGAATACTGTGGCTGCGACCGAAAGCAGGTTCGTGACATAAATGCTGGAGCAGGAGTCTTCGAACGTGACAAGAGCAAAGGGGAGAATGAAGTTCTTACGAGAAGTGAATGCTTCTGACGGTGTGAACATGGCGCTAGAGAAAGCATAGTCGCAGGAGATCGGTACCCGAACAGAAGACATAGGTGGGATGTCCGTGTCCGCGGCGACGACGGCACGAGGAAAAGATGACTTGCCAGAATCGATGTCGGAGATCGCTGATAACTCTAGTTCAGCACGGGCACAGTCAACAATGGCATGATGTGTGGAAAGGAAGTCCCAGCCCAATATAACGTCGTGGGAGCAGTGTGGAAAGACGACGAATTCGACGACATACAAAACGTCCTGAATGAGTAGCCGAGCCGTGCACGTCACGGAAGGTTGTATGGGATGCGCGGTTGCCGTACGGAGAGAAAGACCAGAAAGCGGAATCGTAATTTTTTTTTAACTTGCGGCACATTGCTTCGCTCAACACAGACACAGCAGCTCCCGTATCGACTAAGGCCTGCACGGCAACACCTTCAATGAAGACAGTTATTTCGTTAGCAGGTTGAGAACGAGGTCTTGTAAATTTCGACAGCGGCGCAGTTCTTGCCTCCGGAACTGCGATGGTCAGTTTTCCGTTCGGACGGGCGAGGGACGACGAATCATTGGCGAAAGCGAACGTCGGCGCGGGGACGGCGATCGACGGGAGTTGAAGGCTCGGCGGTTGGATGAAGAGGTGTCTGAAGTAGCGTAGGAGGGCATCGGCTGTGGTGGCTGTGGACGGACGTAGCTGTAACTTGCGTCAACGGTACCTGGACGGGCAACGCGGCGGCGGCAGAAACGCTCGACATGGCCGGGTAGACAACAGTAGTAACAGATTGGGCGGTTGTCCGTTGTGCGCCAAGGATTATGAGGAGGGGTGACAGGACGGCGATAAAGTGGAACGGGCGGGCCTGCCGGCGTCTGCGCTGAGTAGAATGCACTTGAGGAGTGAGCAGAGTCCGTGCCGTGTGGCAGCGCATGTGACTGCCTTCTCGCGACGTCAGCGTAGGTCAAGGGCGCAGATACAGGCGGCGGCTGGTGCGTAGGTGGAAGGGCTTCGGATACTTGCTCCTCAATGGTTTGTCGCAGCGACGAGGGGAGCCCATGAGCATTGCCTGGGAGAAAGGGTGCAAGAGACAGTTGTCGCGCAACTTCTTCTCGGATGAACTGCTGGATTTGTTGAGTCAACACCATCGGGTCCGGAGAGATGGCGCCAACGGTGAGTGCTGACGTACTGGTCGTGTCGAAGCTAGGACGGCGTGTGGAAATGCGCTGCTTTCGCAACTCGTCGTAGCTCTGGCAGTGCTGAATGACGTCCGTGACTGTTTGAGGGTTTTTGGCCACAAGCATGTGGAACGCATCGTCCTCGATGCCTTTCATGATATGCTTGACTTTGTCGGCCTCGGACATGGCAGGATTGAAGCGGCGGCAGAGGCCTACGACGTCCTCAATATAGGAAGTGAAACACTCTCCAGACAGTTGGGCGCGATCACGCAAGCGCTGCTCTGCGCGGAGCTTGCGCACTGTCGGTCGGCCGAATACGTCCGCGAAAGTCGTTTTGAAGGAGGCCCAGGTGGTAATCTCAGCCTCATGGTTGTTAAACCAGAGTTCCGCGACTCCTCTCAGGTAGAACTGGACGCGGCCGAGTTTGTCGCTATCGTCCCACTTGTTGTTGACACTTACTCTTTCGTACGACGAGAGCCAGTCTTCGACGTCCTGCTCATCAGTACCGCTGAAGATGACTGGGTCGCGCTCCCTTAGAATACCGGGACAGCGAGGAGCTGGGGGTGTGGCAGCATGCTGCTGTGCGACGTCGTCGGGCATTGTTGACAGGGGAGGTAGAGTCCGGTTACGGAATTCCAGGGTGCAAAAGAGAACCAGCACCTCCACCACTTGATGGTACGCGTTTAGCGTTGAGTCCGTGAGGCGTTTAATAAATAAATAGCACAGGTTCAGCGACCAGCAGTCCGAAACGGAGCAAGCACGAGCACCAACAACCATCCTCGTCTTCGTCTTTCACTGGCGCCCCTGTTTGCGCCCTATCCATTCTACAGTTTATTTTTCCTGTAGTAAGATTTAATTTAATTGAAGTTGACACATTAGGCCAACATTAAGAAAAAAAAGGAAAAGGGAAGCATTTTTTTTCTTTTTGTAATCGAGCCTGGTGGCACACCTGTCACCGCTCCGTTATGAAGCGGATCCTCATAACATCAATCCATCCGTCCGGGGGACGAGGAAGCCGGCTGCTGCTGGCCGAATGCATTAGCGTAGTGTGGGCGCGGAGTGGTGTTGTTTGTGCTGGTTGCAGCTCTTTTTCCTTTTCGCGGTCACCTCGTCGTGACAGCGATGCCCAACACCTGCTGTGTCCCGGGCTGTCGCTCGGGATACAAAGGCACCGTCGAAAAAGTCTCCCTGTTCTGTTTACCAGCCGACGCAGAACAACGCGACAGGTGGAAACGTGCAATCCCGCGACAGGAGACTGCCCGATTTTCGTTCGACTCCAAGTACGTTCGCGTGTGCGAAAAACATTTCGATGCAAGTGACATTGTACGTGCGGACGTGTGCACAGTGAATGGAAACATCGTTTCTCTGCCTCGAGATCGACCAAGACTGGTGGAAGACGCCGTGCCTAGAATTGTGTGTGTAGTGTGTTTGAGTGTGTTTGGAGCTTTATGTTGATGGTTTCTTTGTTGCGCTGCACATGACGAGACGAGGACGATACAGGGACACAGGACAGGTGGTGCGCAAGGAGACAGCTGTCCTGTGCACCACCTGTCCTGAGGTGTCCCTGTATCGTCCTATCGTCCTCGTCTCGTCATCTGCAGCGCAACAAAGAAGCTACGGACGACCACCAACTAGCCCAATTCATCGCTCTGCTAAGAGTTTTATGTGAAGTGCGGTGTTCGGAGTGTGTGCGTTTGCTTTCTGGATAATGATAGAAACTAAAAAGTGATGCCGTGGGCCAAAATGCAATATTTTGTTTTACTTTGATATTGCTGTTTGATGGTGCTGTCGCTGAATCGAGAAAATTTCTAGAAAGGTTCAAAAAGAGTAATGCGGTTTTATGTGTAATTGATCAATTTAAGCTGAATAACTGGTTTGATGGAAGCTGGAACGCCCACTTAGAACTCGTGGTCATTGCGACAGTATATGGGAATGGATAAAAAAAAAACCGCGTATATTAGAAGTCGGCAGTGTTATGGAATCTGCATGCGTAAAACCAAAACCTTCCGCTTGAAAATCGCATATAGTGCCTAAGCAGCTCACAGCAGTTTCACCTCATTATTTTTTTTTTATCTTCAATATCAAAAGCGCTAATTATGACACCAAAGAAAAAAAAAAAGGAAAACAACACGAGCATCTCTCTCCGTTTTGTGGTATCTCAATCTTCGCTTTTGATTTCTAAAGCTATGTTTCACTAACGATATTCCTCAAGAGGTACTTCAAAGCTATTAATGCCAAGTTAGCCTGATATACAGGCTTGTTTATTGGCACGCGAACTTCTATTTGCAGCTTCGTGATGCCCTATAGAATAAAGTGACAATTAGTCTGAAAATGAGCGTAACGTGCAGCCAGAGCACGGCTACTCCGCAACCTCTATCGCAAAGTATGTTATACCCGTGTCACACGGGCGTTTCGAAGGCCATGGAACCGATGGTCCATTGACTCAACGGGCACGCACACGCTGCCACACGGCCAGTTTCGAAGGCTATTGAGTCAGTGGCCCATCGAGTCGACGGCACTCCACAACTCCATTGAAATTTCGATGGCCATCGAGCGGCGGAAGCGGAAACAGCGTCACCGCGCCCTCTCGTTCCCAGTGTGCTCATACCCATGATTAGAAAAGGAAAAATTTAACGAGTGTGCATTAAAAGTAGTGTGCATGGGCGTTATAACTTATTTACTAAAGTATTTGTGCCATTTGGAATGTAGGGATTGCGCATGCTCGCGATAAAAGCAGCAGCTCATCCTCGATGGCGTCGGCTTCCTCTTTCGGCGCTTCGATCCCAGCATCAAGCTGCATGATCACAGCCATGTAGAACACCATAGCGGCCTTGTCATCTGTTTCGCGGTCACTCATGACGGCGGAACAAGCACGTAATGAAACGAAATGAGTACACGGAACCGCAAAACCAGGCAAAACGGCAAAACTACGTACTACGTGGCAAACCCCGAAAAGCGGCCGGACGCGTAAAGCGGTTGTAACGTAGCCACAGTTTCGCTGTTCAAAAACCACCTCTGCTTATGACTAATAATGCACTTATAATTATGTATAAACAATTTTTTTGATATTTTAGAACAAAACAACGCTCAAATGTGTGCTTTTAAGTGGATTTATTTTAGTTCACTTACGACGACATGAAAACGAAAATAAGATTAGCAGCGCCACAAAATTTTTGCGACAAACACCTGAATCACTCAACGGCCGTTGAAAACCGTCGTGTGGCAACGCGAGAACTCCATCGAGTTCGATGGAGTTGTAGCGTTTCGATGGCCATTGACTCAATGGCCTTTCAAACATGCCCGTGCGTCACAGGTATTAACCTGTCAGTCATCTAGAACCCCCGAAAGCGACTATGCAGGAATCGAGAAATGTAGGAACGTCACGAACACACGCGTCACTTGACAGACACCCTCAGTCAAAACATTGCCGGCATTCAATGATTTGCGCAATTTGACAACGCGCATTATGTACCATATTGACAATACTAATCACTGCTATGATTTGTTAGCGAGAAGACGGAGAAGGCAAATATCTGAAGAAGTGTACTTCTTCCTAGCCCAGTCAGCTACTTTGTGAAAAAGTGCATTTGACGGCAAACGCTTCTGCCAACGCGCAACTGCCCTACCAAGCGCGGCAGATCAATGCCCTTCTGCTTACGGTGGCGCCACTGGTGGCCACTTTTGTCCCTATATGAAACTTTCGCGGGAGTTTCATCACCAGTAAAAAGTATTGAGGGACCATGGTTTTAGGGACAAAAATTTAAAGCTGAACATGCCGCTATAGATACAAGTAAGAGACGGTTGGAGTATTGGTGGCAGAAAATTTGAGAGATAGGACAAAAATAAGTAGTGGGAATAATAAGGACATCCTGCCGTAAATCGCAGAGAACTATGCTGTGAATTTACGTGGTTTTGTTTCTGTAGTAAGATAGATTTGATGGAAGTAGAGGCATTAGGCCAACATGAAAAAGAAAGGAAAACGTTTTTTTATATTTGTCGAGCCTGGTGGCACACTTGTCACCGTCCCGTTATAAAGGGGACGCTCATAGCATCGATCCATCCAACTCCGGAGTCTGACTTGTATAAAATGTTACATAAATTTCTGTTAAGGTGCATGTATTGACCATAGATGTTACAGAAATCTCCAAGAGTAAATAATCATTTGCGTTTGCCTTGTAATTTCAGTAAGTTGAAATGTAAGTAATGAGTACGAGAAACACTGCAACGTTTAGTCTTGTTTCATATCGCAGCGATCTTGCTCCAAGAGCGGAGCGGCTGCCCTCGCTGGCGCGCAAATCCCAGTTTCTTTTCGCTTGCGCGCGCCGCTACGATCGAGATGGCCACAGTTGGAAACGATTCGCTCGCGGCAGAGCCAATGGCGGAGCAGTGACGCGGAGAGCACGTGACGGCGGTGGAGTCGAGGAGCGGGCGTGCGGAGCGTGAGGTGCTCGCTTTCCTTGCTGCACGGCTCCTCTTAACCAACTAGCTGCTCTTCACTGGCTGTGTACAAGTGCCATTCTTTTCATTTTGTTCGCGATGGCGCTTCCACCCGAAGAAGACAAATCGTTTGTACGTGCCATTTTATTATTTTGCGTTTTTGTCGCATTCTGCATTGTGCATTTTTGTCGCCGAGTACGGCACTCCGTACTTGTTCACGTACTCCGTTCGCAGCACATGTTGCTGTTTCGTTTTTGTTGTCGTTTGTTTGTTCGTTTACAACTCCGACCCAGCGTGTTCGAATAGTTTGCTATTTTCTTCCGTTGAATGGTCGCGTACCCCAATGACAACAAATTCCACCGCCTTTTGCTGGAATGCCCATAGGCTAAAAGAAACGCGTACTCAGGGCCCAACAAGAATTTCACGCGCAAGGAATCGGTGGTGTTGAGTACAGTTAGAGCTGATGCAAAAAAGCTTTGCCGTAAGCTGGCTCTCACTAAACAGGCCCAGAGTGCTGACAAGAGCGAATCATTAACGTTAGATGTGTTCTCGTCCAAAACGCACAATCTTGGATGGCCCCTCAGGGTCATCGTCTCAGAGCAGAGCAGCTGGCATAAATCCGTAGCATCGTTTCTGCAACAGAAGTCAATAATAATAATAATAATAATAATAATAATAATAATAATAACTGGGGCTTAACGTCCCAAAACCACGATATGATTATGAGAGACGCCGTAGTGAAGGGCTCCGGAAATTTCGACCACCTGGGGTTCTTTAACGTGCACATAAATCTAAGTACATGGGCCTCAAACTGCAAGAGAAGTTAAAAAAATGTTAACAATTGAAGACCCGTTTCTATTGAAAAAATCGGAACAAGCAGTTGATTTTTTACAAGAACAGCCCACAACTGAGCTTTTTCAATCGACGTCCAAGACCTCTGCTATTCGCTCAGCTGCGTAGAAGAATGCATCGACACTAGAGCTGTGCACGGGCCGTATTTTCGAGCCCGAGCCCGGCCCGGACCCGCTGACTTTGTCGAAGGCCCGCCCGAGCCCGACGGCAGAGGGCTGCGAGCCCGCCCGGCCCGGCCCGACGTACGAAAACACAATCCCGAGCCCGGCCCGGCACGGCTTTTTGAAGGTTCGCTGCGAAAACAAAACATCGTTTTCCGGTAATTTGGCATTTTATTGAGGACATCAAAGTAGACGGCCTCATGCCAGCAACAATGGAGTTCAGCTTGCACGAAGGCGTTCTACGTCGGGTCCCTCGTCGCTGTCGCGTGCATTTTCACTCATATGGGATTTGGCCTTAAATCTAACGCGAACAGTCGCGTGGCGCCGTCACTAGTTCAGGTGGTGTTACTTCTCTGTTTGTCGGAGTGCAACAGAGGCAGTGCTTTACCTGCTCCCCTTTTGTTTAAAGTAGCGAATGGAAAGGAAAAGCGGTAAAGGGCGGTCGCGGAAAAGGCGCTGTATGCGTGCTGGAAAACAATTCCCGCTCATTCTCTATATTTCGGGCTTGAGCAGGGCTTTGCGCCGGGCCCGAGCCCAGCCCGATAAAACTCCAAGTAGCCCGAGCCCGGCCCGGGCCCGAGGTGAAAATACGTCAGCCCGCCCGAGCCCGGCCCGCGGGCCGGGTCGGGCTCGGGCTTTCGGGCTACCCGGAGCCCGTGCACACCCCTAATCGACACTCAAGGAGCCATCAGTTTTGCAAACAGTGCGGGCGTTCAGCTGAAGGGTTCCCGGAACTTTTGTCCTTTCACCTGAAGTCTACCTTCTCTTCTTGGGAAGAGGACATTTATCTCCAAAAACATGGTGTATGCATCGGTTCGTCAATAGCTCTCATATTGAGTGACTTATTGCTTGCAAAAAAAAAAAGGACCGTGGCTCCGGTGTTGTCAAAATTCTTAGGTATGTGGGCAACTATTTGGTTGTACATGGGGGCTCCGAGGAAGAATTGGACACTGGCTCGTTTGAGACTGGTATGGCCAGGACCCTTGAAATGTTCAGCGAGTGTTTAAATCCATTGTGAATCACACATGAATAGTCCTTGAGGTTTCTTGACCGAAATCTCACGTTCAATTTTGAGCACAACCACCCAGTCGCAAGCTTTTACTACTTTTCTCATCATGCCGTTCCCAGCTCGTTAAGGATCACTAAACTCACCCTACGAAATGCTTTAAGTAAATCCTGTTCGCACGCATGTGAGGCCAGATTTCTCGCCTGAACAAATCGTTTGATCAATTCAATTCAATTCAATTTTATTTCATCTCAAGGATGAGGGCTGGCTCGGGAGAAAAGTGACCTTTGTCACTTGAGGAGAACCCGAGCCTCCCTAATACATGGCAAGCAACGAGGACATGAGTGAATATAGACCATGAAATATAGGCCATTAACATATAGGCAAGGAACATAGCCCATGAAATATTTGGCGCAGTACAAGTGGAAAAGATGCACGTACAGTAATGCTATGTACAGAGACTAATATACGTAAGCAGTTTCTTACTGCACAAATTCCGAAGTACAATGCAAAATGTGACGGAATACAGAATACTATATATATACGACAACAATGCTATGCATAGAAATTGCATATACATATACACATATATATATACACATATACGCATAGACAGTTCGAGTAATGCCTGAACCACCATTTTCTTGATTTTCACGGTAAAAGCACTTCCCTAATGTCACGTGTGCTGCAATTTTCCAGGATTATTTTTGCCTGTAGTAATTTATTTAATAACAAAGGAACAGTAAAACACAACATTTGTCGCCCAAAATTAGTTCTACAGAATGGAAGGTTCCAGTGTTGTTGGTGACGAGTAGGGTACGGAATAGCATGTTTTTCCAGTACAAAGATATCTAAGAAGGCACGATTGTTATGAAAAAGAGATTGCTTATATCTTATTGCTAGGGAATACTCGTAAAGTTTGTGAATTGGTACAATATTGTAGCGCTGAAACAGTTCGTCAGTATGTGCATAGTAGTCGGTATTTGCTATAAACCTGATCGCTTTTTTTTTTGTAGTCTGTATATTTTACTTATGTTAGTTGCTGTCGTACTTCCCCATACCAAAAGACAATAATTTACATGCGACAACAGGCAGGCTATCACAGCAGGCTATCCTAAGCATGTCGTCACTTCAGTAGCTGACGTATTTTTAAGGACAGTAATACCCCTGTCACACGGCCACCACCGAACTTCGTTAAACTCCATCAATGTAAAACTCCATGAGGGAATTCGACGGAGATGGAGTTGTGCCCATGTCACACGGCGGTTTTACAAGCTTTGGACAGAAGCCGCAAGGGGTCCATTAGGCGCTGATGTACCTACAGTCTGCATGCAAAATTGCGCGTCTAATCACGCTGAAAACATTCTCAATGGTACGTATGATTATAAAAAGTATAATTTTATCACATCGATACAAAAATGTTGTATTTATCACAGAAACGTACGTGTACTTGAAAGCATGTTGACAGTAATTTTGACAGGAGTGCTGGCAGCACTGCACGTTTGTTTTGCTACGCGTCTTCTCGACGCGTGCCCATTGTCAAACACACTGCAAGTTGTCGTGGAGCCCTTTGAAGTTGCGCTACCACCCAGATCATGTTGTCCTTTCCAATATCGGCTAGGCACAGGTCTCACGTCCAGTCCATGAAGCATTTGCTGCGGATGGCTCCCACAACAGTCCGCATGTACTGCCAGTACGAGTGCCGGCGTCGACGAAGAAGGAAGAAAACCCGCGTCACTCGATTGCTATGGCTATTGGTAGTGCTGAAGTAGAATGAAGAGCACCGCAATAAGAATGGAACGAGATGCGCAGACGTAAACACAACGGTGCACACGGACCCGGAGACACTTATTCAAAATGGCGGCACGACGACTTTTCGCGAGGCCTGGTGCGGAGAGTATGTGCGCTTATACGCGTTTTTTTTTTTTTTTTTGTTAAACGCACGTTATGACTGGATTATGCAGTGAAATAACTTTCAATATTAATAAAATTCATTATTGTGTTGACTGCGACTGTTTTGTGTTTGCGGTTTTTTCCGTAACTACAGATTACTGGGGACGAGAGTACTCCATTCCGCCGCTAATGGAGATCGCCGAAATCCCTTTGCGAAACGTTCCGTTTAACTTCCTTGGCGTAAGGGAGACCGTGTGACACGGACCGCATCTCCGTTGACGTAACGACGAGGGAGTTGCACGGAGTTAGCGGGTGCCCGTGTGACAGGGGTATAAAACGGAACATGCACAAATCTTCAGGTGACACCAATGATAACATTAGCCAACAGTGCATTTCTGTTATCCCTTACATTCACGACATATCACACCGTCTCAAGAGGCGAACATACGGGTGTTTTTTTTCCGCACCGAATAAACTTTCGAAGCTTTGTAAGGCAAGCTACAAAAAGGTCAGCTTTTCATGTGTCACAAAACATCGAAACCCTTTAGTTTCGTGTCGAAAAGGCGTCGTGTATTCTTTGCCGCTGTCATGCGGAAAGAAATATACCGGACAAACCGGCAGATCCCAAAATAAAATAACAGGCTTCGTGAGCATTTTAACAGTTCTCGGAATATAGCAGCCGGTCATCTTAGTCAGCACTGCAGGACCCGTGGTTGTGAACCTTCACTTGATAATTGCGTCGTCATCGGCACTAGCAACACTAAGACAACCCACGACATTATTGAGGCAGTGGTAATCGCGAAAGCGGGAGCTTCTTGTATCAGCGCAGCATCTATTGACCTGACGGAAAAAGACGACGAAAAATATAGCGTTGAATGAACGGTGACACAAGAAGAGGACACACAACACATAGCGCCTGCGTTGTGTGTCCTCTTCTTGTGTCCCCGTTCATTCAGCGCTATATTTTTCGTCGTCAGTATGTACCAACAAGCGTAAATTTGAACAGAAGGGAAAAAAGAGTTTGCATTCTTAAAGAAAACGCAGTGGCGTGGCTCCGCACGTGTCAATGTATAGCGTTGCAAGTGCTTTAATCAATCTGCGGTATTGTTGCACTCGATCTTGCTTTGTCGACCCAGCCAGGACTCTGAGCGCCTGCGCGCACTGGTCAACGTTTATGTTCCGCCTCTGTTTAATTAGTACTCTGTTTGAATTAAGCGCATCGTCCTGTAGTCACTTTCTTTGTCCGTGTCTTCGCTGTTAAAAGAAGACACACGTAGAAAAAAAACATGGCTGATCCCTCCGTCATAGGAATCGGTATAACACGAAAGTGAAACGTGTCTTCACAGAAGTAGTGCTTATTGTGTAGTGATATATGAGAGCTTGTACAATGTCTATTCGTGTTTGGCAGCTATAGCACCGTTTGACGTGGATGCACCCACTTTGACAGCATGTCTATCGCGACGACTAACGCCCATGATCATTATTGTATACCGTTGTGGTAGCTGGCGGTGTGAACATATATTTGGACACAGCGAATCGTGAATCCCGCGTAAGGATGATATCAACCAGCTCATAATCAACACTGGTACCCGGTATGCGCTTCTTCAAAGCGTCGTCAATTAAGGAGAGAAACGGCACGGTGTGCGCTTTCTTGTAATGGGTAGCCGACGCCTGTGCTCATGCATACATAACACACACTGCGCTTCAGCAACACGGGAGGTAGAGGTTCGTAGCCTGAGCCGCAAACGCGTGCGTCCCGCTGGCCTCTGTCTCGCAGGCGCGGCTCTCGCTCCACCAAGGCACGACATTCGCCCGTCGAAATCGCGTCCTTTCTGCAACGCATATTGCAGCAGTTTTGTTAGTCGGTGCTCTCGCAACTGAAGCAGTCGGCCGCGGAGAAATCCCGTTGGTGCACTACTCCGATCAGCCGACGCACGCTAACACGAAGCCAAAGGCAAAGAACGTAACTGCGTCAAGGGTGCCTAGGCGACGCCAGCGCGGCCAGTCTACCTCTCTGGTATCGAGACGCTTTAACCATGACCTCCGATATCGCGTGCAATCTCGGAGTAAGCGCTAATAAGTGTCGATCGTGAAGCATTACTTCCTTTCACATCTCACAGACGGCGGCACCGCCCCGCCCCGCCCGCCGCGAAAGAGAATGTGTGAAAGATAAGGCGCGTTCGCGCCGTGTCTTGCATCTCCCGAGTTAGCTTACTCGGTAGGGCGTCGGGCGCTTGCCGTCGGGGCCGCAACGTCGTGGGTTCGATTCCCAGCGGGGTATATTTTTCTTGGTTTTTTTCTTTCTCACCCGTTGGCGTCGTTTTATCAACGTCATATCCGTGACGGATGTACTTGGTGGACCCCGGCATAAAACACTTTCGTGTTAAAACAGAATGGTTTCTTAGTGTTTCGGCCGTGGGACAGGCGTTGACGAAACGGTCCCATGGGCGAAACCGTTAAGAACCCATTATGTTTTTCGACGTGGGTCTCCTTTTTTATTCATGTTATTTCCAAGAAGTTACTCCCTGCAATTATATATATATATATATATATATATATATATATATATATATATATATATATATATATATATATATATATATATAGCAGGTCCGTAGCCAGGAATTTCTTTCGGGGGGGCCCCCACTTGTTGAAAGCCTTGACTATTTGAGAAAAACGCCTATTTTTACGATTTATTTCTAATAAAACACCATGTGTCATCAAAATTTCGGGTGGAGGGGCCGGGCCCCCTGTCCCCCCCCCCCTGGCTACGGGCCTGATATATATAGGTAAGGAAGACGGAGTGGCACTAGGGCGCGGGCGTGCACTCGGTCAGCGCGAACACGAGAAGGACAAAATCAGACAATAGAACAGCCAGCCAGCGATCAGGCCAATCTCCCATAGTGGGGGCAGGAGCCAGGTTTAAGGAAAAAGCAAGCAAGGCGTTGTGTCTCTTTCGTTCATTACAATACCTATACATGTGTAAGAAAAAAAAATATCTATATTACAAAATTTTTGTGCACGAAGTCTCAATTATTCTATTGCACAACGAAGGAACGACAACGTTTTCAAAATGATCACTCGTCTTAAACTGAGATTCATTGGATGGAATCTTCACGACTTCACGATCATGCAGGTTTGTACTCTCGGATTTGAAGCAGCAAATATGAAAAGTATATTTGTTTGCGAGTTGTCTTCTTTCGGTAACTCGCTTCAACTGTGCCCTGCGTTCCATTCCCAAAAAAGCCCCCCTAGAGTCCCAATGCCCATTATATTGGACAACGTGCAGCGGCCAGGTGACCTAAGATACAGAAAAACTACGCAACCCTTTTCACCTTTGCACAACAAAGGCATTTCCGCAAGGTCAACAGATATCCATTACCTTAAATTCACTCTGGTTCTCAGGAGGATAATTCAGTGCGAAGTCAAGGGCAATTACAGGTTCTTTTAAATGTGTCCATCACATTTCAATAACTAACTATATCTCCTGAATCCTCCTCCTTTATCTTTCTAGCGTGATCGTCAGCAGCATGACTGCGTCTACTGCAGCGCAAAGGCCTGCCCCATGTTCCACCAATCAACCCGGTCCTGTGCTTGCTGCGACCACGTTATGCCGGTAAACTTCTTAATCTCATCTGCCGACCTAAATTTCTGTCTCCCCCTCGCGCGTTTCCCTTCCTTGCAATACAGTCAGTTACTCCTAATGACCAGCGGTTATCTTGTGTACGCGCTACATGTCCTGACTATGTCCATTTATTCTTGATTTCGACTAAGATGTCCTTAACATCAGTTTGTTCCCTGACCCGCTATGCTCTCTGCTTGTTCGGTAAGGTTACACCTATCATTTTCCTTTCTATGGCTGGCTGTGTCGTCCTAAATTTAAGTTGAACGCTCTTCGTAAGCCTCCAGGTTTATCCTCCATGGGTAAGCACCGGTAAGATGCAGCTGTTACATGCCTTCCTCTTGAGAGATAGTGGTAAACTACCATTGATGATCTGAGAATGCCTGCCGAATGTGCTCCGTCGCATTCTTATTCTCCTAGTTACTTCAGTCTCATAGTTCGGCTCCGCGGTTACTACCTGTCCTAAGTAGACGTATAACTATAGCATTTTCAGTGTCTCGCTACCTATCGGAAAGTGTTCTCGTCCAATACTGTTGCACATTGACTTAGTTTCCGGCATATTAATTTTCGGACTACCATTCTGCTTTCCCTCTCTAATTCAGTAATCATTATTTGGAATTCGTCCCCTGAGTTACTCATTAATGCAATGTAATCAGCGAATCGCAGGTTACAAAGACACTCTCCATTAACTCGTATCCCTAACTCTTCCCAATCGAGGGCCCCGGAAACCTCCTGTAAGCACACGATGAACAGCTTTGGCGAGATCGTATTTCTGTGCATTACACTCTTATTTATTGAAATGTCGCTTTCTTTATGGAGGACTATGGTGGATGTAGAACCGCTGTGGAGTTCTTCCTGTATATTTGTATAGGGCTTTATATATACGCCCTATTTCCGAAGTACCCGCATGAGTGCTCAGATTTCAACCAAATAAAATGCTTTCTCGTAGTACATGACGGCGATATACAGGAGTTGATTTTATTCCGCGCTCTTCTCGATCACTTGATTGATAGAATGAATATAGTCTACTGTCGAGAAGCCTGTACAAAATCCTGCTTTGTCCTTTGGCTGCTTGAATTCTAAAGACGCCCTAATTCTATTAGGTTCTGTACCTTCTCTAATTCCATAGCTTTTAGACGACGGACAGTGAGCTGATCGTCGTGTTCTTGACGTCCCCTTTGTTGACTAAGCCCTTGACATCCCTTTTGTTATGGACTATGGTGGTGTTAGCATTCTTCCAAGATTCTGACACTCTCACCGTGGCCAGGGTGTCTCACCGGCCACGGTGAGACAGGGTGGCCAATTTTGCTAGCACAATCTTTCCACTTTCTTTCAAGAGATCTGATGTTACCTGATCCTCACCAGCGGCTTTGTCTTTTTGCATTACCTCCAAGGCTTTGTTTAATTCCCCTGTCGTTACTGGTGGGATGTCCGATTCCTCTGGGTTACTACTACTTACATGATCGTCGTGGTTGTCCTGGCTAATGTAAAGATATCTGTAGAGCTTACTTTCACTATGTTATCCATAATAGTAGTGACATTGCCTTTCTCGTGTCTGAGTGCATTGTTTAGATCATGTTCAATTTTCTCCATATTATAGCTTATGTCCTCTACCTTACGCCTACTGATTAACTTCGAATACTCTTCTGTTTTGTCTGTTGTTTTTGAAGGATTTTATGTTTTGACGTTTCTTAATAAAGCTTTTTTGTCTCACGGGAGATGTTGCTAGCGTCCTGTCTAACGACCGCACCTCCTACTTCTCTTGCACACTCCGTAATGATACTGTAAGATTATCGTTCATTGCATCAGCGCTTGTGTCGGCTTCCTCGGTTAGAGCCGAGTGTCCGTTCCGAAGCGAGATACTGAATTCCTGTACTTTTGCTCTCAGCGCTATCTCAGTATTTCGCTCCTTACGTACCAGTTGCTGCCGCTTCTTCCTCAAGGCTAGGCGATACATTGTCATCCTATGGCCACTGCATCGTATCTTGCCAAGGATTTCGACATCCTGCACGATGCCCGGGCGTGCGCACAGTATGAAATCCATTTCATTCTTAGTTTCGCCATTAAGGCTCTTCCGCTTCCACTTGCGGTTTTCCCGTTTCCGATAGAAGGTATTTAAGCTTCAAAATAATATAATTGTTGGGCTAGTTGGTTCAACATATCTGGGTTGGAAGAGCGAAGGCTAGGAAGGAAGGACAAGACCAAACAGAACAACAGACGCTCAACTTGCAACTGAGTTTATTTCGAAAGGCATCTCACCACGAAAACGTATGCGCAGGCGCGTCACGGCAGATTGTCGCACACCCGATAATAAATT
This sequence comes from Rhipicephalus sanguineus, assembly GCF_013339695.2. Lineage (NCBI taxonomy): Eukaryota > Metazoa > Arthropoda > Arachnida > Ixodida > Ixodidae > Rhipicephalus > Rhipicephalus sanguineus. The sequence continues at coordinate 216,114,111 of NC_051177.1, read as the reverse complement.
CCTGGGAAAGAGCACGTTTACAAACATCGATAACGTGGATGGGTTGTGTTGGATCAGCTTTTACACTTATTCGCTTTGAAGGAACTGTATTTCTTTCATTGTCAGATGCACCGAAGGTGCACTGATACACGTGTCTACTGCAGCATTTATCTGGTCAGCCTCTACGATCTCCCTTTCTCGCCGGCCAACCAACCCATCCACGTTATCGAAGTGTGTAAACGCGCTCTTTCCCAGGAATTTGTTATCGGGTGTGTGACAATCTGCCGTGACGCGCCTGCGCATACGTTTTCGGGATGAGATGCCTTTCAAAATAAAGTCAGTTGCAAGCTGAGCGTCTCTTCTTCTGTTCGGTCTTGTCCTTCCTTCCTAGCCTTCACTCTCCCTACCCAGATAAGGTATTTAAGATCTGTAAATTATTACATTCTGAGAACTATACTCAAGGTCCACTATGCAATCACCTAAGAAGACTCGAAGGTGAAAGCCATCTTCCTTTTCTCCTCAGTCGATGTATTGATCCTGCTACTTCACCCTCCGAAAGCTTTCTGCATCTAACGTGTTTTTGCACTGCCTCCAGGATCGGAGGCGCCTCACCTGTTTTTGCAGTGCTTCCCGGATCGGGCCATCTTTGGCCAAGCTATGATGTCATGCGATGACGTCATGTGACGTTACATCACGGGACGTCATAATGACGTCACATATTTTGTCGATATGAGACAGCATGATGACGTCATATGGTGACGTCCAGTTGTGCGGAATGGGCGCCTCCATTCCATTCCTATTCCATTACGGAGAACTATAACTTGCCGCGATTCGATTCCTTTCAATTCCTCGGAGTGACAAAACTTAGCCCATTCCCACTCCGGGAATGGGCGGGCAGTTCAATTCCATTCCAGTAATTCCTCGACGTAGGAAAGGCATCTTGATAGTTTTGTCGAGTTAAGAATGAACGCCCCATAAAGCTGTTGTCATCAAATGCATTAAGAACTGCCAAAGTACGTAAAACACGTTACGAAGGTCGAGAGATGGTAGCTTGGTGACGAATCTCGTACAGTACAACCACCCTACTAATTCCCATAGGGGCAGCTCTCCCGCTACCATAGTATTTGCATGGTGAGCATGTTTCAACGAATTGGGCTGTTTTAATATTGTTTAAGCTGAAAAGTGGTAATGGTGAAATGACGACATAGCGCGTTTTATGCGGGCATAGCGCATTTTCATGCGTTCAAGAAGACTAAGCAGTTTTGCGACGCGTTTGGAGCGGTCGTGAATATGGAGAAAACTAAGATTTGGTTAATGGGGAACTAAACCCTCTAGATCTGCTGTGTTAGTTGGAACAGTGCACCGCTCTTGCACCTTGTCCCTATGCATCGAATACGGAACACAGGGCCGCACTGCTCGTCAGCACTCACGCTTGTCAAGCGCGCGTCGCAAGCACGGATGAGGTGAGGAGAAATTTCCGTGTTCGCCTGTCCGCAGGTATGCAATATCTTCCTTGTCGCAAAGATTACTTACGTGTGTCAGGTACTAAACTGCTCATGAGATAAAGATCAGGCTGTGCATAGAGTATTCGCCACTTTCGTGGGGGGGGGGGGGGTGTCAATGGGAACCAATGCGCAGATATAATTTGTTTCTCCCTTCAGTATCTACTGGGATAATGCATTTGTTTGTACACTAACTTATGCCTCGGTTTCTCTTTTACAAGATGGCAGATCGTTCACACTTTTACACCACGCCTACCCTTGGCTCTGACTAACTAAATGTGGACCTAGAGAATGCGTTGTTGCCTTCGACTTCGAAAAAAACATGTACGGACATGTAAAGGTCAAGCCCTAAAGAGCCTAGAAAAGGTAGTGCTAAGCGCGAGTGCGCCCTGAAAAAGTAGTACAGTATGTTTTTAAAAGCTAGTTTCGGTTCCAACTGATCCCTGACGTCACAACACGGTATGAGCTTCTCGTCACGTGCTCGCACAATATATAGTGAGGTTTCCACGGCCACCCCATAATGTGACTCCGTTGGTGACGCACAAGCGGCCATTTTGGAAGTTTTGATGACGCACAAGAGGCCCATCTTGGAAGTTTTGGTACCTAACGTCATCAAAACTAGACAGACTGCTGCGTGAAGTCACCAGAATGTGTTCTGTAGCCTGACGTCAAGCTAGTGTCGATGTGAGTAGGTGCGCCATCGAAACACTGACTTTAATATCAAATTAAAATATCTTACCAGCATTTACTGAGCTTTACACTTGCTCAGAGCCGTTTCTGTATACAGGAGACTTGTATGGCAGAGTAAACACGCCTTCGAAAAAGGTGTTAGTACACTTTTAATGACTCTCCTCGGATGTTTCGAAAACCGATGCGGTGTTCCCTCGCTGCCTGGTCTCCACCCTGCTTCTTGCCGACCTTGGCAATAAAGCCGTCCATCAGTACAGTATAGGCACCCGTCACTGACCAGAGGGCGCGATGGAGCTCTTATCGAACGCCTGAGTGTTGAGGGCACCAGCCGCCAGGGATACCAAGAAAATGAAACGCTCGCTGGACACATCGACGCGCTCAAGTGTCTCTCTTTTGGGCGCCTCTTTCAACGAACGCTTCCTACGTGCGTTCGTAATCACCTCAGGGATGTTGCCACCGCCTTCAATGCAGCACAAACGCGTTTAGAACGCGCTCTTTTCAGGCTGTGCCAAGGCAGCAGAAACGCTACAAACGCGTTTCAAACTCACTGCATTGAGGCGATGGCAAGTCACGTTCAAGTCAAGGAGCGTTTCTGAACATAGAGGATGCGGAGGATAGACACTCGATTTTGCTGCGTCCACTCGCTAGGCTGTGTTTTCTGGCGCTACCATCGTATCTCGGAAACTGCATTGCAGGGTGCCTATAGTGCGTTTTTACCTTATTAATTGCGGAGTATGCATTCTCATAGGAGCTTTCAAATAACTGTTCGTCATGGTTAGATGTAGGCGTGTAGGCCTATACCACCTTCATCTTGTGCTTCTTATTAAGTTTAATTACGATACTTGCCAACCTCTCATTAATGTTGTAGTACTCTTCTATGTTGCCAGCTATATTCTTATGGGTGAGGAACCCGACCCTCAGTTCTCTTCTGTAAACAAAGCACGATGGCATAAGGCGTGTTCTTTAGCAGTGTATAGGTCTTATGTGTCTTCCTAACATCACTGAGACCTATTAAATCCCATTTAACACCCTTCAGTTCCTCGAGTAGCATGAATAGGCTCGCCTCACTAGATAACGCTCTAGCGTTAGACGTTGCCAAGTTCAGATTCTAATGAAGGCCTGTCCGTACCCAGAGGTACTTAGCACCCTCCGCATCATCAGGGGTCTGACCGCCGCCATGGTCAGTTGCTTCGCAGCCGCCAGAGACTGAGGGCCGGGGGTTATTTGGCGTATTCATGTGGGAGGTAGCGGCCAAGTACTGCACCAGGGTGGCCAGTCGTTGTGAGTTGAGGGAGTGCATACCGGCTGTAGTCACCGGTATGAGGTCGCCCCCGAAGCTTTTCGATGCAGTTCCATCAAACACGCGGATCTTTTTTTAGTTCCGGTGGGGACTTGCACGGCACTGGGATTTGGACCACGGAAAAGCGAAGCTGATGCTGTACCTCAACGCAGTTTCTGCATAACCTCTCTTTATATATTGCTGTGTTTTGTTTTACAGCGAAAGCTGTCATGAGATCATTTTAACGGCAGTTTTTGGGGCCGTAGTTGTCCGCCGCCGCCACCGCCGGTGTCCGTAAGCACTATCGCTCGAAATACAAAAAAAACGAAATAAGAAAAAAGTGTCCAGGATTTAACGGGGTTCGAACCTGGGACCTCTACGTGGGAGCCCAGTGTTCTACCTCTGAGCCATGCCGGTGCTTGAAACTGCCCTGCAAAAAGTCGCTATACAGGCTTCATATCCGGAAGGAACCGCATTAACATATAATTTAGTGTGATAGAAGAGTGAAATAACAACCACGCATCACACAACGCGAATTCTGTAACCAGGCGTCACACAATGCGAATTGCGCAACGAGTGGGCTGTTGGATGCTTCCAACCCATTACAAAGGGCTCTGCAACGATTCTTCATCGTCATCAGGCACAACACCAACAAAGTGCGCATAATGCCTTACATGTTTTTAGCGGGTACTACGCCTCTCCGTTGAATGACGAAAAATGGCATAGTGGCTGCTTCCGTAATTCACAGAAATTATGATTTATAGCGTAGCGGGTTCCTCGCAAGTGCACTTGCATTCGTTGCCAAGGAAGCCCATAAGCCCATGATCCATTTCATCAGGGTCTCAATAAAGTTCTTCCCCCGTCTCTCTCTTTCTCACGTCAACGTATGTTATATTGCATGGTGGGAAAGTGAAATAGCGACCGGGCGTCACACAATGCGAATTACGTAACTGGTTGGTCGTTTTAAGCCTTCCAACCCATTACAAAGGGCTGAGCCACAATTCTTCATCGTCAGCAGTCGTCACGTAAGCAAAGTGCACATAATGTCTTACAGATGTGTAGCTGGAACCTCGCTTCTGCGCAGAATGAAGAATAATGGCGTTGTACATGCTTCTACACTTGACAAATATTGTGATTTATGGCGTAGTGGGTACCTTGCTAGTGTATTGTATTGGTAGCCCCAAGAGAGTTTACAACGGGCTCTAGAAATGCCGCTCTTCCAGCTTTCGCTGCGACTGTGCTGCGCTTTCCGCGCAGGCCTGGCGTTTTTTGTAATACTTTCCAAATTTGCAAAATGCCCTGGCACCCCTTTTCTTAGAAATCAAGCTACATGCTACGCCGCCCAAGCACCATATTCTCAAATAAATTAACAGAGCGTTTTAGACGAGATATGCGAGAATGCCTACTTTCGTTACTAAATAAACTCATCGCTTCCTTCAGCTACGGTGGCTCCGGTGCTTTAGCGATGGCTTTTTTCCTTGTTCTTTTAGTGGTTTCCTGGTGGCAACTCTTGGACGTTGACATCTCACACAAGGTTGCTTAGAGATGTTGGATAGGATGCGTTATGAACTGCCTCGTTTACGTTTATATAAAACCTGCGAAGACCAGTATGTTTGGGCTAAATAAAGCTTCTGGTCGCGATTGACGAAACAGGAAATCAAAATAATTGCCCAATGGCCATGAAGAAAGCTTCAGAGCTTCAGAGTACGCGAGATACTTATGTTCCTGCAGTACGCGCAGTAATATTTGCCTTGCATTTTCACAGCAGCATTGTTTACGTACGAGAAACATAGTCTATGACGAATAAAGACTACAATAAATCGACTTCATGCACCGGAATGGCTCATAAATTTTGTCACCACACCTTCCAGCGTCATTCTGCAAACACATTGACATACTGCCTTTAAAACTCGTCAGCTGCAAGCCGAACGCGAGGTAAAAGATAATGAGCACCTGTGTCGCTAGAATATTACATGTATATAAAATGTATTATCTCTGTAGCACGCTTATGTTTGAAAACCGGGGTGTACGTTCTGCTCCTTTCGAACACACTCTTAAGTCTACATGCCTAAAAAATCAGTTGCAAGTTCAGCAACTGTTTGTGTCGGTCTTCTTTTTCGTGCTGTGTATTAATTTTCCCTGTTTCTTTTTTCCACCGTCTCCCCATGGCTTCTATAAATGGGCCGTACATCGCCGCTGGTGCTTCCTCCTCAGAAAACAGGGATGCTTTCGAGAAAATCATATTTAGACCCTAAGTGAGCCTACTGAACACAAAACTTGCGTAAAAGCTCAGAACGGAAGATAATTACCTCACGCTTAACAACATATGATGCGGCGAACTCAGCAGCCACGCTGAAAGGCTGCCATAGTTGATTCTAACGGGAGACGACCTAGCTGTGACGAGTAATTGCTGCAGCGTACATTACACACAGCTGCTGTATGCCTCACGTAGTAGGCGTAATTTTGAGAAGAGGTGGCGCGAATGGAATGCAATTACAGCATCTAACTGAAGCGCTAGGTGGCTTCAAAAATAATGGTGCTGTGGGATCTGCCGGCCGTGGCTTGTGGCTCCTTCCGTGCTCTATACTCGAGGTGAGAAAGCTATGCTAAATGGATTTGTGTCAGAGAACAGCTCTGTGGCGCCACATTTGCGTCGCTAATGGTGAATTGCGAATGAAGGTTCCTGCTCCACGTTGCACAACTTCAAAGGTTTAGTCGCAGTGCGATAACTTGTACAAAGCTCCAGCGAGCTCTTTTTTTCTTCTTCAGAATAAATGACCCTCAGCAGCAAAGACCTAAGGATAACACAGAGATGGCAGACAGCGGTGGCACTAAAGTGCCAAGTGTTTACTTCGTAACACCTCGAAAGCTTATATACTCATTCCTAAACACCCGACTGATTACACATGTTTTAGCATGTGAAGGAACGTCAAGAAAAATCATCTATAAACACAGGGAGCTTATAGATATATCAAAGATTTTGATGTTCATTTATATTGCATGTGTGCAGGTTATAATCACGCTTCATTAGATCACATCGTTCGGAGGTTCTTTGGCTTGTCCGTTGGGTTCCTTAGGTTGTCTCCAACAAAGACCTCGATCATTTCCCCTTTTATCTTTGGAAATAAAGGATGCACTCACGGATGAGAAGCCAATAAACGGCTAGCGGAGAACTTAATCTTGCAATTATAGATAAGCTTGATCATTAAGACAGTGCCCGGTTTGTCGAGTGTCACGTTGGACAGAACCTACACACGAGATTAGGTGCTCTATCTACAAATTTCACCTATCTCTATGTACAGGAAACAATTTCATATTGGAAAAGTTCTGCCTGGTAAGCCAAGCAGTAATAACGCAAACAACTATTTTATATTGGAAACGGTGTTGCCATCGCTTGGCGTCAGAAATCCGCTAAAAAGCCATAAGAAATCCGTCAGATTCCGCTAGGTTCTAAAACGTATCCGCTAAATTTCCCGCTAAGACCTATTTTATGTAAAAAAGAGTGAAATTTCATACGATAAAAACCTTTCTTATTCTTAAAAGCTCCCCAAAAGAATGAGAGCTGAAATAACATATAAAAGAGTCTTCCAAACAGTGTAACTAGAATACCAGAGGCTTCAGTGCTGCGGTTGTCGTCAACCTCTTCACAGATGAGGCTAAAGGTTATAAATGTTCACACTGATGAAAAAATGAAGAACTCACAGGTTACCGAAAAACACATCGAGGTCTTCGCCACCGCTGTCGTCGTTTGCACCATCTCCACAGGACCGCTGGTACTTGTTGAGGGACCAGAAATGTGACTTGGTTGCAGAAACATTGCAGATGCCCCGAGTTCACTAACAACCGCCACACGAAGTTCGTAATCAAAACAACTCTCCTTGTGTCGCTTCAGCCCTGCTCTTACAGCGAGGATGGCGTTTGTTATTTTAGGCACAGCTTGTATTTTACTATGTTAAGCTGACTAAACGTCCTCTCTAGTTCAGCATTTGAGTAGGGCAGCATCAGCATCGACATGGCAAATCCGGCCAACTCGGCGAACGAGTTGGCCGGATTGGCCAACTCGTTCGCTAACAGATCTTTTCGCCACAGGCGTCACTATAGGAATGAACTTGAGACCAGAACGACTGCGTGGACGATATTTGCTCCCTGTTAAGGAGGGTGTTTTTGCTCCGCTGGTTTTGAACTTTTCTATTGTATCAGGGGGCATTGCCATTACTTCTAGCATGGGAATCAGTGGCTCCTTCGTGACGCACAAAGTGTTTTCGACCGATAAAAGTGATGTCTTCTGGAAACTGTGATGTTGTCGGGAAGTCGCTGTCTCATTTGATCTACTAGCGTGATAATAAACCCTATGCAGCCTTCTCGCATCACAGCTTCATCTGCGAGAGAGAACCCGTCGGTCTTCTAAGCCTTCATGTTGTCAACGTATGTCTCAAGCAGGTAGCCCAAATATGGCTTGGAGTTCAAGTGGTCCTCAAGTCTGTACGTCAGAACGTCCATCTGCTCTGCCGGAATTGCGACTTTCTGAACCAAGCTCGAAAGCAAAGTCCTGAAGTCTTTCATCAGCTTTGTTTGATCCACATCTTTCGCCTCAAATGCCTTGTTAACCTTCTGAACATCTGTCAGAATCGGTCTCAAAGAAAAACCCAGATTGATCTGCTTTTCGTACATACCATACAGCACCTCTGCCGCATAGGACTTCTCAGTGTGCCTCGCCATCTGGAAGTGCGCCTTCAATCCGGTCCACTGGTCTACTATCCTTGACACAGCTATTTCGAGAGATAGCCACCGCGTCGTGCACGCTGGCACAATATTCAATGGTTTATCGCCGTCATTCATCAGATCGTAGAGCTTCTTGTACGCAATTTTCCGGGCAGAAGAGCTTGCGAACCAGTTGTGCGTTTCGCTTATTAGGTATTCTAAGTTTCTAGGCAATGGTACCGCCGCAGCAGCCGACGTGGCTAGATGCAAAAAGTGACAGACGCAGCGGATCAGTACAAGGAGGGGGGGGCTTAGCTTTCAACTTCCGATGAACGCCATTATTGATCCCTGTCATAACGATATCCCGTTGTCTGTCCCTATGCCTGTCTCTCATCCTTTCCAGTTTAAGACAGTACTCCATCAGAGTGGATTTCATGGCCGCCACAATTCCATGTGCCGTGCCCACTTCCAAGGTGCACAAGTTACGAAATGGGGTCACGATCGTTGACGTGGTGACACTGTGGTCGATGATAGAAATGGCATCGAATTTTATGACACTGACGTCGGTCGACTCATCAATGATCAAGCTGTAACAGCTGTCCCCAATGTCCTGGGCCAGATCCGCCTTGGAGTGTGAGCCCAAAACGTTCTCAATCACAGAAGCGCACTTGGAAGCGGCGCATTTGATACGCTCTTGCAGCTTCGCTGTCAGGAAACGACTTCTCATAGAGTTGGCACGAGTGAGCGGCAGTCATAATTGAACAATGTTCGGTGAAAAATAGAGCAGTTCTGCTCTCAGTGGCATTCCCTGGTTGGGCTTGCCTTTTTGTAGCGAAGCCCAGTTGCTTCTGGATCGAAGAACTGCCAGCCAGTTCCCCATGCTTCTTGCTGCTCGCATGAGCTCAGCAGGTCCGAATATCTGCTGCCATGTTGACAGCCGCAGTGCTTGCAAGCCGCAACTTGTTTTCCGTCGCCAGACGCTTTGCGTTACAACCATTTGCTGAGCAAGGGATCCTTCAATCACTCTGTCCTAAAGTTCTGCGACTATATCACTTTCAGCATAACTCAAGAGGAAGGAGAATAAACAGACCTGTTTTTCGACACAAAGCAGTCAGACGTCGTTTCTTTCTTCTTGGCAGCTTCTAATGCTAAGAACAAAAACAAAAAGTGGGTGGCTGCTTCGCCAATCGCCTCGCTTCCCGCCGGGAGCGGGTCGCTCTTAACTGATGTTCAGAGAGGATAGAAAGTTCCACTATCTTGAACTTACGGAACAGATCTGAAGTGTGGGCATTGTATAGGGCGTTTGCAATTGCTCGCACTGTATTTTTCTGCAATATGCCTACCTATTAATTGACCTATTCGTGCCATTATCCCAAACCAAGTGACTTATTGCAAATGAGGAGCGAAAAGTGCATTATATAGCATTAGCTTTCGAGGAGCAGGTAAAAAGTGTTGAACTTTTCTCAATATGCCTATAGTGCTATGGATAGTTTAGTTTGTATATGGTCTGAGTGAAAATACCATCGCATATTTTCATGGAAAACGACACCCAGTGTTTTTGCTGTAGAGGACAGTTCTATTTCAGTATGATTACACTGTAGAGCATTAAGGCGAAGATTTGTTTGTTTAGCTTGAAAGTGAATGGCTTTTATTTTACAGTGCGAACTATTATGAGATAACTATTATGAGATAACTACTATGGCCGTTTCTGGCGCTGTAGCTGTCCGCCGCTGCCGCCTGTGTCCGTAACAGCTATCACGCGAAATAAAAAAAAAGACGAAATAAGCAACAACATCCAGAATTGAACGGGATTCGAACATCGGCCCTCTTCGTGGCCGCCCAGTATTTTACCACAAAGCCATGCCAGTGCTTTGTTCTCTTCTTTATTACAGAGAAGGAAACCGTTGCACTTAGAGTGATATTATAAAAATTATTATTCAGGCATATTTAAACACAAATCAAACACAGAAAACCAGTCTAGAGCGTCACTAGAACGTTCATATATCCCGCGTATTTGAATCACTTGTTCCTGGCATATGTTTTTTGTTGATCGCGGAGGCTCAGCATTTCTGTCAATCAGTCTTGCTCTCCAGAGACTATGGCGACCAATGAGAAATATAAGGTCATAGGGTATTGTCCTGTCCTTTGTCACATCAAGGTACGTAATGTTTACAGTGTTGATTTCGAAGTATGTTTTCAGTGTTCGCTGCAGAACATCCCAAAAGAAGAGTGCATCACAAAAATCAATAAAACAATGATCAATAGTCTCGCGGTGCCGGGTTCTCGAACGCCTCGTTCCAGATTTCTTCGGCGGAAATGTCTTCCCCCATCACTTACGCATTCATTCTTGAGTCACATCCATCGGCTTGTGCCGTTTCGGTGGAAATAGTCCGCATACGTGGCACCGCGTCCGTCGGCGGCACGCAGCTGTTGCGCCGGCTAGGCCTAGCTGTAGGTGTTCACGCCTAGACCCAGCGTGGCTGCGGCTAGGCCTCGTAGCCCAGAGAGTTCAATCACTCTACGAAAAATGATGGCCACAGAAAAATCGGGTATCTGCTCAGTGCTGCGGAGTTGCCACTCCGGAATTGGGGATGACTCCGGAATCATTCCACATTTTGGCGACCCTGGAATGGAATGGGAATGGAATGGGGGCAACGCTTGGAGGAATGGAATGGGAATAGAATTAAGCGCCTTTTTCATGGAATGGAATTGGAATGGAGTTACGTCTTCTTCCGAAAATAGAGCACGTTTTCGTCTACGGGCTGTTTTTCAAACTTCAAACATTAGTAAGTCAGAGCCTCGAATTTAACAATAAAGCAATATTTTTAAAATGACTTGGCTGATTAAAAGCACGGTACATTCATAAGCAACGCACCTACTACAATTCTGTCCTTATGTAGACTGTGTTGCTCCGAAGTTTGTTGCTCCGAAGTCTCGAGCTGAGAGCTGGTCAGCCCGCACTCCCACTGCTCCGGGGTGGAATAATTTCATTATTATCGTTATCCTTTTCCTTTGCATGTTTTCTTCGCTCGGTTGGTACGATTCGGCACAAACACGTGTTCGCATCGCCAAGCAAAGAGGGCATTGGGGGAAGAACGTATTTTGCTACACCCTTAATTTGTACTACTCTAATACCATGTTAAAGTTAGTCATGTAGGCCTGAGTCAGGCCCGTAGCCAGGGGGGGGGGGGGGGCTGGGTCACCCCCCTCCCCCCTCCCCGCTGAAATTTTGATGAAGCAGGTGTTTTTACCCAAAATAAATAACGAAAATAGGTGTTTTTCGTAAATAGTTAAGGTTTTCAGCAAGGGCCCCCTACCCCCCCCCCGCCCCCCCCCCCCCAAAAAAGAATTCCTGGCTGGCTACGGCCTGAACTGAGTATATGTTTTTTCGAAGACGAAGGCCACAGCGCATTCTCTAGGCCCACATTTAGTTAGCCAGAGCCAAGGGTAGGCGTGTTGTAAAAGTGTGAACGATCTACCATCTTGTAAAAGAGAAACCGAGGCATAAGTTATTGTACAAACAAATGCATTATCCTAGCAGATACCCCCACACGAAAGTGGCGAATACTCTATGCACAGCCTGATCTTTATCTCACGAGCAGTTTAGTACCTGACACACGCAAATAACATTTGTGACAAGGAAGACATTGCATACCTGCGCACAGGCGAACGCAGAAAGTTCTCCTCACCCCATCCATGCTTGCGAGGCGCGCTTGACAAGCGGGAGTGCTGACGGGCAGTGCGGCCCAGTGTTCCGCGTTCGATGCAAAGGCGCTTTTGTCAGCATAAAAATACGCTATGTCGTCATTTTAGCATTAACAGATTTAAGCCTAAACAGTATTGAAACACCACCATTCGTTCAAACATGTTGACCACGCAAATACTACCGGTAGCGGGAGAACTGCCCCTATGGGAATTAGTAGGGTGGTTGCACTGCATGATATATGTCACCAAGCTACTATTCCTCGACCTTGGCAACGTGTTTTGCGTACTTTTGATGACATCAGCTTTATGGGGCGTTTATTCTTAACTCAGTAAAACTATCAGATGCCTTTCCTATGTTGAGGAATTACAGGAATGGAATCGGACTGCCAGGCCATTCCCTGAGTGCCAATGGGCTAAGTTTTTTTCATTCCGAGGAATTGAAAGGAATTGAATTGCGGCAAGTTCTAATTCCCCGGAATGGAGTTGGAATCGAATGGAGGCGCCCACTCCGCAACACTCCTTCCCACCCACTGCAAAGTGCTCAGCCATAATTTTTCATTATCAGCCACAGCACAAAGTGCAGATAATGCCTTACAGATGTGTAGCGGGTACCGCGATTCTCCGAAGAATGAAGAAAAATGGCATAGTGGGAACTTCGCTACTTCAGAAAAATTGCGACGATTTATAATGTAGTGGGTACGTTGCATGTTTACTTGTATTAGTGGCCCGAAGAGATAACAACGGGCTCTACAAAGTCCGCTGTTCTATCTTTTGCTGTGACTTGCTGCGTGTTTCACGCAGGGCTGGCGACCTTTTTATCAGAACAGCGGTCTCGCACATCAGAGAGTACACTTAATGACGTGCTGCTTCTGATATCGTGCTCACTCCCTTGATACAAAGAATTAAGCTAACTAAAAAAATTCGTATTTGTCTTGCGAGAAAATAAATACTATGACTTTGAAATGAATACTGGTTTGTGCTAGTTGGTAGGAATACGTGGTACAGTTACTTCCGCTCCTCTGAAGAACGTGTTTTACCCTTGTCCCACTTTAAGAGGAAGGCAAGCAACTACATCACAAATCCAATGTTTTTTTTAAAGGGGCCCTGCAACACCTTTCTTTGTTATATTGGAATAGTCCCATTATTGACGTATGACTCTTCACGAGCCATATGCCGCAAAAATTTTTCGAATCCGTCAAGTCTAAGTGGTGCTACCAAATTAGAGAGATCACGTTCCGCAGCTTTCTCTCTCAACTCAACGCAGCGAGCGCGCGGAAAGCTGCGCGCGGCGTGAGGGGAGGGAAGGAGGGCGGAGGTGCGAGGAGGCGACGTCAGCGCCGGCGGCATTTTTTTCATTTTTTTCTCTCTGGCCTCTCGGCGCAACCACGTGGTCTGTGCCGCCACTTCCGGTTGGCTTGCGTCGTTCTCGTCGAGCGGAGTCGATCGCGCTGTGTATCGCGCGTGCTTGAAAACTGCGCGTCGGTTTGGTAATGTTGGGTGTGCACCTCGAACGCCGTAGTGTTTTCATCGCTCTGCCAACCATGGAAGCAAACGTGCGCGCTCGTTTGGAACGAATGACAGCTGAGATCGGTTTCGGCCCATACTCCGATACACCGCCTCGTAAGACTGCACTGGCAGACGACCCCGAAGCGCCGCCATTACCGGACGCCAGCATTGTTATCGGAGACAGGCTGCGCCCGTGCCTCGGTCGGTCGTGAGAACGTGCCGACGATGCAGTTCTCAGCTGACGAGGCAACACTCGAACGGCTGCCACTCTCAACGGCAACCGGCGATGGTCAAAAGCACAGAAATATTCACGTTTTCGGCACTGCGCATGGCGAAGAAAACGGAACCACGCAACTACGAGCAGACGAGCTGTCGGTGAGACCGGAAGTGCTAATATTAATGTTTGTTCGGTGTTTTTAACGCGATAACATAATATAAACGTACATATTATCTACTTATTGAACTCAAAATTAACAACGAAAGTAATAATGAGGGTGTTATCGTGATTATAACATCAGCCAATGGTGGAACTGCCGACAATCGCGTCATATTTTGCGGACTAATACATCATTTGTCGAGAGAAGAGGGAGCGATTTTCAGCTGACTTTGAGAATTTATTGTAAATTCCAGGCCGTGCGCATCGCTATAATATTTGGCTGGCGTGTTCTCGGGAGCCTCGACTACCGATCGGCAGCGCTTTTTGAGCATGCTCGAAAAGTGTTGCAGGGCCCCTTTAATGATTGCCTCACCTTTTTCATACTTTCTTTTTTTTTATACAAAGAAAAAAAAACAGTTACGAACCGTTACGGAACGTTTTTTTTTTCGTTCCGGAACAGAAACGAAACGGAACTTTTTGCGGTGAAACGACACTAAAACCGAAACGAAAAACATTTCGTTCCGACACCCTGCCTCCGAGACAGCAGCAAACCTTGCTTCGATCTCGGAGGCAAGGGCAAGCGGCCACCGCAGCGAACGCTCGACGCCGAGACTACACTTCCTTAGGGCACAAGTACGACAGCTTTTTCGGGGCAGAAAAAACCACCTTCACATCGGCCCGTTCCCCACCTTTTTCAAGTTGTGGGAGACTCCATGTACCGGGTACCCCAATGCCTGGTCCCCCTCTCACATACAGGTTTCAGTCGCGGAAAGTTTGTTGAAGAAGCTTCGACTCTCGGAACAAGCGCTCCCACATGTTGAGCCAGTAAGGCCTCAGAGGCTTGCTGTAGTCCCGTATTTTGCGCTGCGTTGCCTCAGAAACACGGGCGAGAGTTTTTTCGTAACCATTTACAATGCCTTTGTACACAGTAGTCCATGTCTAGAAAGAACAGACTGCTGCAACATCCGCTTAACCAATATGGCCTCTTTACGCGTTTGAAATAAAAAGGAAAAGTTAAGTAGCTTGAGCGCCAGCTTTTGCGTACTACAAAAATGTTTGTCATCATAGAGCGGATGAACGACCTATATAAAACGATGAGAAATAGCCTTTGTTTTGGTGAGGAGTACGTACAATAAATGATAGAAGGACTTTCAAAGGCTTATCAGAATACACTGGTCGAGTTAGCAACGACAAAAAATAGAATCACCATTTGTGCGTTTATGCGACGACTCTACAAGCAGAAATAGTTCTGTCACGTCTGGAATCGCATGCACGGCGAAAACAATAGCGATGTGTCCCGCCTTGCTTTCGCCGTCCATGTGATTCCTTTCGCTACTGCCTGAATTATGTGGCTGAGAAATTTGAAAGCGAACGTTTTAGTGCATAGGCGTTTGCTGCTTCGATTTATGATGTACGACAAGCTTGCCAGTACATCGAAGTATCTTACGATACGATTGGGAAGTATCGTATCGGATGCAATAATTGCGGTAGAAATGAAAAAAAATTCGTGAACACGGGGTATTGCTGGAGCCGACGTTTCGGCAAGAGGTCGCTCCAGCAACGTCCGCTCCAGCAACACTTGGTGTTGACGAATTTTTCGTCTCTTCGAGCTTCCACCTTCGCCTGAACTTCTGCCTTTTTTTAAAAATAATTGCGGTAGTATCATGTATCTGTATCTCATATACTTCTTGTCCGAGTATCTTGTATCTTATCTCGATGAAGTTTCAAAGTATATTTGCCCAGCCCTCTTTTTCATACTACATTACACGAACTGTGTGCACACTACTGCAAAGCAAATACTATAATGTACTCGTACGTACGGCCATTCTCCCGATATATCAAAGAACCGAGCCATCTAGAAAATGGCAGGCATCGTTATTTTCGTGAAGCCGCTCTTTTCGGCTACGCAATTCTATCATACCAAAAATATTCCAATTCCTTCCTTAGGTATTGCTTTACTGCAAAACCTAAATAAAGTTAAGCCACAGTCCGTGTTATAAGTTTCGATTCATTTCGAAGGCGCTCAGCGAAGAGGCAAAAAAAGAATGCACAGAGCGCCGACGAAGCCGAACGCGCCTGCTCCCTCGCGAAATCGGCGAAGCAGCGTGTAATCAAATGATCGCTCCCTCTAATGCCCCCCTTTGCTACCGTCGCATGGTGCAACGTTTTTTGCAACGCTGATCGCTCTCTGCTATAGGAACTCAGCAGTCCATCCGTCCGCGCCTGTAACAAGCACCCCCCGATAGCCGCACTTTGGGATGTTGCCAGGTGGCGGGTGCCCATAGGTTGAGTTCATGCGCTGTGATTGTGGTTTTTGTGAATATGAATGTCTCTTTGTGCGGTTCCGTGAAACGAGCGGGGCGGCCCTGGAATTTAGTGGGCCTGACGCGCTTAGAAAACACCTTGCTGTGAGCTGAGTGCGACCGCCGGTAGGGCAAGCCGTAGCTCTACGTATTGAATTACGCTGTCATCGGGCAGTGCATCTTCACTTGCCTGTCAAAAGCAAGGGTCGAACCGTGAAGGCGTTGAACGCTGTTGGAATTGAACAGGCGGCGAGAAGTTGGAGCGGGTGGAAGTAACAGTGTACCATGTAGGTGGGAAAAGTAGTCATATAATATATGGAATAGGGTGAGTCGGGAGACTCTGCGTGTTTGTTCGAGAGATGATTTAATGAGGAGTACGCTGGCGTGTGTAGTTCGATGAAATAAATCGGGCAGCACGACTTTGGACCGACTCGAGCGATGTGATTAAGTATTCTTGGTAGGGGCTCCAAATGGCGGAATTCCAGTTTGCTTCTAACTAAGGTTTCGTGTGCCATTTTCCTAATTTCCGGAGGGGACAGACGTAGTCTTCTCTTCAAGTAACCTAAGGACGTGGATGCATCAGTTACAGTATTCGAGATATGCTCCGACCACGACAGTTTGCTGGTAATGAGGACGCGTAGGCATCGATACGAAGACGTATGTGATAAAGCCGGAGAATGAAGTTTAATTTGATATATATCAGGCTGGTTTATGGCGTGAAACAACCGCGCATTTGCTCTTTGAGACATTTTTTTTAAATTTCCCGGATATCATAGGTAGCCGTGTAGCTAGTTTCTCTGTACATCTAAAATTTTGAAGTCCTTTTATGGTTCACGGCTGACCCAGTGGTTTACATACTTTTATTATCATTTTTTTGCAACACCTATTGTTTTTGCTGTTGTGAATTTGTTCTTGTATGGTGCTGAGGACAGTTCAATAATAAAAATAAAAGAATAAACCAGGCTAAAAGCGTCAATGCCATGAAATCGCGGAAAACAATTTGCTTCGAGAAAGTTATGAGGTGGGAAAACACAAAACTAAAAATGCAGCTTGGACGCTAACGAGCATAAAATCTTAGTCTATGTAGCAGCAGCAAGCACGAGTGCTGATTTATCAGTGTGAAATTTTACGCTTGCAACAAACTATCCGCAAGAATATGTTTCATGCCTTATATGTCGGAACAACTATGAAACATAATTGTCTGCACGAAAACTGCATAAAAGTAGAGACAGGCTTTTTGTTTTGAAATCTGTTTCTCTAGCACGAAGAAAGTTTAGAGTTTCTTTTTTTGTTTACACGTAAGAGCATTGCAGCCACACACGACATGAAGTTCAGCGCAAAAGATTTTTCTTGTGACCGTTTAAGCAGAAAACGACCGAATCCATCAGCGCCGCCTGCCAACGCGTGCTGGTTGAACTCTTACTTAAAAAAAAAAAGAACTGCGTAATGAACTTTTGTCGAGGAGTTCCTGCAGAGGTAATTTGTTTCTCAAGTCCACGCGGCCGCTTTATCGAGAGTTCGATGCTGCGTCAGTTCAGAACCTGACAGCACCTATCCAGGTGCTGGCCGCGAGAACGGTAGACTGCAGCCCCAAACGGTCGAAGTAGTGAAACCTGCAAGACCATGCTACGTCTTTCTTTCAAGAAGACGCGCTGTTTACCTTAAATTGCGTTGTTCAAAGCACTCAAGCTTATCAGCGTATGGCTGCGTAAGCACAGAACCCACTGTCTAATGTTTGCTTGTCATTTATGTCAAGGCGCTTTATCATTTTACGAATCACTTTATCCGGCGATGTATGAGGCGTTGTATGGATTGCCGCACAATTCAAGCTAGTGCGGCGCTTGACAACGCGCAGAGCCGCCACATCCTGATCGCAATAGGGGGACTAATTGGCGGGTTCTAGTACCCGAGACAAAGTACGCACTGAGCGTAGTGTGGACTGTGCCGGAGGTTGAAAAGACAGAACTTGCACTAAGGAAGACGCCAGCTAAAGATACGTCTCTCAAGGGGTATTCACACGAGGGAGAAATGCGCGGGGGACACGGGGGGAATGCGGACCTCGTGACCACGACGTCACGGATTAGTGAGTAAGAGTGACTCGGAAGTACCAACACGTATACACCAGAGCACGCCTGTCTCGCACCCAGGCTGCTGGCGAGCCGAGCGGATACTCTCGCACCCAGACGCCGGGCTGACGGGGCTGCCAAGGCGCGCGCGGGCTGCACCAAGTAAACAGGGCAAGCTGCAGTTCTGAGGCTTTAAAGTGCGAAAAAGTACCTGTTCACGCCGCTTCAGCGTATAAGAGCTCGTCTGGGCACTACTGCGTCGTCTTTGGATGCCAAAACAAGCAGCGCAACAAGAGGATATTAGCGTTGTCTGCGACGATTACGACGCGCCACGGAAATAGTGCCGGTGCGGTGTTTTCAGCTTCGCCGCGAGTGGATAACTGTGATTCAAGCAAAAAAACTAGGAGCCCAGTGAAAATGCGCGAGTAAGTACACTAACAGCGTGTATTCTGCAGTGTGATGCCCACCTATTTCATTTTGCGAACCTAATTTGCGTGACACACAGCTGGGTTGAAGGCAGCCGCGAGCTTTGTGTGGGGGTGCACTTCATACCTTTGAGCGTTTCCTTTGACGAAAATCAAGTGCAGGGTAGCGCTTTCAACCACAAGCAATCAGCATGCTTTGCCATTTTCAACGTAGTATTAAACTTTAGTGCTTTTGATGGCATCCACGCCTTAGAGATTTCGTCTTCAAGAGGTAATAAATGGCACGGTGCTCCTCAACAGCTGGCCAGAATTTCGTGCTTTCATTTCAGTGTTTGATGTCCCCAAATTTATCTGGACACGAGGCATGCAGCTGCACATAATACATATATTGGCACGTAAGTAAGCAGTACTCGCACCAGTGTCCTTTACGTCGCAGGCGTACCTAACCGGCTTAACTAAGAGTAGCACAGTTTCGCTTGTAAAGCACCATCCTTACAAGAATAAAATCGCGCAGGTAGCTTCCAAAAGCGATCGCTGAACGATACTGCAGGTTATACTCTCTGATAGCCCGCTTTTGTGAGCAAGACGCATTATTGTAAGAGCGCTCGTGAAACAAAAATTACGTTCCGCGAAACTATACCCGTAAAGCGTACTCTGATTATTACGCGATGCATGCTGAAATAATGAGCTTTCACAAAACTTTGTGCACAGCTTGTAATATGGGGCAACAAAACATCGTTTCACTCTTTCGCGAGCTGCACGGCAATTACGATTCACGCGTACTACAGCGAGAACGTTTTTTTACAAATGTAACAGCGTACGTATCTGACGAGGTTGCTTCCGCAGCCCACTCAGCACTTACTGTATACATTGTGGACTTGCATGAGCAAGTTGTTCTTGATGTTCCAATAAAATCAGCGAAAATGTCTAGGCTAGAAAAGACGCGAAACACGCTCTCCGACGGGCTGAGTTTCGGGAGTTTCACGTTTGCTCTGTGTAGCGTCTGCTGGCGTGGCAGCCCGCGCATGTTGTTTCGTCGTGTGTGCGATAGATGGCGAGACGCGCGATGCAAATATGGCGATGCGCATGGAATTCGCTGTGTTCTGGTCTATAAGGCATGTAACTGAAGGCATTTCGATGCTGAAAAAAGACGAAGTACGGAACTTTGGTCACAATCGCACCAACCATGTCTACTATGATGTGTCTGCTGAAAAGTTATTGCTTCCTGTGTAGACATATATGGTGAATGTGTTAAGGCGTTTATTTGTCGGCGCTCAGCGACAATACACAATGACGACAGCCAAGGCAAACCACGGACTTTCAGCGCGAGCGGCGTTCTTTCAGGAAGGAGCCGAAGAAGACGACCCATTAGAAGGTGCTGGAGAGCGCAACCCATTACACAGTTCTAAGGCTCCACTAGAAATGGTTTAATTATGAGATCTCTTTTATTAGGTGCAATCAGCCTCTACCCCGAAGTATTGTTCATGTTTTAAATGAGGAGCATTTCTTAGTCGCATCCGCGGCGTCGGCCGCCGTCCACCCCACTGCGCATGCTCGGCTCGCCTCGTGCCGGCAGCAAGCCTCTCCTCTCCCTCCCTCCTCTCCGTTCCTCCCTCCTCTCGATCAAACGCGGGCGGTGTGTATATAAGCGGCGGAGCGCGCGTTCGGAATTCAGTCAAGGGCGTCTTTACTTAGCTTTCGCTTGACTTGACGCTTTGCTTGACTCGAGTAGATGCGATGGAAACAACAGTACCTTTAATCAGCGTCCGACCACTCGTTGAAGGCAACGTTACCCCACCCTCACTGTCGTCGGCGTCAACAGCAGCAAGCAACGCAGAAGACAAGGCTGCGAAGAGACGAGCATACGACGCTGAACGCAAGCGTTTGAAGCGAGCTGCGGACCCGGAACTTCGTGCACGCTGGAGCCGTTCAAGTCGTACTTGGTGTGCGCATCGTGTAACAGTTAAGCATTCCCAAACCATACCCAATTACGCAACATTCACGCGATACCCCCACCACTCTGCGACGCATTTACTTGAGTTCCCCCGGTGGGAAGATGCGGGCGACTTTTTCCAACTTTATTCTTGTGTTCCCGCAACCTATCATTGATGCACCTTCCTGATTGTCCTACGTAACTCTTCCCGCACGTTAGCGGGATGCTGTAGATGACCGCTGTCTTTTACGTGCGCTACAAGGAAACTTACTGAAGACGTGCTACCAACAAGGCCGCATCGCTTCCCTCGCGAGCATTTGTCCCCCGTGTGAATACCGGTTCAGCGCCAGCGAGGGGAAGTGCACCGAGCTGGCAGTGTTTTCGGGCGCGACCGTGTACCAGCACCGTCTGGATGTTGACTTGGTGCAACGACTTTCTTTGGCAGCTCGCGCTAGCTCAGCAAGGCTCGGTGCGTGATGAAAGTAGCGATGGAGGAAATCTAAAACACTGGTGATATAAACGCTGCACAACGACACAGAGGTCGTGCAACTATAGTTACGTAAACGTGTTGGGCGGGGGGAGGGGGGGTGCAGAAGCAAAAGAAATGTCTAGGAATTCAAACTTGACTAAATGGTGAAGTGATTAGGGGGCATGCCTTTAGTTAAATGCATTATCGAGGCCACGTGCAGCCGCTAGTTATTGACAACATTTAATGGGAAAGATGCAACATACTGACCTTGTCAAGGAAAGGCGTAGGCACAGTACCTACGCGAGGGTTGAAGGGGCAAAAATGAATGAAACTAGCAAGAAGCATTTATAGACTAAGAGCATATGCGAACGAAAAAAAAAAAAACTTGGCTGGGAGTAGAATAACTGTGGACGGGTAGTGATGGCAGAAATTGAAATAAAGATTTGACTGATCGTGCTATAGGCCATGTTATTCGGGGATAAAAACGCGCACCTGGAGAATCTAGACGGCTGTACTGAATCTAGCGGCTAGCATGGTCTGAATCTGCAACAAGAGCCGAACCGTATACTTCTTAACAGAAATAATATGTGCCTTTGAGGCTTTGACAGAAAACATGGGGATGCAGAAATAGAGGGTCGTATTACCACTATGCGTTCACCTCAGAAGCGGTCTATAAACGAATAGTCGAAATGACGATACATTCATTCATTCATTCACAAAACTCCATCTGTAAGAGTCCTGAAGTCCGGTCTTTTCAAACCGAGGAGGGCCGCGTCCACGTCAGCACCGTCAGGCCAAGCCTTGTGATGATAGATGAACACACGGAAAATAGCTTGGGAAGCGGTCATAAACGTATACCCTTCAAGCGTAAATAAGATACCGCTGCTGTACAAGAAGCAGTGACACCACCATAAAGCTTAAAGGGGTCATGAACCACTTTTCCAAGTAATAATCTAATGGCCTCAGTATCGGAGTGTACTGCCTCCCGAATCGATTGCCGCAAAAATTTCTCGAATCCGTCAAGAATCGGCGGAGTTACGGGGGTTTGGCGCACGCTCCCAGCGCTTTCTCTCTTTTCTCGTGCCGGCGAGCGCACTGGAAGCTAGACAGGGAGGGATGGCACGGGGGAAAGAAGTTACGCCAGCGCGCGTCATGAAACGCGATCGCTCTCCCGCTGTGATTCGCTTGCGCGAGTGCGGCTACCGTGTACTGAGGAGTGCGGCGCCGGCAAGTGGTGGCACCCCGCGGCAAGAAGCGCATCTGATCCGAACGCCGCTCTCGATTTACGTCGGCTATCGGCCAATAAGCATGCTATGTCTCTTGCTACGTACAGCGGACAGACGCCCCGCCCACCGACGAGAGTGAGAACCGGCCTCTGTTTGAAAAGAGGGTGCCTGGGGAAACGGCAACTTCGCGCTCCGCTTGTGGCCATTACGCGGCGCGCACGACTGTAATATTTGGCAGAGCAGTTCATAGCCGTGTCAGCTTTCCGCAGGATGTGTTTTTTCAGCAAGCCCAAGGAGTGCTTCATGACCCCTTTAAAGGGGCACTGACACAAAATTTCGCGGCCGAGATAGCCTGCGGGATCGATTACCGTGAACATGCATATATCATGTGCAAAATATCAACAGCGAATATAGCTTGGAAGGTATTTTAAATGAATGCTGAAGTTTGCGTGAGCGATCGACATCCTCGCTCTATTGACACTGCTGCTTCCGTTCCGTGACCACGCTGCAACAAGTTATGATGACGTCATAGCCGCCATGTTTTTTTTTTTTGTCGCGTTTGCTCCTGCAGCCTACTGCTCGGCGGCTGCTCGCGAAACATGCGGAAGTGCGTCACAGTTCTGTGTGCTCACGTGATCGAGCGCTGCACCCGCTAAGTGGTGATAGTTGGACCCGGAGGCTTGTCGTTTTTGAAACCGAAACTGACACAGGCCGGTAATGAGGAGCCTATAATTAATTATCTGTCGCACTCTGCGGCAAACGATGTGCCGTGTTATGACTAACAGGCCCCCAGCAACACATTGCCGCAAAAAAACGCGAGGCCAACATTTTTGTGTCAGTACCCCTTTAATGAAAAGCATCCAACAAAATTGGCAAATGATATAGAAAAGAAAGGAGGCATTTCCTACAACAGATGACGAGGAAATGGAGAAGGCCATGCAGCGGGAGATAACAGAGGTAAAGAGCTGCTGGAGTAGAGACACAAAACCGCCTAACAAGAAAATAAAGAAAGCCGTACATACCTCCAGATAGGTCGAGAAATTACACTAAAGCTAAGAATGTGGAATTGTAGGTAGGATACATACCTGTGAAACATTGCACTGGCGAACAAAGGCGTGGACAGGATAGCGAGAGGCATACAACGCCATACAACGAGACATACAACGATCAGTTGGCGTTGAAGTCTGGCGTCTCCTCCTGTCCTCTCCATGTCTCTGTTCTCCAGTACAATGTTTCACAGTATTAACCAGAACCAAATAGCAAAACTGCCAACGCTTAGAATGCTAAATTGAAAAATTTCGGGAGGGGTGCTTGAACCTCCTACAACCGCCCCCTCCCCCCATGGCCAAGCCAGTGGTGTGTGGGGCATGTAACTGTTTTGACACTTTACGCCTATAAAACTCTCCTTGTTAATTTTTTCTCTGTAAGACTTATCCTCTGTGACTAACCTTAACGAGGTCGCCCACACCCGCGCGAGCGAGCTAACCCACCGCGCCGGGTTGGACGGAGGCGGTACCTCGGGGACTGGTCTGGAGGTCTTTCGAGATCCTTTATTCGCGTCCAACGAGGTTTATAAGCACTACCAGCTGTCTCCACTCCAGGCCGTAGGCTGCCACGCTTTGAATGCTGCAGACCAGGTCTTATCCTAGTCTATAAACCCTAAGTTGTAGCACGGACGCTTTTCAACCGGACTGTCCCGATTGTGGCGCGCGAAGCACTTTTGATCAGATGCTCTGGCGGTGTCCCTCCTTACGGGGCCCTCAACGCCTCACTGAAGAAGAGTGGTGCTCCGAGCTGAGGAGCTCGAATCTACCACATTTAAGGGCCGTTCAGAGGGCCCATGACACGGCGGTGAGGCTTGGCCTCCTCGCCCCCACGTGGGAGCGGCCCGCGGCGCTGCCGCCCTGAACGGCTGCGGTGTGCGGTGCTCCTCAGGACTATCTTAATAAAGTTTATTGTCTGTCTGTCTGTAACTAGCGTTCTTTCGCGGGGAGGTGTAATCATGTGACAAATGAAGCCGTATCAAGAGAACCCGAGGATGAAGTGAGCGTGCACGTCTCTCGTTCACAGAGTCACACAAGTCGACAGGATAGCTTGGATATAGCCATTGGCAGCCGACTAATCAGCCGCATATCATCAGCAAAGCCCTCAACAAGACACCTTGACCGCATGCAGACCACAGAAGCAGATCCCCACTGTGACTAGCATCATGACAGCACCATCGGCGGACTTTGGCATCCTAAAGTCGCGGCCGCTACATAAAGGAAGGTTCGACCTGCGGCGTCGCGTCGCCGTCAATAGGCGAGTGCGTCTCGGCTGAGTTGACGGTTCCCGCCGCTGTTTTTGGTGAGGACGCCACCGTTCAGGGACACAAGATGGACGCCGGTTCGTGCCAGGGCGTGGTCGCCTCGGTTTTACGCTTTTACCGCGAAGCTGCGTACCTGTCGTTGGTCGGAAAATTTTCGTCGCGTAAACACATAACTATCATCATCATTAACGGGTATGTACCGCAGAAGTTGGGCAACAGACGGGCCGCGTATAACAAGGGGGTGAGAGAAAGAGAAAAGGAAAGATAGGGAGAAAGAAAGAAGGACTGAAAGAGAGAAAATATTGGCCAAGAAAATTGCTCACGAGGGGGCGGTATTCGAACCCGCGTGACCATGATCCAAGCAAGCGTCTTAACTACTCGACTATACAGGCACTTTAAACATTGAAGGCAAACGGTATATCGTTCCTTGAAACCAGGCATATAGCATAGAGATCAGTATTCGTTTCAATAAAGAAAAGCACAAAACAGGCATCAAAACCACATGATAGATGATAAGGCACCTCTGAACAATGGGAACACCCTCCCACGCTTGCCGGTAGAGATTAGGTTGCAGCTGCTTTGCACTTCATACGAGGGCTTCGAATCACGTCAAACGACCCTTTCTTCTCCAAGCGCATGTTTCTCACTTTCATATATAAACATCTTCCACCTCATTCAGTTCATTCTAAGACTGGAACGGAAACTAAAGACATCAGAAAAACAGCGTGAATACAATGCTCGACGGAAGGAACAAATTCGTCCGGCTGAAAATGGTCGCGAAACCAATCACAGCGACCACGCAACGATTATCTCTACAATTACTCTAAAGTAATGAAAAAAAAAAAAAACACGCCCTTCCCCCATTACCATGTGTGGTGTTTTATACAGCTTCGCTTGACATTCACGTTCGCATGGTGGGCTTCTGTTCGTTTGCTTTTTGCGTGATCGTGTGTGTGAGCGAGTTTTCTCGTGCTTGTCTAGGGTTCTTTGGTGGGCGCTTGCATGGCAGCCAGCCTTTTTTGTAGTGCAATGCAGCGAAACTGTTGTGTGTCGCTCTGCGACTCAACGTCAGAAAATACGCCACTGTGAAATATCGCGAGCTCCCCTGCGGCGTTGAAAAGCGTTGCTTAAGAATATCTCTCGCCAGGGGCTGTCGGGAAAATGAAGCCAGTAGGTGTCAAGTGATAGGTCTCTGGCATATAAGTTGTCGCGTAAATCTCTCTCAAGGAAGGTTCTCCGTTTACAAGGAAACCCTTCTTTGTTTTTAATGAAATTGCAAGAAATGTGTTGAGCTGCTGGTCGAATCATGTCGAATCAACTTATGTCGCCGGCACTTGCACTTGTAAAGTTTCAATAACTAACTGCACGTAATTTGTTTCCAATTTATGAATTAATAAGGTACATCCACGTGTGTAGAAAGAAGTTGTTAGGGGTTTTTAGTTTGTCCGTATACTTTTTAACGTCACGGTGGTACCGGAATACCGGATTTGTTTACCATGTTACCGGTACGCATGTTTTAACAAAGTTTTAGCTTCCTATACGTAAGCGTTTACGTACGTCTTCTTGGATGTGGGCGCGAAAAAGACAAGGACGAAGGGAAGAAAGTACGCACAGACTGGCGCTTATCGTCTTTCCTCTAGTTTTCCATTATAACGGACGCATGTGTTCCTATGAAGTAAATAGACATAGCGATGGGATGTTTCAGGCAGAAGCTCTCGATATGAGTGCGTTACATTCTCACGCATCGGTCTGTCATCCAAGAAGCATGACAGGCCAACAAGCCCGCATCGCTACCTTCGTCAGTTTACGAAAACGACTAGATGGTGATGATAACTACATTTAAACTGTATTTATTTTAAATAATATTCAATCACGGCTGCGGCAAAATTGTAATAGGTTTTTTTTTAGTGTATGCGGTATTCCGGTATACGCAAATAGGTGTAGGACTAGCGGGTTCTTTGTTTTCGCCTAGTGCTTTTGAGGGAAAAAAAGATTAAAAAGGCAACTCACTTGTAATTACGCCGTTGCAAGGATTTTAAACCAGTAGTATAATGAACCACG
Organism: Rhipicephalus sanguineus; assembly: GCF_013339695.2. Lineage (NCBI taxonomy): Eukaryota > Metazoa > Arthropoda > Arachnida > Ixodida > Ixodidae > Rhipicephalus > Rhipicephalus sanguineus. The sequence goes on along the minus strand of NC_051177.1, from coordinate 216,087,582 downwards.
TTTCTGCAATAACAATCTTGTGCTTGCCTTGTTCATCTAGGCCCCGACAGATGGCACCGCCTCTCCGGTCTCTCAGGGGCTTTAGGCCTCTCACGTTTACGGCTCCTGAATTCTAGGTCAGTCTAGCTTCGGCTTTCCTACTCAAACAACGACGTCGTGATTGGCGCTCGCACTTCAAATTATTTTGACTCGGCGGCTAAAGTCTCCGTAAAGCGGATATCGCAAGTAGCCACGAACGAAGGTGAATTCGCGAGATATGGTGGTAAATTTTAATGTTGAACGCATCCGACGAGTAGTTTACGTTTCGTGAAAGCAAATCTACATTCCGTAAAGGTGAACGCATGCTCAGATTCCATCCGGTATTCCGGTAACACGGTAACGTTAAAAGTATACGGGTAATCTAATAGATTATTCTGAGAGTGGGTGGGTAGCAAGGTGAGCTTCATGCCAAGTGTGGGGGCGAGGGGAGCTGTTGGGAGAAACATGCCTATCAGGAACACCGACAGGAGAGTGGAGAGAGAGACGAAAAGCTGGATTTTGGAGGAAACGGCGCCCGGACCCTTCGGGCGCCCTCCTCAGATACGTGCCTGCGTCACCCGCTGCTTCATCTTGAAGAGAAACGTAAATCTACCGACAACAATTCGTAATAATCAGGAGATTTCATTTCGGGTGAGTTGTTGCATTACCTCAGTAAGTGGATACAAGTCGTCTTTCCTGTAGCTTTCCATCAGCGCACGCATGTGTTCCCATGAAGTAAATACACATAGCGATGGAATGTTTGAGGTAGAAGCTCTCGATATGAGTACGTTACATTCTCACGCATTCCGCGATACGATCACGCGGGCAGCCGCTACGGAGAATACTGAGGCCCACTGTACAATAAATTTTCACCCCTGAGGCACTGTGTTCACGTCTGTGGCTTAAGCATTATTTCTAATGGTGACTTAAATATTCTACCTGTAATGTGCAACTAGAAAACGCATTATTTGCGGCCTGATTAGAGTCATGCAACTAGAAAACGCATTTTTTCCGGCCTGATTAGAGTCAGTGTCACGCGTACCAACGCACTGTAAAAGTCTTCCATCACAAGCTGTCGTCCCCGACCAGTGGCGCCACAACGAACAAGCGGAGAACTAGGCCGGAGACGCCGTTTCGGCGCCACGAAACATGCCGCACCTTTCTTTTTTTTTTCTTTTTTATATAGCGGCCGTGCCAAAGTACACCGGATCAGCGGGCGATGGACACGTAGCGGACTGGCTTTAACCTTTTGGAACGCCACGCTACCGCTGCATCGTGGTCCGAACAGGATATGATCGCCAACTTCAATGACAGTGAGGACCGGTGAGGCATTCAAGTTTTATGTTGCACACATATTTCAAAACAACGAATCAGCGGAAACAATCAAAGAAGAGAGGATCACTCGTTTTAAAGAATACGATGAAGTCTGGTCTAAAACTCACCATCAGGAGGCATTTCAACTCGGTCATCACAGTAACAAGCAATCTTCACGTAGCAAGCATTTTTGCCAAACGTGCTTTCATGTTCGAAAATCGTCGACCACTGCCCCACCTTGTCAATCTTACGAATATACAAAATGCATTCGAACGCCGAACATGAATTTACCACTCCCACAAGACAAAGTAAAGCATCTGCTGACTGGAAGGCTCTCAAGACGTTTCCCGAAAAGACACAATCCTCCACCAGGTTTTTGTTTCGTAGATAAATCGGCATTTTCTACCAATTCACAGTACTTAGGACTCGAGGCATTACAAAACTACCCGAAGCACTTGACGCCTTGTGTCGCATTCCGGGCCCACAAAATGGCTTGGCATTACCTGACATCGCCATTGCTCGCACGCCTCTCACGATCGCTGCATTTACGCTGGACGAGCTGGCGAACGCGCACGAAACCAGACCACACCACGACTTTCCAGAGCAGGGATTTCTGCCGGAGATTTTCAGCTAAACTCTTCTGCAAGGTGTTAAGGCGGAATGCCAACATGCCCAAGCTCACGTTCTTTCAAGGACACAAGCATTCGCCATCAGAATCTCGTAAATCCATACATAGCTGCTGCGATTTCGTTCAGCTGTGAACCAGCGGAGTGTCGAAGGTATATGGATTTGAGCATTCTTTGCAGAAAGGAACGTCAAGGAAGTTTTCTGCACAAGCGATCTGCACCTAGGATGAAACCAACTAAGAAAAAACCACAGGAAACAACGAAAGAGACTGGAAGCTGCCACTTGAACAACGCAGGGACACATCCATCGCCCCATCAGCCTCAGTCATCGCTCACGCAAACTGGAAGCACGGCCGCTGTTTCAGCCACGACACAAAATCCGGCGCCTACAACATCCGACCTTTCAATGCTACAAGCATTATCAATCTTGTTCGTCCCTCACAACAGCTCAAGCCGTGTCCACGTGCAGAAAATACATACGTTATCCGATGTGGAACAGAAGTCTTGCCCGCCAGAGCTATGCTGCACGTCACCGGACTATGTTAGGAAGATCTAGTGAGGCCGTTGGGGGGCAGGGAACTACTATTGTTCATTTCTGTTCGTAACTCGAGCATTCTTTCTGGGGGAGGGGGACTCATGTGATGTATGAAGCCATTCCAAGAGAAGCCGAGGATGAAGAAGTGAGCATGCATATAATAAAGGCATGGCGTGTGGGCCATGGGACGTCTCCAATTCCAATCCATAGCGACACACACACACACACACACACACACACACACACACACACACACACACACACACACACACACACACACACACACACACACACACACACACACACACACACACACACACACACACACACACACACACACACACACACACACACACACACACACACACACACACACACACACACACACGTTTGCATTGTGAAAGGAAGAAAGCACACACTAACTCACCCAATCCTGAAACAAGAACGTTTAACAGTTCAAAGTCTAACGTGGAAGGCTATCGCCAGAACAACCACGTAAAAATTGTCTAGGGACGACCGAAACAAGGAGGCCCTCCAACTCCGTTGTTTTTTACGCTTTGTCTGAAGGGCGCGGCAGCAGAATAGCGACTCTTGCTCGTCTTGTTTTACATGCGTTATGGAAAAATGTCGAAGACCATTCGTGGACTACGTGATTGACATAGTTAAGCTAGCAACAATTCAAATGATTAACAGGAATCGGCAAAGAGGTGTGGCCACATATCAAGACCTAAGCTTTAACAAAGCAAAATCCAATGTTATGATTCTGAATGAGATAAAGAATATTGATGCTATATCGATGCAACAGCAAGCCATATCTAAAGCCAAGCATTGTAAGCGCCTAAGTGTAGAGAAAACCAATGAAGGAAAACCCTATGCAAGCGTGCACCAAGATTATAAGAGAATAAATGTTCAAAGCAATGGCGCAATAATAAACATGCACGAAGCCTTTGGTGTTACAATAAATATGAGGCGGTGCATGGAACTTGTAAAGGAGAGGGCAGATTGACTTTGAGGACCCACCAAAGAAAAAAAAGAACTATAAATGAGTCAGCGAAAGCAAATATAAGTTGGGCTTCATTTGCTGTGAGATCAGTAGGCCCAGTGATTTTAACGTGCAACGGTTGTAGCCAGTGAAAGCCGGTCAGACTGAAAAAAAAAGAAACAGCTACGCATGCCAGCATGCAAGAAAAGACACTAGCGACCAAAGCGCACAAGTAGATGTACACCCGTGAGCAAGAGCATATGGACCACGGGAGCGCGTGCCGAGAATATTGGTCTGTCCGCGTTCGCCAGAGCAATGCCCTCGAAAGCGCAATGCTCTCGCCGCCAAACGGTGCACACATAAATTTCGGCATGCACTCCCGTGTTCCGTATACTTTTCCTCACGGCTGTACAAAAGTAGCGTGAACACGAAATGGAGCAAATGATAACACGAGTTCGCGTTCAAGTGCAAATATATTCAAAACGTCAATAGACAGCGATCCGTCGTGAAAAATATCAAGCAGCAGAGACGGCAATGGAGTAAATGATGGAAAGAGGAAAGAAAGAGTATGATGATTTACAAAGGCAGGGCTTGCCGCAGTGGGCGACACCAGGGTATTTTGACGGACGGGGGTTGTTTAACGAGCATCTAAATGTAAGTGCAGCGTCGATTTTTGTATTTCGCTCCCAGGTGCGGTCTCACTAAAAAGCGTGGATGATAATCGTTCCAATTAAATATGTTGTGCAGAAAAGCCATTGAGATATTTTTTTTTATTTCTTGAGGTAATTCGAAACAACGCAAGACATTACAAGGATGCCTCGCATTTATAAATAAAGTGCCTTGCGGCAAGCCGAAGATGGCAAGCCTCGCTTCACCTGGCCGTTTCTTCCATTATTCACTACGGATTAGGCACGCAGGCAGCGGACATCGGTGACCCCGCGCCTCAATGATGGATGCATTTGGAGCGACCCTTTAGCTCTAAGGTGGAGGCACACGAAAGTAGACACATACATGTTTAACACGACCACCATCTGACAATGTGGCTACTATAGTAGTTCTCAGGAGTCGCAAGTACACTCTCACCACTGTAACGTATACGGTAACCTATAACGGCAAGCAACTTATAATTCACATGGTACGTGGTTGTTCAAATAACTTAATTCATGTGTTTTCTTCATTTTCCACGAATTCACTTATTAAGCGCACGCAGACGAATACAAAAAGGGAAGGCAACAGGACAAGCGCTTACTCACAACTAAAATATTTATTGAACAAGAAAGGATATAAATACAACCAACAAGTGATCGACGCATGCGTGACAAGACAATTATGGTTAAAATGGCGATAAACTATTGTGGAAAGTTATCAAGGAAAACAAACTCCTTCTCATGCAACAAAACTGAAGGTTCGCTGACACACTGATCCCCTCTTTTTCTTATATGAAATGCTTCAGTCATCTCTCGGGTTAGCTGATTGCTGCTTCGAAAAATTATTTCGGTATCACATAAAACAGGATAGCAGCCACACTCACTGCAATGTGCTGCAAGATGTGGAGCTCCGACGATTTAACCGCTGAATGGTGCTCTCTTAGACGCACATTTATGAAACGTCCCGACTGGCCAATGTATACTTTACCGCAGCTAAACGGGATCATGTACACAACTCCCAATGCGCACTCTACAAATTTTTTGTTGTGTTTAACACGACATTGAGGCAGTTCCTTGCGGATGCGTGAACAAATTGATTGCAGTTTATTTTTTGCCGAGAAAAGCACATCTACATTAAACCTATGGTACCTATTTGCTTAAGTTCGTGCGATGTTCTATGTAGATAAGGAATAACTGCTAGCCTCCTGCCCTTACGACAGTCACTGCGACTGCCCAAATGATCTCGTACATTGTTTTTTAGTTTCTTAACGATGTTGTTGCACACTGACCTAATGACATTTCGGGGATACCCTGCTAGTTCTAGCTTGTTGACCTGGTTGTCAAAGCTCATTTTCATTCTGTGTTGGCAAGACTTTTTCAGAGCAAAACCTAAATTAGTGTCGATGATGCTCCTTTTTACCAGCTTTGAGTGGCTGGACATGTAATTAAGTATAGGTTCTATAGATCTAGGACAATAGTACCAGCAAACATGTTGCGGTTCGAAGACCAAGTTAATATCAAGAAATTGCAGTTGGTTGAGATGCGGCAGTTCAAAAGAAAATTTTAGTTTCATGGCTGTTTCTCTAAACACTTTCAAAATATTTACTAAGTCTTGCGTCAAATCTGAGGAACTACTGAATACAAGAAAATCATCAACATATCTGAATACACGAATTACCAGTCCTGACAAATGCCTTTGAATTCCTACGTCTAGCTTCCCCAGAAAAATTTCGCTTAATATCGGAGTAACTGAAGAGCCTATACATATACGAGAGCGCTGGACACAGACTTCCCCCCCAGGTCACGAACGTTGACTTCAAGTAGAAACTGAGTAATTCTAGGAAGCTAGAAACCGATGTTCCACAATTCAAGCAGAAGGAAAGTTCATCATTATCTAGCGTGATGCAGTCTTTAACGCACGTCATCAATTCGTCATGAGGTATGGAATAGTATAAATCTTCTATTTCTATACTGAATGCACTATGTCAGTTCAAATCATCAGTGCTTAGAAACTTGACCACCGCTTCAGAATTGCTAACACGAAAAGGATCCGATATAGAAAGACACTCCAAATTCTTTTGCAGATATCTAGATACAACATTTTGCCACGTGTCTCTTTCAGACACAATCGCTCTGAAGGGCATATTGGGCTTGTGCGTCTTAATGGAAAAAAAATATATCGAGTTCAGAACGCTTAGCGGATTTCACCGTGGCGGCCAAACGTTCACAATGCATGTCCAGAAGCAATGAACGAGCCCTTTCCTTTATTTTTGAGCTATTGCACTTTACAGGCACAACATTCTTAGCAAGCGTTATCGAAGCCTTCTCAGAAAAAGTGCCCTGGTCTAAAACCACACAAAAAACAACCTTCTTTGTCCTCTACAAGAAGTTGTAACTTGTTACAAGGCATGAATTGACAAATTCGACGAATTCTGTCCACACCCTGCTTCCTACTTTCAGTCTTAGCGATGGCATCAAAACAGTCCGAGATACACCTAGTTCGTTCCTCATCCACCACTTGCCTGGAGATAGAGCGTGCTGACACCAGCTTGTCCACACGCTTAAGTGAAGGCTCGAAGCGAAACTTGGGACCGAGGCCGAGAACATCGAGCGGCTTGGCAGGAATGGTGAACTCGCTGAGGTTTAGCACTTTCCCTGCTTGCACCCGCGACTTCTTTTTCTTTGGAAGTTGCGGAAGAACTTGGCGCCAGAGAAACTCTGCCGATTCGTTACAAGTGCAACACCAGTCTCTGTAGAACGGCTGCCAACGAGTACCATGCCTAGCAGTGCATGAGACCTTCAACCAATCCTTATAGCACCTCACTTGCCACCACAACTCGGACTGCAGGATCCGGCACAATCTTCTTGAGTGTCCAACGGAGGGTTGAAACCACCCACACATGGCTTGAAGATCAGGAGGACAAGTTCCAAGTCGAATATGCCAAGAAGCCACCCTTGCCTTGCAAACACATGCGGCAATCATTGAAGCCAGCGTAGCCGGGTCTTCTCTGGCGCCAAGTTATTCTGCAACTTCGTAGGCAGTTCATCAACTAGTTGATGAACCGCCTTAGATTGCAGCATATAATTCGAAAGATTTATATCGTGTTAAGGGGGGATGCGGGGCTAAATGTCAACGTCTGAACGGCTGCACTAATTTTAATGACAATTTCAGGCATGGCTCATCTGTTTGATATTATGACATATTCCAATTTTCAGTATCGTAGCATGAACACCAAAAAACTTACAGCTGTTATAATGATGAATCATATATGCTAACATAGGAAAACTATCATTTCAAAAATAACAAAAATGTACGAGTTATTTATAATTTTTAGTCCTCTAGAAGGTTTGTAGTGCAGGACAAGGCCAGTCACGTAGATTTTATTACGTGTCTGTAAAAATGTCGTCGCTCTAAAAGCGAAGATTGCTTTTTTTTTCCTTGTCACTGCATGCCAGACTAGTGAACTTTTTTTGTGTGTTAGAAACTAATTAGGGACCAGAAAAGTGCCTTATCTTGTTCCTGACAAAATTTGTCTAGAAACAACCTTGTAAGCAGCTTTTGGTGAAACAGTTTGGAAGTGAGAGTTTTCCTAAGAGGCTCGTTCCACCAGAAAATGCGAACTGAGAAAAATTCGTTTAAAGATTTTACAACATTCTATTTATTTTGATGGTCAAAGAACATTTATCAAAGTGACCTCCTGGATAAATACGGCTTTCCTCATGAACGTGACACTGCTCTGTGACAATTTCATGCAATCCTCTTCAATTTTTCGCAGCTTTCGAGCTGTGAATGTCGCTCACAGCACGTGTTAATCGCAAAACAGACCACGCGCTGGTCGCTATGAACTCCCAGGGAAACGAACATAGGCCGAGTGGCAGGCAAAAACAGCAGCAAGAACACCGAATTGGCGCGTAAGCAGCTGCGGATGGTCACGTCATACGTTTCCGCCAATTTGAGCGTCAGTTCCAGTTTTCCAGCCACTCTGCTGTCAGCGCGTGGCTCAAAATGTGCCTCTAATTTATTTGTTTATCCTCTGATGTACTCTCGACAGCAGGTCTTCTGTGACGAAAAAGCCCGAAAATCAAACAATCTAACGAGGGCATTCACTTCGCGTTCGGCTTTCTTCCAGCTTTATTTGCAGCCGCGTCTTCAAAGGGTCGTTTCAGAGGCGCTCTCCCCAGCAAATTCGCGTCACCCTCTCGCAAAAAGAATTTTTTAACACGAAAGTGTTTTATGCCGGGGTCCACCAAGACTTCAGTGACGTATTTCCGTCACGGAAATGACGTGGAAAAAATATACACGATCAAATGGCAAAGAAAAGAAGTTTCGTCAACGGGCATCGAACCCACGACCGCTTGGCCCGCAACAACAGATGTCCGGCACGCTATCCACTGCGCCACGGTCACAGACTGTAGAGGCTTTACAAACGCGCCTTTTATATCTACAACTCTCCCGGTCGGCAGGGTGGTGTTGCCCTCTGGGAGAGGTAAAGTAATTCGTCATTACTGTGGCCTCCGCGATTAGCACCTGCAACGCTTTACACGTCCGTCCCATTCGGCACGTTGTCAATGAATTAACACACCGCGAGGTGGCGACCTTAGCCCTAGCGTCGTAAAAGCGTCGGCCTTGTTTATATCATCACGCTAATCCAAACCAAAAGTAGCTCTGCGACGCGCGTCTGCCTCACCTGGCTGTAACACCGCGTTCTCCGCTCACGCGTTCGCTGCGAGAGAAAAAGCGGCCGGGCTACCGGGGCGGCACGACGCGCTTTGCGTTTCCCTCTAGTCCGGCCGTGATGTTCAATCATATTTAACATACCGCGGGATGGCGACCAAGTTCTTCGTCCAATATGCGACGCTCTTCTGCCTATCGCACCTCGTTCTCTGATTACGCTTTCACCGGTAACTACAGCTATCACAAGCGATTGTTTTAATCATTTAGCATGGACGTTAGTCGTCGGGATGGAGATGTACCACAAATCATCAAGTGGGTACGTCCACGTTAAACGGTGCTATAGCTGCCAGACATCAATATACATTGTGCAAACTCTCTTATATCAATGTACAGTAAACATTCTGTTAGTTCTGCAAGGGCACGCTGTACTTTCGTGTTATTCCGATTCCTATGACGGAGGGAGCAACCATGTTTTTTTATTCTTTTCTGCTGTACAGATGACAACCAAACTTGGTGACCGTATTCTTTATGAACGATCTGTCCAGAACAACTCAAATTTGAAAGTGCGTATTTTTTTCGAAAATTGTGTTGTTAGCCCCGCATCCCCCCTTAATAACAAAGGGTGCTGGAGTTGCCATTTATGTTGAAGAAACATAGTCTCACGAGGTGCTGGATGATTATCATGTTGTTAACGACGATATTGAATGCCATGGCGCTTCGAATTCAATGAACAAATTACTATAGTCATATATAGACCACCCATGAGAACAAAAAGCCATTTGATGCGTTTCTTAGAGAACCTACTCTCCAGTTTTCTCGAAACAATAAAATTTTATTTATTGGTGACATCAAAGTTAAGACGCATACAAGTTGACGCGCTTTGGGAGCACGTTCTGGCCACCATTGAATCCACGCTACCTAGGACCACCGACATGGGTGCCACCATGTTGATGGTTAGCTTTGTTAGCTGAGGTGGTCAACCTCAGTTTGGAGCAATCACGTTCAGTGGGATAGCTGCAGTTAGGCGTTCCGTCTAACTGAATGTAACTATGATTTGCGGCAACTGAGGTTCGTCGTAAATGAGGTTAGCGTGCCCGTGTAACTACGGTATTAGGAAAGGTACGGCTTATTCGCAGAGGGCAGCGATTACCGCAGTTTAAGTAGTAGATTCGCTAGAGGACGCCCCTTGAAGTGGCAAGGACGCAAACATTGCTGTGACACATTGCCGCCGGCCAAGCTGCTCCTAGCTGGGCCGCCTAACAGCTACAGACCGCACTTTCCCACGTAGGTGCACCCTATGGGCGGCGTTTCGAGCGCTTCGGCGTGGATGGTGCGGTTACTGAACATGTTGGATGTCGTCATGCAGACGCCAGAACGGAGTGAACCGCGTGCTGAATAACGAGAGTTTGGTGAGCTTGCACTTTAGCCAAACAAAAAAGTAAGTACTCTTTGAAGAAGAAATAAAGAAAACAATGAGAAAGATGTACGGTACATTCTTTTGGGCATCACACACGAAGGCATCGATTGCTCAATAAGCAGCTACGGCTGTGTCCATTTTCTTCTGGCCGGTGATCATTTGCACGAAATTCATACCGCATACTTGCCTAAGACGGACTATCTCTACTCGCACCACCGTGACATCGATAGAGAGAAGGCTCGGTCTTAATGAGATTGTCTGGGATCAATAATTGACTCCTCTGGGTGCTGCGAGGACGCATGTGCAAATAGTAGGGGATATCGAGCTCTGTTCAAGCGCCGATGGACGTGTTCGCGCTGCATGTAACTGCCACTGAAGTGTTTCACTGAATTAAGGGAACAAGTCTGCCAAATCAACAGCCCAACTATCATAGCCAGTAACTCGTAACATTGTCAGCGCTATGTAATTTTTAAAAGCGCAACTGTTTAGCAAGTTGTTTCTTTTGAGTCGATGCAGAAAACTATCATCATCATCATAGGCGTGCGCAGGGTTCCTCATAAGGGGGGGGGAGGTTCATCGCAGCGCCCCCCCCGCCTAATAAGTCAATGTACGAGGCAGATTTTGCGCCCCCCCCCTTTAGGTGACTAGGGGGGTCAATGTATGGGGCAGGTATGCCCCCCCCCCCTCTTAGATGACTAGGAGGAGCGGCCGCCCCCCTGACCTCCCCCCCCCCCCCCCCCGTGTGCACGCCTATGATTATCATAAACGGGTATGTGCGACATAAAGTGGGAAAATCCCACTACTCACCAATGATTCACTAAAAATGAAGAAGGCAACAGTTAGCCCAACAAATGGCCCAAAAAAAAGCGACGGCGGCGAGCTGAAGGCCCCGAGTACGTACACCGAGAGAATACTAGGGAACGGGAAAGGCAACGGCTGCTGCGAGAAGACCCCGAAGCGATGGAAAGCCTACGCCAACGACGACGTGCCCGTAGATCTATGAGAATTGGGAACGCTTGGTTTGCGCGAGTTTCTGTTTCTAGTGTTTGGACAACCGTGCCGTGCCTGTGACTGTCTGTGGTTTAAGTCGAACCTCTCTGCTCTGAGAATCAACCTAGAAACAACCCAGCATCACCGAGCTAAAGGCTTGCAACAACCTAGAAGCAATCTAGAAGCTGCACCACCTAGCTAAGGCCTAGAAACAACATAGAAGCAACCAGATTAGTCTTCAGAATCGTCCACTTTGGATGTTTCAAGCTTTGCGCGACTTAGTGCAAGCTTCGCCAAAATTTTCAACTAGGACATGGTCATCAATGAATGTGGGACATCTGATTATCGAGTGACTTGTGGAAAACATTTCTTTCAAGAAGTATTTGTGGTAAATGTATCGCACTTTACGGAGGGCTTACATATTGTTCATAGACGAACCATAAAAACCACGCTGGAGCGAACAGGTTACTGGGCAGCTGCTTTGTAGTCGCCAAACATGGTGGTGGTGGTTCTTGAGCAATGCATTCCAGAGCAGCACAAATAGGCGCTGGTTTCGCAGTTGTCAATGAATATGCGTAACCTTTAATTTGATTTATTCCTGAAATACATGCAAATAAGTAAGTTAATTGGCGCACTAAGTGATTAAAACGGAAGCTCACAAAACCTATTTTCTGTTAGCCGCTTGTCTTTACCGTAATCGTAACCCCTGCATTTTTACACGTTGTTAGGAATTTGTCGCAGTCATTTTACAAACACTCGGTATTTCCTGATCAGGCGTGTGAACAGAGAGAATGTGACAGATATGTCGATGGGCATCGCCGCCGACGTCTTTAACGCCCGTGGGTGCTATGCACGATGGCCCGAGTTTGGCGAAACTCGGGATCTTTCCGAGCTCTGGCGACACCCCCTTTTGAACAAGCTAACAGTACGAGAAGGTGAAATCCATTTCTCAGCGCGCGCTCCGTTCCATTGGTTACGACGGAACGCGGCGTCACGTCAAGGCCGGTCGAGAGGTCGGGTGGTGTCGTCAAACTAGAGACACCTTCTTTCATTTGTTTGTCGTTCCACTGAGTGCAGAAGTGCATCCATGCAAGGAAAGTGGCAGAAAGTTCTACTAACTATATTTTTGTGTGTGCTCGGGCCGTTTGAATTCACTTTCAAGCGTTTAATCTCTGCACTAAGCATCCTTTAGAATAATCAGCCCCGTGGTCTCTGAGATTAGTTCCGACCGAGCGCCTTACAAAACTGCGGCTGTAGCTAATCGCCGAGGCCACGTGTATAATCACCATGGTCGGCCTGTACATTCTAGCGCGTTGCTCGGCCCGCGCGCGCCCTCTTTGTCCTCTTCTTCATCGTCTGCTCGCTCCCCGAGCACATGCGCCCGGCTGATTAGCTAATCGGCTGGGCGGTATACCTAGACAGCGCCTCCTCTAATTTTCTGTGCCTGGGCGAAGGAGCGGAGCGCAATGGGAACCGACCGTCGGCGTTAGTGCGGCTTTTAGCCGCCGGGCGCCGCCACCGTAGTAGACAAGCCGTCGCGTCGTCGCTCGCGGAAACGAATGCCGTGGCTGCATTGGAAGCTGCTATATGGTTCACTTTTCGGCTGTATTCGCGTTGTTTAAAGTATAATGAAAACTTGTAAACTGGAATCATGAAGCACTTGTCGTTCTGGGCAACCAGCCCATTTTGAAGGCATGTGTCTTTCGCGGCTATTTGATCGAGACGCTCGCGCGTCGTCTGCTAGCCCGATTCCAGAGAGCGCATGCCAGTGATGCGCGGAAAATTGTTTTGTCATCGTTACGTTCGCTTGACTGAGAGTCGGTTATTGACTGTTTGAAAGTCGATTTTCGAAAGCAGCATTTGCCATGAGCTAATACTGCAAACTTGGGCGCTTAAAGTTCCCCGATGCGTGCTCCCGTCTACTGGTGTAGCACACTATACGCAAGCCATGAGTTCATGCGCTAAATAGCGTGAAATGTCACTAAGCTGCTTCCAGTGACAATGTACATAATGATTGTTAGTTGCTTCGCCGGTAGCGCATGTAGTGTCCATGGGCTCCGATTCTTCAGCTTCGGGACCTAATGTCAGCGCTGCATGCACATGACGGCGATCGCGAGGCAGCGTTGCTACTGGTACTACATGCATTCGTTGACTGTTCGGACGCAACACGGTAACGTTTGGAGATACTTGCCATGCTTGATTCGGTTGTTACCTTGGTCTGCAAACGTGAAGGGTAGTCTGCAAAGATTGACACTACTGCATCCTTCGTAAGCCGCCGCTTCTTATATTCTATGAAATCTTCGCGTCGTAAACGACGGCTGCATATTCTAGTGTAGTTTGAAGATGTATTGGGTGACCAATTATCCCGCCTAATTACTGCAAGCCACCTCTACCGAACACCAACGGCAGCTAGAATTTCATGGAACGACAGCCGAACAGTGTATTAAGGCGAAAGCCTTAGATGCCTCATCAAACGCGAAAATTGACCGTCGGCGGCGTCAGCACGAGCAATGAAAAAAATAATTACGTGATGACGTCATCATATGACGTCACAGATCATAAAATTTTGTGACATCGTCGTGACGTCACATAACGTGACGTCGTCATATTACATATTCGCTTGGTCAAAATGGGCCGATCATGGAGGCAGTGCATGCCTCCGCTGATGTGCAGAAAGCTTGCACTGCCTCCGATCCTTGAGGCTGTAAGAAAACCACGTTAGGCGCGCAGGAATATCTCGGAGGGAGGCAGGAAATCTTCATTACATTGACTAGAAGAAAAAGAAGAAGGTGGCTTTCGCCTTTTAGTCGTCTTAGATGAATGCATAAGGAACCCTGTGAGATTTTTTTTCTTTATCAATAAAGAGAAATAAAGAAAAGACAATCGTGATTTCTTTCAATTCCATTTGCAGAGTGAAACACAACGGTATGACATGCTAAGACATTGGGGCGGTTGCATTAGACTGAAATAGAAAATAAAACGCGATACTATCAAACTCGAGTGCAAGTATCGAACCGGCAGCACGGCCTGACAGTCTGCCTGCGGAATACTTACAGCGTGGATGGAAAGACACGCAAACATGCGGCATCTGCATTCTTTGCTGTTTCGTATCTATTTTCAAGTGGTTATAGCCTCGATGATTGATGAGAACACGACGTCATCCATGACACAATAAAAGACCATCTAGCAGCTTTTTATTGCCACCACGGTTAGAGCGTGATGGAAACAGCGCGCCGCTATGTTCGCATTTCTTTCAATCCCCCTGTACCTGTGAAAGCCTGCAAGAAGCGCAAATGCAATTAAACTCGGATCCATACACGAATTCGTGAGCTTCGTGATACGCGCGGCCGTTCAGCGCCAGCTTCCCGTAGTCTACTTGCACAGCGCCACCACGCGGCAGCGGCGAGCGGACGCGGAGCGCGCGCTCGACGGCTCGAGGAGAGCGTTCGCCCAGGCACTGAAAAATAGAGGCGGCGCTGACCTAGATAAGTCAATACATGTTATGACGAAGCTGATTCAGCCAAATCATGCAAAGGCCGAGTTAATTAATCCACGTCTCACTAAGACCATGCTAATAAAGCCGTATAAAGCTAAGAACAAACTAATTAAGATGATGCTAATTAGCACAGCGCTAATTAGGAGCGTGTAATTGAAACCAAGACAATTGTGACCTTACTCACCGAGATCGTGTTTATTAGAAAACTGCTAATTAGGATTATGCTAATTACCTCTATACTATTCAGGACCTTGCGAATTAAACCTGAGTGATTAATGTCGTGGTAATTGAAGCGTTAACAATCAAGAGAGGACTATTCAATATCATGTTAGTTAAGACCGAGCTAATTAGGACCATGCTATTTAACACGACGCCAATTCAAACCAAGCTAATTAGGAACTTTCTCACCAAGTACGCGGTAATTAGGATCGTGCTAGTTAGCATTATGCTAGTACATTCGTGCAAATTAGGACCTTGGTAATGCAACCTGAGTAATTAATGTCATGTTAATTAAAATGTTACCAATGAAGAAATAACTATTTACTGCCATGTTAATTAAGGCCTAGCTAATCAATGGCACTAATATTGAGACCGAACTGATACGGTCATTACTCCGGTGACCACAATCTCCTCCGATGGCCCCAGCCTTGCAAAAGTAGTGCAAGCTGACGAAATTATTTTATATGCAGAGAAGCTGCTGAGTAGCGTCCACCGCATGAAACACTTGACAGGCACACCGGCACTATGAGAGTCACGAGTTGAACTGGGGCGTTTTCAGAATGAACGAGTTTGTGCCCGAGTTCGCGCGTCAATCAATTTGATTGACAGACGCCCACGACGAAGATCAGATCCTCCCACCGCGTTTGCTCTTAGGGCGCGTTCACACTGAGACATTCGGCGGCGAGAGCGCGCAGAATCCGCTTCGGCGGCAGCGAGATCCGCCGGAAAATCTCTTTCCGCGTCGATCGGTCCTGGACCGATTTTTGCGGCAGCTGCCGCCGGATTCCCTCACCGCAAACCAATCGGAACGCGAGTAGAACATTCGAAAAATGGCGGCGTGCCTGTGATATTGCAGTCGTCGAAGCCCGCAGCAACAGCGAAGTCTTTCGTAATCATCCTGTAGCTCTCGACAAGTGCCAAGTGTTGTCGCGATTATCATCTTTGCAATGCACCATCGCGATCTCGCAAAACGGGTAGCATTATCTCGGCTCGACCAAGCTTCTCGCGTCTTGCAAATCAGGGTGAGCCAACCACAACTGCTTGCCTCGTTTCTTGTTCGGCGAACGCATGTTTCTCCTCGTCAGACATCGCCAGAAAGTTCCTTTCCAGCAGGCCCAGCAGTTCCACGACCCTGCTCCTGTTTATGCGCTTCGCCATAACGAAACGCGTACACAACGCAGAGCGCGTCGATGCCAGCGTTCCTTCGCGCGAAGGCACGATGACAGCTAGGCGCCCTAGTTTCGGCGGTGCGGTTGCTAAGCGGTGTGAACAATGTTGAATTTCGGCGGCGCGCGAATTCCGGTCGCTGTGGCCGGCGGATTCCCCAGTGTGAATGAGCCATTAACGAGGAGCAGTGTTCACGCCGAAACGCCGGAGAGCGGCACGATTCATCTATGAGCCTATCAGTGATGCTACCGAGGACTTCTGATTTGGAGCAATTTTTGGAGCAGCAAAATTTCCGTTTTGGAGCACTTTGGAGCAGCAAAATTTTCATCTTGGAGCACTTTGGAGCAAATAATTTTGCATCTGGGAGCACTCTGGAGCAGCGAATTTTACATCCTGGAGTGCGCTACTGAAGCATATTGCAATAAATTCAAGCACCGGAATATTACTATGGGGCTCTTATGAAGGCTAGAAATATTTCGATTCATTGCAAATCTCATGGAAAAAAATTGGGGGCCGCTTAAGCTTCGCCTTTAAGAGTTTAACGCGATAGCGATATCCTGCCCCTAGTGCGCACTTGGAACACTACGAGTGTTTAACAGAATGCGCGCGCTAAGGTGTGTGATTTATGTAATGGGTAGCATGCTTTAAACCAGAAACTTTTTCTAAGCGGCGATGCACCCACTACGTGGCCTTAAGGGAATACGCGCAGTAATGTGTGTGCCTTTTGTAAACCAAGTCGTTGGGATATTGACATGGTGTGACGCCCGATGGCAATGTGCGCTTGTACCACGCAATATTACTGCGATATTACATCTCGTACTGTGGCACCTGTATACAGGACGCGTATTTTTGGGAAGCATGAAAGTTACTTTCAGTGCCGCTCCAAGCAGAGGCGTGACTGTGTGGTAGAACACCTGCTTGCCACGCAGACGGCCTGGGTTCGATTCTCACTCGGACCCAACGCTTTTATTATTTATTTTATTTGCAGCTTTTTCGATTTTTCAGTCACGGACAAGATGATGATTTTTCGCTCACAACCAACGGCACCGACGCCGACGGCGGAATTTCTGCGATACGAGCTCTTTAACGCTATCGCGTTAAAATCATCTCAGGAGAACTCCATACTTCACTCGCTAATGAAAAAATAAGGGCTCATGCAGTTGAGTGTTCTGAATTAACCTCTTCGGCGATTATTTTCGACACTAGCAAATAAACGGAATACCAGATCAATAAAATTGAACTTTATGAAATAACACTAAATACATCTATGTGGTTATCAGCAGACATTGTAGACAAACGCCGTGATGTACAGCAGTGCCTCAATGTCAAAGAGCCACACTGTCCCTAATGCATTCCCCTAAGAAAACTCCAAGGCGAAAGCCATGTTCTTTTTCTTCTCGATCGACGGGTTGATCCTCCCCTTCCTCCTCTGCAAGCTTTCTGCACCTCACCTGGTTTTGCGCTAGCTCCATGATCGGCGCACCGATTACGGAAGCAGTGTAAAGCGACGATGTCGTGATGGCGTCATCACGTGACATCACGATATATGACGCCATGATGACGTCACAAGTTTTGACGATCTATGACGTCGTGATGGCGTCATCACATGATTGTTTTTTGCATCAATCGATTGACGCCGCCGACGGTCAACTTCGTGTTTGATAAAGCATCTGATGCTTTCGCATTGATATTGCGTATTGAACGTTAACAACCTGGCCTTACATACCAAACTGTCCTCCACCATGTGCGAAACAGCTTCGCTTATCATCCACTTCACAGAGTGAAATGGCTCCTCAAATTTTTTTAATGTTTATTGTGATAACAATTATATGGACGCTCTCCGCGGATTTTTGTCGTTGCCATTGCCGTAATTTTCTATATAAAGACCAAATTAATAACATCACCACGCGCATTCTAGCCGCGGGTAAGAGCTCGCGAGCGCTGGCGACGACGCGGCTGAAGCGGAGATTAAGCTAGCCGGCCGTCTGTCTCCGTCGCACGGACAGCGCATGAGATAACATCTTCCCGCGTGCGGGCCTGCCATCGATTGCTCATCAAACAGAGAGGAAACGCCCCGCCCGTCTTTCGTAAGGAGAATGAAAGGATGCCAGGGGAGCAGGGGGGGGGGGGCATCGTTCGAAGGGCGCAGTCGCTTGCGCGCGCGCCATCTCGAGGCATCAGGAGACGGCTCGTAAACTTGCTGTGCTCTCAACGCTTACTTCGTGTTTAGAGAACTCAGAGCAAGAAAACGCTTCGGTTCCTGGAGCGGCTATATTCCCTTTAAACTAGTGTTTTGTTGAGTTACGCGAGATCGAATCCAAAAGTTAGCTGCTAGCCTTACTTCGTTTAACAATACAATTTGTTGGTATCGCATTAATTGCTTCGCCCTTAAGCGAAACTGAGTTTTTTTACCCGTCAGCTATTGACCCCCGAAAGCGAGGGGCGGACGTGTAACATGGGCTAGCCGCTTCACTGTGGGCCGTCAGCGACGGGCCCGCTACTGACAGCTGCGTATTTGCGGCTGCTCCGACCAGGATATATGCTTTTATTAATGAGATCACATTTTTAAAAAGCAAGCAAAAAATTCGAATTGGAACCCTAGCACGTGAGCTCGAAAGGGCAGGGCCTTTTAGGGGGTATTCATTGCAGAGTGATTAAACTCGGACACGCTGGCGGAAGGAATTACGAAAAAGCTCTTCTGGATGAAGATCCATGGATAAAGTATATATCCGAGGAAAAGTGTGAACGCGTTTCCACCGTTCGCGTGCTCTTCCATAAACGCGAAGCAAGGAAAATTCGATATTGTGTCATATATATACTGCTAGCGATCCCAGATTTCATTCCGCGATGTCCGGAAACAGAAGTGACAGACATTTTAGCAGCACACCTGTACTTATTACTGAACATTGCTTTCCTTACGTGCCGTGCGACGCTTGAAACGAGCTATCAGCAGCGTTTCTAGAACAGACGACGTCCGCCGATGAATCGCCGTCGCACTTTCTCGCTACCGAGAGGCCTAGACGTCACGAGCCTCTGCGGAGAGCGCGTTTTGCTGTCGAGCCGACTTGCGGAACAGAAGCTGCGTCGGCACCGTGCTTGGCATCGTGGCTTATTCGGGACGCACGCGCGAGCGCTGTTTATTCAGCGGAATAATTCTTGGTCCATGGTTGCGACTTTGGCAGCCCCAAGATCAAGCTGCACATGTTCTGACGCGCCGGCCGTACGATTGCCGGTGATAGACGTCCCAAAACCCGAGACTTTGGCGCAGTTTGGCGCAATTTTCGTCGATATTATCAGGATGGCGCAGCAAATGCAATTTGGCGCACTTTGGCGCAGTTGGCGCAGGAGTGGAATCACTGGTGAGCCTATGCACACACGCACGAAGAACTAAAGGTTATATCGTCACGTAGCTACGATGTCTCGCATTCAATTTCACCGCGCTCACGACGTACCACTCACAGCCACGAAGCAAGCGCCCCTGGTGGGATTTGCGGCGAGAAATGTTATTATTTACTTGTTTGTAAAGGCATTGTTTCTACCGGTTCGTTACTGCAGAAAAATCTTCAGACGTGTAATGTAAGTATAGCAGTAACCTGTTCATTTATTTATGTGTAGTATTCGATTGAAGCGAAACGAGCTGCACGAGAATGCCGCGTGTGCGCCCTTGTTGCCTTCGAGACCGGAAATTTCCATGCTGCAGATGGAACGAAAGAACTTGCCCGAATAAGTACAAACGCCCACGAACACGCCTGTGGGAGGCGCGATGTTCAATTGGCAAAAAGATAGCACGACAATCACGCTGACGTCGCTGCACTGTCAAAATGTTGACTGTGTGGCGGCGCTGACGCGTTCGCACGCGGCGTTCCTGTGAAAACCAAAGAGTTTCCTACAATACTTACCAGAGGGAACTCTGGCGCTAGTGTCTATGGGAGCTGCAACGCATGACATTTCAGCCAGCATGGGAATGACGGGTAGTACACAAATTTGTCTAAACTTCGTACTTTTGACCGTTTGGCTCCGCATCGGCTGCATCCGCTTTGTCGAAAAACGAAGTTCAGCAAAAGTCAGCAGTTTCACTTCGCCACTTTAACTTATTTAGGCTCAGCAATTTAAATCTGGTCACGAAGTTGACAACGATCCATTCTTTTATCCGAAAGAAAACCAAAACATGGCAATAAACAAAGCCACAAGCACGTTTGAAGCCGCAAGCACGAAGACTAGGCAAATTTGTGTATTACCCATCATTCCCATGGTAGCTGAACGATCGCAGCGCCAGAGTCCCCTCTAGTTAATTTTAGGAAACTCTATGGTGAAAATCACCGCAAAAGCTGCACATGCGTTTGTGATGCCATGCTCGTTCTTGTAGCCGTTTTAATCAACGCTGCTATCGCGTGCTCCACACTGTCTTCCTTTCATGACCACCGTAACACGAGCTCGGAATAAACTCGTGTGCCCGAGAAGCTCGCGCCATCCTGCATAGCACCCCATCATTGGATTTATGGGGGAGCACGAATATTGATTTATTCAGTTTTGGTTTTAGGGGCGTAGCTCCTCTTAGTCACGGCCGGGCTAGACCGCACGCGCGCTTCTTTCCTTACGGCCTTCTCACCCGTCGCGAAAGCAATGGGAGAGTTTCTCAGTATGTTTCGCCGCCTGTCGGCGGTAGGGGCGCTGCGACCCTGACCTTGCATCTCCTGCGCCGCGCACACGGCACAAGAGTGTTGCTCAATGTGAAACCGCAGAACGGGGGTTTTCGATGGAGAGGGGGACTATTCAAGAAGTCGGGGGTAGAGGGAGGATCGTCTCCTTTAAAAAAAAGAACTGATGTTATCGGACGGCTCGCCGCATAATGTAGGTATGCATGTGCTCTTGGATAATACAAGCTTAAACTCCGTAAAACTGCGGAAGAATCGGCTAACGAGGCATAATGCAGGGGGGTAGCGAATTGGGCGAGTTGGAAAATGCTCATGAT
This sequence comes from Rhipicephalus sanguineus, assembly GCF_013339695.2. NCBI lineage: Eukaryota > Metazoa > Arthropoda > Arachnida > Ixodida > Ixodidae > Rhipicephalus > Rhipicephalus sanguineus. The sequence continues at coordinate 216,066,524 of NC_051177.1, read as the reverse complement.
GGTTAGCGCAAACGAAACACGGACGAAAAGAGGAAAAAACGACACAAGCGCTATCTAACAACTGAATGTTTATTAGAAAAATCATAAATATATATGTATAAGAAACAGAAAAAACAACAAACCCGCACACGCGCCAAAGATAATTGACAGATAAAAACCTGTATGCTAACAAAACTACGCCTTTTCCAGGAAAGACACTTCCTCATCAATCAGAGCGATAGAATGGCAGCTCACGCAGTTGTCTTTCTTAGACATATGGTGAAGGTAAAAAACCTCGAGGCACTGCGCCGACCAGAGTGAAAATTAAAACACACAGAAAAAGACGTTTCGGCTCCCACACGGGAGCCTTGTTCACAAGTGAAATGAAAAACATGCGTCAAGCAGTTCGCCTTATGTACGCTTGAATACGTCACGCAGGCAGCGCGCATAAATGGCGGCAGATTACCATCGCTCCTGTTGAGAGTGCGCAGTGTGGTCTGTATCACGAGCGACTCAAGATGAAGACGCCGTGACAGTCCTTTTTCTCTAGCGAGAACACGTGCCCTACCCCAGTCGATTGTGTGTCCACCTGACGCATGATCAGCCAAAGCACTGGGTTTCACATTTCCCTTCTTCACGTCATAATTGTGCTGCTTGAGACGCCGTTCAAAGTCACCACTCTCACCAAAATGGCAGTTCTCTTTTTCACTTGTTTTGAGTGTCCTATAGACTGGAATTAACTATGTGTTTCTGAGACGGCGCATGATAGGCTTAAGCTGATGCATCATTTCTAATGCATATTGTCACGTGGTCGTGATGGTGGAGAAGGAAGCAGTCGCGCTGTTGAAGACGAAACTGTTTATTGGGCGAACCTGTGCCCAGGAAATGAAAACTGAAAGTACAAGCAATACACGCTGATAGCGGGAGTCCCAGTCGTCGGCCCTCGGTAATCTGATCAGCTGTAAAGCACGTTGGCATTTATACACGTGGCATCGAAGATTCCAGCGTTATCGCTGGTGCCGCGTCAGTTCCAGAATGAACACCGGTGTTCGCGTTGTGAGCGTAATCTAATAAGCACACTTAAATAATCGCGAACATAACCAGATATTCTGGTTCGGCCTGGAAAAGGCAGTGGTTACACGAGTAACCACTGGTCGGTTACATAAAAACAGAAAAATAAACGCGCGTGGCAATATTTAAACACAAGATCTGACCACTAACTTGCATTCCATAGTGATACATGCACCTTCCCATATAAACTATAAACGAAATGAAGCAGTGCTTTTCAGAGATTCGCCAACAATATCCAGTGTCAGTAACGTCATCTCTATAAGTTATTTCAGGTTCTAGCCAATAGAGTTGATTTTTCCCGAATAATTTCGCTCAATGGAGGTGCTACACTCATCACCCGCGAATTTTATCGAATAAGGTTATCTCGCCAAGCGACTAGGTTGGATTTTTTTGTAAGCTCTATTTAGGCATAACACATACAGTATTTGCCCGCGAGATTATACAAAAGGAGGACTTAAACATCCTGACTAGGCATTACCTCCCTGGGGCAGCAGAAGTAGCGGATTTGAAAGTTAAAGTTACGAATTAACTAGAACATAATCAATCAACAAGAACATTATCACTAATGCAGTAAGACCCGCAATAACCTAATTACCAATCCAGTAACTAGTAAGACATAGTGACATCACTAATGCAGCAACCAAACATCCTTATTATTACTGAAACGCGATTAATCGCGCACCCGGCTAATCCCACGACGGGACCGTTTTGCTGGACCAAATAAACGTTTATTCACTCACTCACTCACTCACTCACTCACTCACTCACTCACTCACTCACTCACTCACTCACTCACTCACTCACTCACTCACTCACTCACTCACTCACTCACTCACTCACTCACTCACTCACTCACTCACTCACTCACTCACTCACTCACTCACTCACTCACTTCACTCACTCACTCACTCACTCACTCACTCACTCACTCACTCACTCACTCACTCACTCACTCACTCACTCACTCACTCACTCACTCACTCACTCACTCACTCACTCACTCACTCACTCACTCACTCACTCACTCACTCACTCACTCATTATTACTGAAGTCACACTCACTATGGCGATTGAAAGAAACGCGAACAGTGCGGCCTCTCTATCCTCTGCTGTTTCGCATTTCCTTTCAAGCGGTTTTAGCCTGGATGGTAACAAAAAGTCGGCATCGTCATCGACGGTAAAATCAAGAATCAATCTAGCATCCTTTTATTGCCACCAAGCTCAGAGCGTGATGAAAACAGCGCTTCTTTCCATACCCCCTGTAAATTTGTACACTTCCGATTCCAAAGCAAGAAACATGTTCATTATTAAATGTTTAAATTCATGAATTCAGTGATGGGAATGGCCAAAAGTGTTTTGTATCAGGTTTTGTAGCAGGAAAAATGATGATTTGTAGCAGCTGCCCTCAGTTTCGTAGCAGGTTGCGAAAACGAAAAAAAAAAAACAGGTCAGATGGCGTTTTAATGCTTTTATTATACAATAAAAGGAAGTATTATATACAGTGTGCGCATGAGTTCAATGACGGTGCAACTAACGCAAGCTTTAAACAAAACCTAGGATCACAAATATATGAAGACTGGTTGGCACAAAGACGCAGGTACACAATACATGAATGTCACTTCTATGAAACACACTAAGCTTCCTTCCCTTTTTTCTCCGCATGCAAGTGTGGCATACACTCGGCCATCTTTTTTCGTGCTTGAGCAAGCACTGCTCGCCCACTCTCGATGTAAGAGAAGTTCTTCAACTTCATGCCCCGCTGAATCAACAAGTCAGCATTTTTAATCATCCGTTCTGCCTCAGCCACTTCCTTTTAGGCTTGGTCATTGGTAAGTTCCACATTCGGTGAACTTTGCTCTGCATCTATACGCATACGCTTTGATGGTCACTCTTCAGCTGCAAGGCGCTCCGCATACCGTCTTGATGCCCCCTTGACAGCCTTGATGACATCGGAATTGACTGGAAATGAGTACGGGTCACTGTCAAACCTCTTTGAATATGACATTATGTGACGTATGCCATTTGTGCTTGAGAGAGAAAGATTTGACCTGTCGTGCAGGACTCTTGAGTTTTCACTAAATCCACGCTCAACATCGCCATTGCCATGCGGAAGTGATAGAAGTGCCTTGACTAGCTTGGACAATAGCGGATATTTTGGCCCACCCTGACCATCTTTCATGATGAAAACTTGATGCCAGTATTTGTCCAGTGGCATGTCAGAACCTGCATGTAACTGGTTCAAGTTTAGCACCGTCAATTCATCAAGAAGAGATGAAACTTCATCGGGTTGAACCACCTGGGGTGCACACTTTGCAAGATATCTGAAGGAGTCTCTTGAAGATTCCGCACTATGATTGCTCAGATGCAGGCACCTGACATGTTGGAGCATCTGATTCTCAAGAGGAAGTTTTGCCATCAAGTACTTCGAACATGTAATGTAGGACGACCTTGCTCCTAGCCGGAACGCAGCTTTCTCTGCAGCAGTCCAGGTCTTAATAGCTTCTTCGGTGTCTGCTCCTACCTCTACATGTTGTTTCCAGTTCCGAGAGGACTCAACGTCAATGAATGCAAGCTGACTGCCTGACTTTGCCTGAAACACTTCGGTCCTTAAAAACCTTCCCAAGATTTTTTTTAGCAGCATCACCATTTCATCATAAAGAATGTGAAGCAGGGGTTCGGTTCCCTGAAACAGTTTTAGGAACCTTGTAAGAAGTTCACCAGCATTTTTCACAAACAGAGCCAACAAATCCCCTTGACGGTGGCCTCCGAGATAAAGCGGCGCATTGCCAGGTAATCTCGGAGGCTATGCGTAGCAGCTTTGGAGCAGTTCTGCTCATTTGTAGCATGGATGTAGCAGCTTTCACGAAATGTAGCAGGTTGGAGCAATGGTGCTCATTTGTAGCATAGATGTAGCAGCTTTAATGAAATGTAGCAGCTTGGAGCAATTGTAGCAGCTTTCCCATCACTGTGAATTCTTTTCAAATTTCTGGCGACATCACCAACGTTAGGATACATATTGCATAAACACGTAGTTTCGTACCCGATGGTTTACATACCTTAGTAGTTTGTCCTGGGTTTCTTCATTACTATTGATAATAATATTATCTGGGGTTTAACGTCCCAAAAGCACGATATCATTACGAGAGACGCCGTAGTTGAGGGCTCCGGAAATATCGACCACCTGGGGTTCTTTAACGTGCGCCTAAATCTAAGTACACGGGCCTCAAACATTTTCGCCTCCATCGAGAATGCAGCCACCGCGGCCGGGATTCGATCCCGCGACCTTCGGGTCAGCAGTCGAGCGCCATAACCACTAGACCACCGTGGCGGGGCTCATTACTATTAAGGTGCGGCGTAAACTGTACCCTGTGTTTCGATTGTGGTACTGGTTTGGGAACGTCTCAAAGTTGCTGGAGACTTCTTTCAACAGCCGAATGCAGATCTTTGCTCTGTAAGAGTTTCTAATATTAAGGATATTGCAGCGCATTATTAGTTTAGAAGATCCTACGTATTCATTTGAAAGGTTAAGGAAACGAACAGCTCGACGTTGTAATACTGTCTGTTTTGCTACATCGGTTTTGCTTCCGTTTCCCCATGCTGATAAGCCATAGCTAAGATGTGAATGTACAAGTGAAAAGTACATTTGCCCGACGAGCTTGACAGGCACATAGTATCGGATTCGTGTAGTAAACCAACTGATCTTGCGCCCTTAGTTCGTACCTTATTGATGTGCTCTATCCAGCTTAAGTTTTTATGAACTATAACGCCTAGAAAAGAATGGCTTGTCACATGCTCTATTCATTGTTACGTTACTGCGCACCACTTGGAGGATGAAGACTGAACCACACGAACGCGTCCTTGAAGTGGTGCGCAGTAACGTAACAATGAATAGATACCAACTAGCCCAAGCAAGTACCATTATAAGTCACATGCTCTAGTTGCGATGCAGAAAAAAGTTTTACATAGTAACTTATTTTTTTATTCTTAGCACAAAAACCACAAGCTTCGTTTTTTTCCAAGTTTTTGGAATATACCAATGGTCAGTTATTTTCTTCAATATTATTTATAATTGTATCTCTGGTTCCTAATGCCATTTCGCTTGAATTATTCTTCTGAAAGCCATAGTGTTTATCCGAAATACTGCTTTTATCCAGTAGAGAATTGTCAAGGCGCTCATATACAGGTCGTTTCAAGAAACTGTCTGAAAATCCTCAAAAATCAGCTAAATGCTATATTTGTTCGATGCCTTCACGACTACTGTAGCCGTAGACATCTTTAGATAGCTAAAGGCATCACTTGGGACGGTAATTAAGATCGTTAAATTAATTAACTTTTATTAGTGGAGTTCGGTGGTCATGTAAACTGACTCGCGAGATAGTGGAGTCGTAACATATCAGGAAAAGGTGACATGACTGTATTAGTCAAGCCACAATTGTTCTACATGATAAGGAGTACGGGTTTCTAGACACGTCGTGATTGTGATAACTAATAAATGATATGTAACGTAGAAGATTGTTGCGGTAATTCTGACACGAATGTTTTATTTGTAGCGCTCTACCCTGTTACGCAAGTGCGAAGTTTCACGTACCTGCTTTATGTGCTTTTTCCGATCAATAAAGAATGAGTTGTGAATGTAAGCGCTGTCTTGTCCAGTTCCACTTTCCGCGTCTTAGGTGCTCTTCATACTAATAATTACACGGAAATGCTTATGCCGGGGTCCACCAAGACTTCCCTGACGCATTTTGCGTTACGGGTATGCCGTTGGTGAAGTGAAAACTAACGCATGAGAACGCAAAAAACGGGAATCAAACCCATGACCTCTCGGCGAGCGGCGATAGGGGCCAGGCGCACTACCCACTACCGACGCACATGCACTAGTTTTCACAAACGCGCCTTATATCTCTCACACATTCTCCCTCGCACAGTGCTCCTGGTTGGCGGGGTGGGGCGGGGCCGCCGTCTGGGAGCGGTGAAGCGAAGTACGGCGTCATGACACTAGAGAGCACCGATAGGGAGTGATTCGGCGACGACACAGTTAGGGCGCCTCGATGCCAGCGAGGAACGCTGGCGGCGCTAGCATCGAGGAGTCGCCCTAGACGCAGTTACGTCCTTTGCCTTTCGCTTCGTGTTGGCATGCAACGGCTCGTTGTCGGACTAGTGCCGCTTCTACACGCAGCAACGGTGTTTCTCCGCCGCGTACTGCTTCGAGTGCAATAGCACTGACTAATAAAACTGCTGCAATAGGTGCCTCAGAAAGGAAATGACGTCGACGGCGAATGTCGCGCCTTGGTGCAGCGAGACAGACGCCAGTGGGAAGCGGAAGACGCCAGTGGGAAGCGCCAGTGGGAAGCGTTCACGGCTCGAGCTGCGAACCTCTGCCTCCCGCGTCGCTGAAGCGCAGTGTGGTAGTCTATGCATGGGCACAGGCGTAGGTTACTCTACTAATTGGTGGCGCACACCTTGCCGTTTCTCTCCTCTATTGACCACGCTCTGAAGGAGTACATATCGAGTACCAGTGTTTATTATGTGCTTGTTGATAACATCTTTGCGCGGGATTCACGATATGCTGTGTCCTGGTATATGTTAACAACTTCAGCTACCAGAACTGTTAAATCATGATCGTGGCCGTTAGTCGTAGGGATGATGTGCCACTAGGCGTGAACGTGGGTACGTCCACGTCAAACGGTGCTATAGCTGCCAAACACCAATGTACGTTGTACAACCTCTTATATATCAATGCACGATAAACCATAAACTATTTCAAAACAGACACGATTCACTTTCGCGTTAAACCGATTCCTATGGCGGAGGGATCAGTCATGTTTTTTAAACATGAACTTCTACCAACTAGCCCAACTCGCCGTCGTGTGGCGTAGCACTAGCACTCCTCGCGGACATCAATTTGGAAGGTCACAGCAAAGTAATAAAATTCTGCATAGGGGATCTCCTTGAGTTATATTTCGCAGGAAGATCCCACAATGAGTTCTGTCCGTTTTGTGCCGCAGTCACGGAAGATCGCTGTTGGGAGAACAGTGTTAGTAGTTTTCTGCAGCGACAGCTCAACATGCTGGCACCTGAAGATCCCTTGAAGTAGCTCAGAATTGCTCGTACAGGGCCTATCTGAAAGCTTACCTGGAGCAAACTACTGCATAACGTTGAGAAAATATTCTATCCTGTGCCGCACGATGAAATGTTTGCAGCAGTCTGTGGTGCTATTGACTCTCATGTGATCGTTGCGCTTCAAATTGCTACGTTAATCAAACTGGACGGTTCCTTAAAGTTGTTTAAGTGTTATTTGTTCTCTGCCATAGTAAGCTTTGAGAACACGACCTATGTGCAAAAGATGTGCATATAGATTGGCTTTGGTATTGCGCTAACGCTTTCCGAAATTTCTTAGACAACTTGGAGCGCAACCTTCAGCCAGAACTTGATAAAGCGCATGTTTTAGAAATGCAGAGATACGTTGACTATTTTCGTTTCTTTATTATTGCACCGAAGTGGAGGGCTCCGAGAATTGAGACCACCTGGTAGAAAACATTTGGTAGAAAACATTTTTATTAGAGAAAATTAACCAAAGAGTTGCAGTGTGAGATACTGCATGCTTGAGTGGCCAGACCATATTCCGGGACGCCAATGAAGCTGGCCGTTGCCCGAGCGCGCGTCACCAAGGAGCGTTGAGCATCCAAGGTAGAGCAGCCGAGCAGGTACTCCTCCCAAGCCTCTCTAGTTGGGATGGGGGATGAGAAGGGAAGTGGGTTGGAGGGGCACGAAGCTACGACGTGATAGGTGTCGGCAAGTACCTGACAGGCCGATCAGGTGCCATTGATTTCCGGCAAAAAGGGCCTGGTGACCGCCAGACTGAGGTAGGTGTTCGTCTGGAAGCGGCGTAGCAGTCGTTCGTCCGCTTTCTCCAGACCACGTTCGGGGTCTGGGTAGAGGCAGCGCGAAGCACAGTAATAGGCCAGAATTTCGCGAGTTCTTTAACGTGCACCTTATTCTGAGTACACGGGCCTCTAGCATTGTGCTCCAATCAAAATGCGACCTATGCGGGCGATCCAAGTTTTCATGCAGTGTTACCAGAAGAGTGGGAAACCAAGAGTGATAGGAGTACTACAAAGGACGAGTAGTGAACCTACAAGTGGAATTAACTTACGAGCACTGTTGAGTGCCGCGCGTGCATTATTGGGAATGTGCTTATAGCATGCGCTTCATATCCCGCTAGTGGCACGTAAATTGATGTTCTTTTGCACTCGCGGCTTGTGTTCCTTAAGCCAACGTTAGATATTCAACGCAGGGTAAATGTTTTCTGCTACGCAGTGAGTAATCCAAAGGTAATTGTAAACTTTTATCACTTTCATAAGTTTCTGAGTTAGGTTACGTGTAGGTACTTAAACTTGTAGGAGATCGCCTTATTTCTTACGTATATATTGACACAATCCCAACGATATGAAGACCATGCGTCCATCAAGCGTTTTCTAACAATTTAAAGAGGGCTGCTTGAGGCTGTGGATAAAGCGCATTGGGGAATTTCGTCTGCGGGATGCATGTGGTACACACGCAAATAGATCATTTTCACCTAGTTGAGAAGGCAGACGCTTGCATATAAGGCCATGAAGCCAGCACCGCTACGCCTAAATGCAGTAACAAATATGTACGCCGATCACTACAAAATTGTAACGCGAAAAAGCACCGAGAAAAAAATCTGAATACTAGTATCCGCTCTGCGTCTGAGTACTAGTCACAGAGCGGATACAACTGATGATAGTGCTCAGTGATGAGGCTCCCTTCTGGAACCAGTAAAAGGAAGCCGCGTAGTGGGTGTAAGAACAAAGAGGGCGATTTTCGTACACGTACAAAGTTCTTGTCTGCCGGTTAGAAAAAGTGGTGTTTGCACGGCCTCAGTTGGGATCGAACACTGTACATCCAAATATTTGCAGCTGAAAACGAAGGAGAGGATTATGCTGTGACAGGTTGACAGGGCAGCTAGGGCACAGTTTCAAACCTCGAGGAGGAGAAAGTATGTCAGGATGAAATTATTGGCCAGCGGGACACGCACAGAGAGGAATGAGAAGGGAAGGCAAAGGTTAGCATGCTTGCTGGGAAATCGATAGGCGCACTGATGACGAAGGAACCCAATTTCAGTCGGAATCTGGCGGTGGTAATGGAAGAAGCAATTACGCAGCTGCAGGGGTCGTGGACTGTGTTGGTGAAATGAGGACGGTAGGCTCGCAGTTGGTTTGGTGCAGGTAGTTGAAAGATGTGAAACTAAAAGTGCAGCGCTCGCAATAAATTGGCGTATTTGGAGGGGGCTAGCCATAAACTGGGAAGTGTGTTTCTACCACTCTGCACGCGCATAAACATATTTTATTAGGCTGCACCGCCTGGGCATAGGCAGCAGCTCTTCGAGGTGGGGCAATTGAATGTATCGTGACACCAGAAGCTAGAGCAGTGAAATGCAGCTCTAGGAATAAGTAGAAGGGCCGCGCAATGCTTTACAGAAAACATCCGGTAGATCCCATGCACTGTGGGAATCTATATAATGCGAAGTATCCAGCAAAGAGCTCCATACATTGCCTTGTTTCTCTGAGGAAAAGGAAGTATTTCATGTCATGACACCGAGTTCAATATATACCACATGTTTGCCATGCATTCATGCATGTACAATCTTTTATGTAATGAAACGTATATTCAGGTATATAGAATGCATGAACTGTCATTTATGTTCGTCACGCAATCATGTCATGCCATACCAATATCCACTTAACAAAACAGCCGGAACTGCACCAACATAGTGTCATGTAAATCATGCCGTATATGACATGCGTGTTATGATTTGCGTGTTAGGACCTATGATTTACGTTCGCCATACAGTCACGTCACTCAAAACCAGTTTTGGTGTATATCAAGCTAGGGAAACGGCCGGGAGCACACCATAAGCGTGGCATGTAAATTACGCTGTACACGAAATGCATGTCATGATTGTCATGTCACCACCTGCCATTAGTGTTCAACATACAGTCGCGTCGCGCAACGCCAGTATTGGTGTACGTCAAGCTAGCGAAACGGCTGCGAGCAGGCTACGAGCGTGGCATGTAAATCATGCCCTACATGACATGCATGTCATGATTGCCACGTTACCACCTTTCATATATGTTCGTAGTACAGTCACGTCACGCAATACCAATTTTCGTGTATATCAAGCTAGCGAAACGGCCGCGAGCGCACCATGAGCATGACATGTAAATCATGCCCCACACGACATTGATGTCATAATTTTCATGTTACCATCAGTCATTTATGTTCGTCATACAGTCCTGTCACTAAAAAGCAATCTTGGCGTATATCAAACTTGCGAAACGGCCGCTGGCGCACCATGAGCGTGGCATGTAAATCATGCCCTACACGACATACATATCTTGATTTTCATGTTACCACCTGTCATTTATGTTGGTCATACAGTCACGTCACGAAATACCGATCTTGCGATGCAGAAAGCTAGCAAAACGGCCGCGAGTGCTCCATGAGCGTGGCATGTAAATCATGCTGTGCGTCACAGGCATGTCACGATTTTCATGTTACTACCTGCGATTTATGTTCTTCATACAGTCGCGTCACGCAATACCAAATTTGGTACATGTCCTGGCAGCTCCGCAAGCGCACCATGAGCAACGCATGTGTGTCATGGCGTACGTGACATGCAGATCACGATTTTCATGTTACTACCTGTCGTTTATGTTCGCCACACAGAAATATCCCGTCGTACCAATTTTGGTGTATATAGATCTATTTAGACAGCCGCGAGCGCCCCGAGACCATGTCATGTAAATGAAGCTGTACATGACATGCGTGCCACGATTTGCACGATGGGACCTGTCAGATATGTTTGCGCACATTCTTGTCACGCCATACTAATTTTGGTATATATCGAGTTAAAGAAACGACCGCTAGAGCACGAAGACCATGGCATGTAAATCACGGTGTTCATGGCATGCATATCATGATTTTCATGTTATGACCTGTCATTTATGTTCGTCATACAGTCATGTTATGTCATACCAATTTTGGTATACATGTCATTAACAAAACGGCCAGGAGAGCACAAAGTCGTAGGCGGATAGATAGATAGATAGATAGATAGATAGATAGATAGATAGATAGATAGATAGATAGATAGATAGATAGATAGATAGATAGATACGCTCAAAGTTGTGGATGGTCGCTAAGAAATGCTTCGCATTAAAAAAAAATTGGCAGATCCCAAGCATTGGGAATCGGTTTCAGCCGAAGAATTCCACGAGCAGCAGCTTAAGTGGATTTTTCGCTTTGAGGCAGGCATTACGAGGTGGACCGGCCTATTTTTAAGGCGAAAGCCTTAGCTGCCTCATCAAACGCGAAATTGGACCGTCGGCGCCCCGCGGCGTCAGTGACGAGTGATGCAAAAAATCATCACTACGTGATGACGTCACCACGTGACGACACAGGTCACCAAAATTTGTGACGTCATTACGACGTCATCGTGACCCAGCGTCGCAAGATGACGTCATCTCACGACATCATAGCTTGGTCTAAGCTGGTCCGATCACGGAGTCAATGCAAAACCAGGCCAGGTGGCTCCCATCCTGGAGGCAGTGCAAAACCACCTTAGGTGCGGAAAACTTTCGGTGGTGGTGAGGCAGAATCAATACATTTTCGTTCTTTTTCTTCCTTCGTGTCGTGTCCGTTTGTGCGCCACCAAACAGTGGATCAATACATCGACTGAGAAGAAAAAGAAGATGGCTGTCACCTTCGAGTCGTCTTAGGTGAACGCGTAAGAGAACCTGTGAGCTTTTTTTTTTGTAATTGGAGTAGTTGTATGCACATCGTGTGCTTACCAGGCATGTAGAGTACTCTGGCGTTTACAGGGCAACTTATGGTATGGCGTGTCAGCCCCCGCTTTTTGTTCCTTTTTTTTTTCGCGTTCCTTATGACTCACCTAGTCGTCACGGTGGCCTCTCCCCCCCCCCCCTCCCCCACCCCTTCTCCCTTATGGTGGAGAGGGTACGAAGCATATACACACGATAGCTAAGGAAATCAGTTCCAGCCTTGAAGAAGACGAGTTCACTTGTCGAAACGTCGGCTCGAGCAAACCCACCCCCTGTTTACGGATTTTTTCATCGCACGCGTTAGAGTAACACGTCAGGTTTATCGAAACGATATGCACGCTATGGTGCGGTGCACTCACAGAAAATATCGAGTAAAGAGGGCGTCTGTTTGTCCCACAACGATAATCGTCATCGGACTTGGTTGCGTTTCCTTTCTTGAAAACTCGGCGCTGGCCACTTTTCTACCAAGAATGCTATGTCACGCTGATAGCGCACATGCCGTTCGTGACCAGAAAGTGCCGGGCGCTCGGCGATAATGTAACGAAAGGAACGCAAAATAAATGACGATTATCGTTGTGGGACAAAAAGACGCCCTTTTTACTCAATCTTTTCTGTGAGTGTGATGTTAAAGGGACCGACAACTGGCCAGAACGGGTGATTAGATCCTGGTGGAAATGAAAAGGCCGTCAATTATAGTGACAGATTCCAGAATACTTTTCGCGATCTGAGTAGGATTTATATTTTTAAATCGCGTTTAAAAGTAATAAAAAACCGACATGTCACGCAGCCTAGCGCGAGCGCCATGAACCAGACGTATGCAGTCTTAAGCACTTTGTTGTACCTAGTCTAATGCTTTTACACGCACCAGAACGAGGGCTGAAAATTTGAATATGTATGTTATTGTCAATTCCCGTTTGTTTCTAAGGTAAAAGAAGTAAAGCATGAGATGTGGCGCTGCTTTCGTGGCTTCCAGTGAAACGGAGGCTGCGGCGCATGCGCGCGACGTCCGGCGGCGTTTCCCGCGTAGCTCGACTCTCGTCTGCTCTCGTCGTATCGGACTTTTGAAGAGTAGCACGCGAGTTTGCGCTGCTGCTCGCAAAATACCATCGACTTACTGTTCTGTGGAGGATTGCTACCACTTCGTGAACAGCACTGCTGGTGTATCCTACCACCTGTTTCGTTTTCGAAGGCTTAGCTTGGCTTGGCTTGACAAAAATGTGATAAAGCGACCTGTGTACGGCCAAAGTACTTCTATAAGAAGCCCAAGAAAAACGCTATAACTATTGTAAAATAATTTAATAGGCTAGAAAGCAGTAGTCGCGGCACCGCAGGCTTTGCAAACGTAACATTGCCTTTTCATACTTAGGGCATAACTTGTCACCACTGCTGGCGTATAATCGCTATCGCGCTCACCTCTCACTGTTTGCAGCATGTGATATTAAGACTGCATAATCGCTGCAGATCGAAAAACTCTGATTACAAATGTTTTCCGGCGTTCTCCGCGTTACCACTCCGTGATTAGAAGCTCTGACCGGTAAGCTTCCCAATGCACTCAAGAAAACGGGTACCACAAAAGTTGGTTGTCGGTCCCTTTAATATCACGCGTAGCAGGGTGTGCCCGGAGAAGAACGAACATGCATAATATTGACCTTGTCGGTAATTAACCGCTTTTAGATTCTACAGTGATAGAACCTTATCTCATTCGCACTCTGAGATAGTTTTCACGCGCAAGCGCAGCCTTCCCGCAATAGAAGCGGCACTCACGTAATGTGAGCGCCCGCAGCCTCGAAAGGCGGGTTTGACAAGCTGCTGATCGCAGAACAAGGCTTGAAGCAGCATGCAACCACGCTGTGCATTTGTTGTTCTGGGGCAGATATTAACGCGATAGCGTCCACGAGTTCGTTTTGCAGAAATTCCGGCGTCGGCGTCGTTGGCTGTGAGCGAAAAATCATCGTCTTGTCCGGGTCCGAAAAATTGAGACAGCTGCAAATAAAATAAATATTAAAATGTTGTGTCCGACATATCGCAACAATATTGCGTGGTACAAGCGTACATTGCCATCGGGCGTCACACCGTGTGAATATCGTAACGACTTGGTGGTTCAAAGCATAGTTTCCTACAATACTTACTAGAGGGAACTCTGGCGCTAGTGTCTATGGGAGCTGCAATGCATCGCGCTTCAGCCAGCATGAGAATCATGGGTAGTACACGGATTTCTCTAAACTTCGTTCTTTCGGCTCCGTTTGGCTCCGCGTCGCCTGCATCCGCTTAGTGGGCTCGGCGGCACACCAGCGATGGGTCGTCCTAACCCGCTTGTCTTCTTCGCTACACAGTTCCTTTTGCTGCCCTGGATCCTGCCCTGGATGCTAATGCAGAACTTAGACCAGGCTACCGGGGTGCCTGTGAACGCGTCATCTCGCCACAACTGGCTGCGCCAGCCCGGCCTCTACTGTGCACTGGAGTGCGCATCACAGCCGACGCTATCACTGCGGTGGCCTCGTGGTCATCAACTGGCTGCTTGGATTCCGGGCACGCTATCTTCTGACAGCGCCACCGTTCCTTGGAGCACCAATATAAACCCCAGGCAGACGCTCGCCGCGCTTAGTGGGCTCGGTGGCACACCAGCGATGGGTCGTCCTAACCCGCTTGTCTTCTTCGCTACACAGGTAACGAATTACCACTGCATTTACGCTAAGCGGACTGGTTACCGATCATTACTTGTTCTGCCGAGCCCACGGCGCACCATCTGTGTAGTTCTTGAGTGTGCGAACATGCTATTGAAATTGTTGTTATTAGCAGGTGATGTTGAGACTAATCCTGGACCTAGGAATGAACACAGTGCAATGTCTGCTGATATGCTTGATGTACTGAAGACGTTACAAGCTGGGCAGTCGGCCATGCTTGAGCAGTTAAGTTCAATCAGATCAACCCTTGCTGATCATGAAAAAACGTTCAGTGACATGAGCTCGCGGTTGACAAGATAGAATCTGACTTACTGTCGCTTCCAAATGTAAAGTCTCAAATTGACAACATTGAAAGTGTTGCCAATAACAGCGCTGCTCAAGTAACTAGGCTATCTGACCGCATTAGCGACATGGAAAGCAGATCCCGAAGGTGTAACCTGATTTTTTACGGTCTTAGTGATGTACGAAACGAGACGTGGCGTGATAGTGAGGAATTAATCACTGAACTCTGTCACAAAAGCCTGGGCATGACTATTCAAAGTCGTGACATAGAACGTGCCCACAGACTCGGAACTTATCGAGAGAGGAAACGGCGACCGATAATAGTGAAATTTGCACACTTCAAAGATAAGGAAGCGCTCCTTTCGTCTAGCGGTAAGCTGAAAGGCACTGACTACGGCATCAGTGAAGACTTCCCCCCGGAAATTCGCTCAGCCAGAAGACGCCTTATCGAATTTGGAAAAGCGCAGCACTCCTCGTATAAGCTCCGTTATGACAAGCTCATCTGTGGCCGTAAAACATACGTTTATGATCAGGCTAAGCAGTTGGTTGTCGAACGCCAAGCCTAGCAACGAGCGCAAAAGCCACCAAGGCTGAATCAGAGTGTCAAGCATGATCTCTCGCTGCTCTACACTAACATTCGCAGCCTGATACCTAAACGGGATCCGTTATGCACCTTGATCTCGTCATCTTCTAGCAACGTCGTACTATTGACGGAAACGTGGCTAACCTCTAACGTACTTGATTCCGAAATTCTTCCCGATCTACCAGATTTTGACATCTTTCGCAAAGACCGCTTTGATGATAACCGTGGGGGCGGTGTGGCCATTGCCACACATCGTTTGCTCAAGTGCTCTGCTGTAAATGTGAAAACTTCTTTGGAAATGGTTTGGACGTGCTGCCACGCCACTTCACCGCGCATGTTAATCGGCTGTTGCTATCGTCCACAAAGCGCTGATAGCTCCTTTCTTTCGTATTTTCATGAAGCATTGTTAGAACAAACAACGACGTATTACAACACCCCCATCTTATTATTCGGGGATTGCAATTTTCCTACAATAGATTGGAGTAATGTTGTGTCATGTCTTGCTCAAAATAACATGGCTAGCGAATTTGTAAGCACGTGTTTGCTTTTTGGCCTCTCGCAGCTGGTCACTAAACCTACCCGAATAACCCAACACTCGTCAACCATCCTGGATCTCCTTCTCACGTCACACCCCGATAACGTGCCCCCGCTTACGTATATCAGTGGTTTTAGCGACCACAACGTCATCCATGCAACCTTTCCCTGCAACATCTTAAAAAGCAAGAAATCTAAAAAAGTACTTACGCTGTACGACAAGGCCGACTATTCCAGCATTAACCGTGAACTTTCTGTTTTTCATGAGAAACTTGCCCTTACGTATCGGCAGCAATCAACTGAGAGCATTTGGATACTGTTCAAAGCTGAAATGCTGCGTTTAATGAATCTTTACATCCCGACTATCACTATAAATGAAAAAGCACGTTCTCCTTGGTTTAACAAGTCTTTAAAGCGCTTAAATAATAAGAAAAAGCGATTATTTCGAGAAGCTAAACGAACTGGTTCTCCTTCGGCCTGGCAAAAACATAATGAAGCCGCTGAAGAGTACAACTCATTAAAAGCCCGCGCAAAGCGTGACTTCTATTCCATTACCATACCAAATATGTTGCAGTCTAACCCGCGACGTTTTTGGAAAGCGATTAAGCCTGATAATAAAAGTTCCATTTCATTATGTGATAACACGGGTGCAACCATTGCCGATTCCGATGTTCCCGATGCCTTGAATCTAGCGTTTTGTTCAGTGTTCACAAAAGAATGTACAGATGCATTACCACATTTTCCATATTTCAATTTTCCTCCAATGGAGGGTATTGAATTCAGGGCAGAAGGCATTGTTAAGATCACAGACTCCCTGAAGTGCTCGTCGTCCTGTGGTATAGACGGAATCAACGCGAAAGTGCTAAAAAATACAAAGTATGTGTGCAGTTCGATTCTCTGTATCATTTTTCAGCACTCACTTGACACAGGTACAGTGCCAAACGACTGGAAAATAGGGAAGGTCATTCCAGTCTTCAAAAAAGGTGACCGGTCTTCCCCAGGTAACTACCGTCCCATTTCACTCACCAGCATATGCTCCAAGATCATGGAACACGTCATCTACTCTCATGTTGCTCATTTCCTAAACTCGGTGAACTTCTTTCATCCCAATCAACATGGTTTCAGGAGAGGTCACTCATGCGAATCCCAACTTGCTCTATTCACTCATGACATTCATTTAAACTTAGACTGTAATATTCCAACCGACGCTCTATTCTTAGATTTCGAAAAAGCCTTCGATAAGGTTCCTCATTCTCGTCTTTTGTTAAAATTATCGCGCCTAAACATTCATCCGTTTGTTCGCAACTGGATCGAGTGTTTCTTATCCAACCGGAAGCAGTTCGTGTATGCTAACACCTTCACATCATCCACTTCGCCCGCTCTATCTAGCGTACCCTAAGGCACTGTTCTTGGACCGCTCCTCTTCCTAATGTACATCAATGATCTGCCATCTGCTGTAACCTCTGTAATACGTCTTTTTGCAGATGATTGCGTCGTGCATCGCCCTATCAATAACCTCTCCGACGTCTGTTCTCTTCAGGAAGACCTCTTTCGTATTCAAGACTGGTGTGCTACATGGCTCATGTCACTGAACACCAGTAAGACCGCGAACATTTCATTCCATCGTCGACCTAACTACGCACCCTCCGTGTACAAGATTAATAACTGCATTATATCTAATGTGCATTCCTTCAAGTACCTAGGTCTTCACCTGTCTCATGATTTGTCTTGGACGGATCATGTAACCCACATTATCAACTCAGCTAACAAAATGCTTGGTTATCTTCGCCGTAATCTTTTCATGGCACAGTCACACGTAAGATTACTTGCCTACAAAACTCTCCTGCGACCTAAACTTGAATATGCCTGTGCTATCTTTGACTCCCACCAATATAATCTCACTAAAGCCCTGGAATCTGTTCAAAACCGTTCTGCTAGATTTATTCTTTCCGAGTACTCCTATCACACAAGTGTTTCGTCTCTAACGTCTAAACTGGAGCTAGTACCTCGTGCCTCTCGTCGTCGCAACTCACGCCTATGCCTCTATCACAGATTCTTTCACACCATACCTCGTGACAGCCAGTTGATTCAACAGACTCATCGTACATCTCGAACTGGCCACCTGAACGCAGTATTTCCACCCCGAACCCGCACCACTACGTTCCATCAGTCATTCTTCGTCCGAACTGCCCGAGACTGGAATGGCCTTCCGGGAGATGTCGCACTCGTCCGTGACGCAGCGTGCTTCCGATCTGCTACCGAACTCTTAGTCTAATATACGGAACTGCTGTTTTTGGACTTACCTTTGTAAATAGATTTTTTTCTTCCTTTCAAATTGTCATCATTGCCGTCTTTTGTATATTGCATTTTCCGATTGTTGTTTTTTGTTAATTATTGTATTTTTTCCCTTTTTTCTATCTTTTGTTCTTACTTTTGATGCCCACCCCTCATGTAGTGTCCCTTGGGACCCTTGAGGTATCAATAAATAAATTAAATAAATAAATAAATAAATAAATAAATAAATAAATAAATAAATAAATAAACGAAGTTCAGCAAAAATCAGCAGTTTCACTTCACCACTTTAACTTCTTTAGGCTCACCGATTCAAATCTGGTCACGAAGTTTACAACGATTCATTCTTTTATGCGAAAGAAAACCAAAACATAGCAATAAACAAAGCCACAAGTGCGTTCGAAGCCCACAAGCACGAAGACTAGGCAAATCCGTGTACTACCCATCATTCCCATGGTGGCTGAACGATCGCAGCGCCAGAGTTCTCTCTAGGTCATTTTAAGAAACTCTATGGTTCAAAGCCAGCCACCCATTACAAAAGGCACACACATTACTACGCGTATTCCCTGAAGACCACGTAGTGGGTGCATCGCAACTTCCAAAAAAATCGCAGCATATCCACGGAGTGAATGATGATGAGTGGGCAAAGCTGCGGAGGTTCATCGGTAAACCGTGAATCTTCCGTGAATTCTGCCCAGTACATCATCACCGACGTGAGATCGGGCGCGTTTATACTAAAGGTTCGATGAGTTATGACGACTTGCAGCTCACTTTAATTTTACATGTACGCTGTGAATTTTCATTGTTTAGAAAACCATTGCTTTAGAAAACATCTGGCGTCTTTCGTTAAGCAGCTGGCGTCTTTTCGTTTTGCTTTAGAAACATCTGGCGTTCTTTCGTTTTGCTTTTACAAAACATCTGGCGTCTTTCGTTGGTTTATTTCATCAATCAACGGCGTTTTGAACAAAATTTTTGTTGTTTAATCACGCACAGGAGAAATCTCACCAGGCACTACCTTGGAGGTAAACAATGGCTGCTAATGGGAATGAGAGACAGAAGAAGTCGGCTTTTAGCTAACACTTACACTTCTACTTCTACTAACGTTTCCTACTGGAACATGCCAATGGCTGCTAATGGGGAATGAGAGACAGAAGAATTCGGCTTTTAGTTAACGCGCACGCTGCGAATTTTTTATTGTTCAACAACGCACAGGAAAAATCTCCCACCGGCACCACCTTGGAGGTCAAAGCGTAAGACTGGTTACGCACTACGACTACTACGACTACGACTACGAGGAACGAACGGGTGCCGCCTTAAGGAGCTTCGCCCCTAAAAGTTTCTCGCGCATAGTTGCTCCTGGTTTAAAGCATGCTACCCATTACATAACCGCTTCCATATGTATGCCATTGTGTGTGCGTGTGTGTATATGTGCAACTCAACGCGTATGAACGCAGAGAAAAAAGAAGCCCTGGGCACTGTCTACAGTTTGCCCGAAAAGTGCACCTACGTACAAAACTCGCTCGTGTTTTCGCACACACAAACACTGTTGTCATTAAAGTGGTGTTTAATAGGGCGGAAAGATTTACCCTTACTATAGGTATGTGCTGTGTGTGTGTCTGTGTGTCACTCAATGCGGCCAAATGCGAAAGCTTCAGTGACACAAGCCACTTTGTACTTTGTCAATTACACTGCAGTGATGCGCAATCTGAACTTCTCGAGTAACAACATACAGTGAGAAGTATGCACTAAGATGTCGAAGTACGCACTAGGGGCAAGATCTCGCTATCGCGTTCAACTCTTAAAGGCGAAGCTTAAGCGTCCCCCAATTTTTTTTTGTGATTATGCCGCGTACAGTTATTTTGAGCTACTTATACGCGATTTTCATGCACGCAAAGAAGCACGCGGCCGCTAGGCTGACTTGGTCACACGTGACGCATTATAACTTCTTAGCTACCAAAATAATGCAACGGATTTCTACGCAGAATTGTAGACAAGGCCTTTGATTACAATCTGAGGAATTAAAAAAGATAGGAATGGTCTTTTTGAGACAACTATTTTCCAACTTCGGCGTTTTTGGTAAACCACATATGTTTCAGCACAATTTTAAAGTATAACGGTGAGCGCGAAACTGATGTAAATTATTTTAAAAGAAATGCAACTATCAAACTCAACATGTACCGAGTTTTTTATCACCAGTTCAACTCGTCCGCGGCAATAAATTCCTGAAATACAGGTATTTTGTGCCATTTGTCATGTATGTGATTTTTTTCCTCAGAGATCTTTCGATGGCCAAGAGAAACAAAATACGCATAACATTGTATTTCTTTTGTTATAAGACGGGAATTATTAATGTGACCAAGAAGTGCACGATTTTTTAGCTAGGTGCGCTCAAAATTCATAAATTGCGAAAATGGCAGAAAAGTGTTTTTTGCGGCCAAGATCTGTGTGTTTTTTTTATGCGAACAACTTTCTTTCTCAAAACTAACTTCGAAATCATTGTTCTGGGTGCAATACATGCGTCTACAGTAAACTTCGTCGAAATCGGGAATGGTGACCTCGTGTTCGTTCTTATCTGGACACACCCAGCATTCGTTAGCGTATTCCTCCAGGTTCGAGCAACGTTTAATTTTTGCTTGCTGAGTCGTAGGAGTAGATATGTGAGGTTTATTAGACTGTTGTAAAAGCGGAGCCAACACTGGAACCACAGCTGACATTAACCCGATACGACGCCTGCATCATAGCAGCACGTTTGTGATGTGTATTACCTTGTTATACAATTAGATAGCCAGCACTGCAGCCACAATTGACGTTGCACAATATTACGCCTGCATAAGATATTTTTTCAAAGCAATTTCAAGACCTGGCGTGGTTCTAAGGTACAATACTTGACTGACACGCAGGATGCCTGGGATCTATTCGGGCTCGGATCCCGATTTCCATTCTTTGCATTCATCATGTCAACGTTGCCGTTGCCGGATTTTCTTAACGCCCTCGCGTTTAGATTACCAATGTCTGTTCTCTTCGTTCTTGGGTAGAACTGCGAATCACGTGTGGCGTTTATCCGCTTACCGCGGTCCGTGGTATACGGGTATGCACCAAACGTCACTAGAGACCAGGGTTTTGTGATGTACACGACAGGATTTTCACGTTATTCATGTCATGACCAGACAGTCATGTTCGTCATACCTTCATGCCCTCCTATCGCAATTTTAATCTATATTACACTTTAAATTAAAAAAAAAGAGTCAAAAGAGGGGCATGGTGCACTGACGCTCTTCGGTTATCATTGACCCCTTTGGCAGGTAGAATGAGGAAATGAGAGCGCACTTTTCTGCAAAAGTCAAATGATTCTCGTGAAGAAGCGCGTTTCGATTGGCTTCCGTGTTGGACACCCCGTGTTTAGCGTAGCTCTGGTTTACACGGAGTCAGCTAGGGGCGCTGCGGTAGCAGCGTTCGCTCCCGGCGCGTGCTCTCGTTTGAATGGAGACCGCTAGGGGCCCTGCGGTGCCTAAGGGATAACCCTTGGATAAGCGCGCGTTTTCGGCGCGCGCTCTCTTTCTCTTTTCAGCCATGGATGAAAACGGTCGCTCCTGACATGGATGAAAAGTTGAGAGTGGCGGCTCAACTACAAGCGGAGTCGAGGACTCGCAAAGCTGCTGCAGCACGGCGACGCAGACAACAAGCGGACCCCGAGGTGAAGACGCGGGAAGTGCAGCAAAATGGCAACGCATACAACAGGCTTGCGAAGCGGATCAGGAGCTGAGGGCTCGCGATGCTGCAGCCATAGGTGTGCGCACAGGGGGGGGGGGGGGGGGGCAGGGAGCGGCTGGCCCCCCTAATCACCTAAGAGGGGGGCGGAAAAAGAAGAGGGGGGGGCGCTGCGATGAACCTTCGCCCCCCCCCCCCCCCCCCCCCCCCCGATGGAGAACCCTGCGCACGCCTATGGCTGCAGCAAAACGGCAACGCCGGCAAGCGGACCTGGAGCTGAGGGCTCACGAAGCTGCAGCATCATTGTTTATACTGTACACACGTGTTTGTCGCGCATTTGAATGCTCGAATGGGCATTGTACGGGGGATTCACGGTTACCCGAATGATCTCCGATGCTTCGCCCACTGATCATCATTCACTTCGTGGATATGCCTGAATTTTTCTAGCTGTTTCTAGTTTTCTAGTTTTCTGGTGTCGATTTCACGTTTTCCTGCTCCTGTAAACAACGATGGCGTCGCTCGGTTGCTGCAGGCTTCATGAGCGCGTGTTTGTTATGTGATCTCTATTCATCGAACAGAAAGAAACCAAGACAGTGGTGCGTTGTGAAATATTTTGTTGCCCGCATATACAATCACCGGAAAATAAGTGTGTGAGTGATATCACCAGCTCAAGCGGGTCTCTCATCCCGGCCGCTACACTGAAGGTGAAGCCGGCTACCTGCCAGCCTTCTGCAAGACACACTGCTTGAAAGCCAAACTTCGATTGGAAACAGTACTTAAAAGAAATAACACATTTCATAAATTGCATTGCATAGATGGTCGGTATGTCGGTTTCCTACTTTTGCTGAAACAATCACGCTGAAGATCGCGTCTACGGCGGGAATTGTTTTTTGTCACTTTGCGGCTTTGTGACTCTGTGCGATTAGAGCGATTTACCACAATAAAATACCACTGCAGAGTTTCGCCTAGGTCACAGACGCATTCATGTCTACCATGCGGTTGACAGTGTCGTGCTTTTCACTCTGCAAAAACAGCGTTCGTGTCAACGGCGGGTAAGAAGCGCGTTTCACACGCTTGGAATTACAAATGTGAGACGCCCGTTCCCGACTAGTCGTGGCCAAGGCTTCTGCTACCCGTCGATGCCATCGCATTCCCCGACCAGCAAAAATAGAGGAGGCGCTGCCCCGACAAATCAACATGAGCGCCTCCAGAAAGTTCTTGCGTCTCAGGACCACATTTGAGGATTTGAGGAGGGATCATCGCATAGCAGAAACCAAAATAGGAGAGATATGGCTGGCGCAGAAATCCACAGACTGGTTAAATGGACCGACTGGGATAAGTTTCGCAAATTCAGGATAAAATCCCACGATGTCTCAGTTACCGCGCTCGCGAAGAAGCCTTCCCCGAGGTAACGGGAGGAGAGGCCTGCAAGGAGAGGGACATCACCCAATTCTACCAAAAGTCGAAGCGCAGATTTCCTCCAACTAGCTCCAAATTAGATCTCAGCCGGTTGACTGGAGGCGACTTCAAACCGGAACGTTCCCCAACCCTGTGGACCTAAATCATACCTACGCCGAGCTATACGCAGACGACTCGTGTAAACTATGTCGGATAGCCCCGCCGCGGTGGTCTAGTGGTTATGGCGCCCGACTGCTGACCCGAAGGTAGCGGGATCGAATCCCGGCAGCAGCGGCTGCATTTTCGATGGAGGTGAAAATGTTTGAGGCCCGTGTACTTAGATTTAGGTGCACGTTAAAGAACCCCAGGTGGTCGAAATTTCTGGAGCCCTCCACTACGGCGTCTCCCATAATCATATCGTGGTTTTGGGACTTTAAACCCCATATATAAAATAAAAACAATGTCGGATAAAACACGCCACCCCAGAACACACTTTATGGGAATGCGCATATATACAGGATGAAAATGCGGTCTCCTAAGAACAGCTTGCGGCGCGGTGGAAAGCCGCGCTCATCAGCTCAGATCGGCAAGATCAACTATGGGCCATCCAGCGAGCACGGAAGGCGGCCGAGAGACAGGGTCTCTGCCCTGGCGCGGCCTAGACCCAGGCCTCAATACGCTAGTTTCCATAAAGTTGCTCGCTCACTCACACACTTCAAAAGCAAGAAAAATACGATGCCGACCCTGATCGATATATTGATTTTTTAAAAAATGTAAGTTTCACCGCAGGGCCGAAGCAATGAATGCGATAGCAGCAAATTGTAGCATTATACTAAGTAAGGCTTGCAGCTAACTCTTTTGGATCCAATCGCGCGGAACTCTACAATAATAATAATATCTGGGGTTTAACGTCCCAAAACCACGATATGATTATGAGAGACGCCGTAGTGGAGGGCTCCGGAAATTTCGACCACCTGGGGTTCTTTAACGTGCACCTAGATATAAGTACACGGGCCTCACGCATTTTCGCCTCCATCGAAAATGCAGCCGCCGCGGCCGGGATTCGATCCCGCGACCTTCGGGTCAGCAGTAGCGCGCCATAACCACTAGATCACCGCGGCGGGGCGCGCGGAACTCTACAAAACGGTGCTTTAGGCGAATACGGCCGCTCCAAGGAGCGAAGGGGTTTTCGTGCTGTCTGTCGTCTCAACGCCAAGTAAGCGGTGAGAGCGCAACACGTATACGAGCTGTCCACTTATGTATGTCGAGATAGCGTGCGTACCAGATCTCGCGACAGCGCCCTTGTGATCGAAGTTTGCAGTTGATCGAGCGACGCAACCGCCCCCCCTCCCCCTAACGCCCCATCATGCCCTTTCCTCCTACAAAAAATGGGCGGAGCGTTTCTATCTTCATACTCAAGCATCATATACTTTAGTATTGAGCCATTTTAACTAGTCCCTTCTCTGCTTGAGGAGCCATCGATGACAGGCTTCGCACGCGGTGCGATGTTATCGCATGCGCCCTTCGTGCTACGGATATGGCCTGCTCGTTTCATCTTTGCATCTGCAGCGTTCGTTTCCAGAGCTCGCGCTCTTTTACTAGCGCTTAGCTTATACGATGCGCGGGGCGATGTTATCGGTTTGTACTTTGTACCGAACATGATGGCAACGGCGACGCCAAAAACCCGCTGAGAGTGTGCATACAATTGCTAACGCAATAAAAGAAGATGGTCACAGTTAATCACAAGTTTACGAACACAGTCAGTACGAGTGCCACACACAAACCGCCAAGTCTTGCTTTACGGCCGCTTTAGTTTTGAAGACACCAATAGTTTTGATGAGTATTGAGTGAAGTACATCGAAAGTGTGCATCGTGCTTTTTTGGCGATGTTAAAGTGAGAACTTTCAAATTCATCAAGTACAAGACTATGTATATATTTTTTAGAGCGCAGCTCTTAGGCACCCGTTATTGCGTTAAGCGTCGTCACCGTTGGTGGCGTAACCAATAGACATGAAAAAACAAAATGAGAAAGAAGTGTCCAGGATCGAATGGGATCTGAACCCGGGCCTTTGGCGAGTATTCTATCACAGAGCCACGCTGTTCTTTTTCTTTCGTGGTATTTATTCAACATAGACTTGAAAGCAATTCAAGACAGACAAAGAACTAATATGTTGATTCTGCTCTTATCGCGACACAATGACGAACAGACGGCACTATAGAATTCGCAATCATCTCTATAGCGAATACATCGAGTAACGGCCTTTTGCAATTATACGCTAGGACAGCGGTAAGGATCAGCACGTCACCAATGCCGTATACCATTCTGGCTGACTTTCCATATGCTCGTATGTATTTCTTAGCTGAGTGACCATTCTAATGAAGTGGGCTGTTGAGGAAATTGTCGGCTCTGCGTTTCTCTGCGACATGCGCCTCTTCCACAGGCTATGCATTCCAATGAGAACAAAAATGTCGAATGGTACATAATTACAACTCGCTGCCAAGAGATATCGCATGGAATGTGGATTTAGCATAGAGTCCTTTCGAAGAGCTCGCTGGAGCACATCTCAAAATAAGATTGCATCTCTGCAGCTTATAAAGCAATGTTCTATTGTTTCCGGCACATCACACAGAGGACTATTCACGGACGACGCAAAAATGTCTCTTGAACGACGCCAATTCTTCACAGGCAAGGTCTCAGAATGTAATCTAAAAAAGAAAGGTTTTGTCGATGGTGGCAGCGGCATTTTACGTACTCGATCTAGGACGTCATGCCCTGGCAGCCCCAAGTATTTTGCACGATGAAGTGGTGGCGAAAACAGCATCGTTATTATATCTCTGTAAAGATGTCTGCGTGATGCACAGTAAAAATATTAACTTGAAAAACTAACTGTTAAAAAACGAACAGAGAAATACACTTCTCGCATAAATGATATGGTCGTCGAGAAGAATCGGATGAAACTACTACGTCAGGTAGCACATTTACCAGGTTTACCTGCAAGAAGGCTCGAACGTCGCGGAAAAAGAAGTAGCGAGATGCAATTTGCCACACGTAGAGATGTACTAGACCTAGCCCACCTGCACTAACTGGTCTGAACAGGTTGTCTCGTCATGGATTCATAGGTTGATGACCATATAAATGTTGCATATTTACGGTGAAAGCTCTGAATGTACGACCTAGCACAATGCAGCACTTGTAGTACATAGAAAAGTCTTGTAGCCAAAAAATTGTTGCACGTATCCGCATACCGAAAACTGAAATGTTATGTGGTATAAAAGATTTAGCATAATGCTCAAGGCCTGCCACCCTCTCTTTCCAGTAGCGTGCGCTTGACTTGTGTGCACCTAGTGGAACACCGAGATATTTTTGTGGCACCACACACCACTCAATACCGGCATACTGATGAGGTGTAGACCTCCATGACCCAAACCACAAGCCTGAACTCTTGGAATAGTTCATCCGTGCACCTGAGACACTACCGAATTGCTATACTACATCAAAAATTATTTCAATGCTGGATATGTCAGTACTAAAAGAGGCAATGTCATCTGCATATGCGAAAACCTTTACCTGATTCTTTAGCAATCTAAAGCCATGAATATTGTGAGACTGAATAATATGCAAGCACATCGGTTCTAAGTATAGGGAAGTAGGAGCGGCGACGTAGGACATCCCTGCTTAACGGATTAGCGGATAGATATAGGCTGCGAGAGATGACCGTTCACTATTAGGCGGGTAGAACAGTGATTATAACAAAGTTTGACTCCTTTTAACAATGTTGAGCCGACATTTGCTTGCTGTAAAGGGAAAACATAAACGAGTGACTAACACGGTCAAATGATTTAGGTTGCAGTTTGTAATGTCGATCGTTGTTGGACCCCGTTAAACATGTGGACTGAATGGCCGTTCTATACAGACTAACATCCACATCGCTCGTACTATTCTCTATTTTTGCTCAAATTCTTTTGACCAACTTGCATTACTGCAAGTTGACCTCGCAGAACCACGCTGGTGCTTGAAACTCATTTGCAAGAAGACCCTTACAGGCGTCCTGTCGGACAAGGAATCGCATTAACATGTGCAATATAGCGTGGCAGAAGAGTAAAATAAAAATTGGGAGCCGCTTAAGCTTCGCCTTTAAGAGTTGAACGCGATAGCGATATCCTGCCCCTAGTGCGCACTTCGAACACTACGAGTGTTTAACAGAATGCGTGCACTAAGGTGTGTGCCTTATGTAAGGGGTAGGATGCTTTAAACCAGGAGCAGTTATGCGCGAGAAACTTCTTCGAAGTTGCGATGCACCCACTACGTGGTCCTAAGGGAATACGCGCAGTATGTGTGTGCCTTTTGTAATGGGTGGCTGTCTTTAAACCACCAAGTCGTTATGATATTGGCGTGGTGTGACGCCCGGTGGCAATGTACGCTTGTACCACGCATTATTACTGCGATATTACATCTCGTACTGTGACACCTGTATACAGGACGCGTATTTTTGGAATGCATGAAAGTTCCTTTCAGTGCAGCTCCAAGCTGAGGCGTGGCTGTGTGGTAGAAGAAGAATAACTTTTATTCAGGGAAAGGGAAGGGGTCTAGGAGCTAGATGGGTGGGGCCCCATGTCCAAGGCTCCACTGGCTTGTGCCGCCAGCCGGACATGGTCCAGGAGCGCTAGTTGCACCTCCGGGTCCGACCTAGCGAGGAGTGCCTCCCATTGCTCCAAAGAGTTTTCTATGTGGTATTATGCCGTAGGCAGTTGAGGTTATTTGGCCTTCTACTGCAACCCCATGAGATATGGTAGAGGGTTGGTGGCGAGTCGCGACACCACGGACAATCGCGCCCGTACAACGTCGGAAAAATTTTGTGCAATCGCAACGAATTTGGATAGACCCCCGTTTGAACTCTACGGAGGTCCACTGCGTCTTCCCCTTTAAGAGATTTGTCGGGGACGCCATATTTCTGCCGTGCGCATCGCTGATGAGCAAGAAGCTCTCGCGGAGCCATCCGAGCAAGGTCACTGTCTTCCTCCTCGCGAAGGCCATCGTGTGTAGTGTGGGGTGGTGGTAATTGGGAGGGAGGCTGGTGCTCCGCTCGGTTCGTGAGCGCTCGAGCTAGAGCGTCCGCCCTCTCCTTACCATCTAGGCCTGCATGGTAGAACACCTGCTTGCCACGCAGACGGCCTGGGTTCGATTCTCACTCGGACCCAACATTTTTATTATTTATTTTATTTGCAACTTTTTCGATTTTTCGGTCACAGACAAGATGATGATTTTTCGCTCACAGCCAACGGCGCCGACGCCGACGGCGGAATTTCTGCGATACGAGCTCTTTAACGCGATCGCGTTAACAAACAGTCATCA
Source organism: Rhipicephalus sanguineus (assembly GCF_013339695.2). Lineage (NCBI taxonomy): Eukaryota > Metazoa > Arthropoda > Arachnida > Ixodida > Ixodidae > Rhipicephalus > Rhipicephalus sanguineus. Next base: position 216,037,778 of record NC_051177.1, on the reverse strand, counting down.
CACAATGCTAATTCCGCAACGAGTGTGGGGCTTGATGCTTCCCACCCACTGCGAAGTGCTCAGCCATAATTCTTCATCTTCATCAGCCACATGCCGCATCAACAAAGTGCACATAACACTTTACAGATGTGTAGCGGGTACCCCGCTTATCCGCAGAAAGACGAATAATACAGAATAATGGCGTAATGGCGTAATAATGGCGTAATGGGTGTTGTCCTACATCACAAAAATTATTATTTATAGCGTAGCCGATACATTTCGGAAAGCCAAAACTTCAAACATGCCCCGCCACGGTGGTCTAGTGGTTATGGCGCTCGACTGCTGACCCGAAGGTCGCGGGATCGAATCCCGGCCGCGGCGGCTGCATTTTCGATGGAGGCGAAAATGTTTGAGGCCCGTGTACTTACATTTAGGTGCACGTTAAAGAACCCCAGGTGGTCAAAATTTCCGGAGCCCTCCACTACGGCGTCTCTCATAATCATATCGTGGTTTTGGGACGTTAAACCCCAGATTTTATTATCATTAAAACTTCAAACACAGTTGGCCTTGCCCCAACAGGAAGCTGCGCTCAGAATTTGTATTAGGCAGTATCGTAATCGTGGGTGATTTTTTTCTTTACTAAATTTTATTATCATTTAACAACCAAGTGGAAACGCGTAGCCGTCGCCAAGAGATGGCGACAACCCCTTATTTACTTTTTATTGCAGCAAAAACGGTCCATTCACCAACACGGAGGCTAAGTTAGGAGACGCTACTGCATATACTGGCTGTTGTATGTTATGCTGTAATTGTGACAGCATCCTGGAAAATTGAGCAAAACTCTAATTTTCTTGGTGACGTTGAGCTAACGGTTTTGGCACATGCACATCCAAAACACTTATGCTATGTAAGTGCACGGTGCTCACCATCGCGATCTGTGCTACGCCAAGATAGGGTCGGAACAGCCCTGAAGAGTATATGTCGTTTAGGAGCCCCGCTGTCGTTATCGCTATTGTCAATCGTTCACATTGTGTTCGAATGCATGTCGGTGTGCCGTGTCCTCTCTTCCCCTCTTCCTTGCTGCCCTCGCACACATTTGTCTGTTTCGATATACGGGGATGCCGCCAGAGGGACGCTGCGGAGAAGGAACAGCCTGCTCCCGAAGCCGAGTCATAAGAGCAAATTTAATTCCACAGAGGGGAACAATGTGCCAAATTTTTTCTGGTGATTGCAACTGCCTAATTCGTAATGACAGTAACGTATCAGCATGCACACTAAACGCGTAGCTGAAATATTTCTGCGTAATGCTTGCTGCAGTAAATGGTGTCGGTGTACATTCTACTTAATAAAAATCGAATGGAAGGGTGCCGGGCTGTTACTTGCTGCTTTCATTTCCGAAAGCAGGTCCTCTTCATATTGAACTTTTTCGTTGCAGCGAGCGGTTCCCTGACGCACCATACAAGGTTCGTGTTCATTCCGCGGACGAACGCCGCCGGAAGTGTTTTGTTCGAAACGCATTTCCGGCGTTCGAGTCGTTCCATTCCTAAAAATGGAAACAGCTGCAAATGTGCGCAGTCACGCGTAACTGCACTCTGCCTGATGCGACAGTGCCCGTATAGCTTGACAAGCGTGTCTGGCGTCGCTTCTTCGGGTTATCTTTTCAAGCGACTATCTGCAACGAGTTAGTTGACTTCTGCAGCGCACATACGCGTCACTCAGCGCTACATTCTGGGTGACAGTGCTATGTATCCAATAATTTTTGTCAAACGCCGCAAAAGCATGAGCAGCCGAATTGGCGGTTTCACCGAAAACGTTACAAAAAGAAAACAAAAAGAAAACAAAACGAAGAAGCAGAGTGCATAATAACCATGCGTCACATTTTATATACCATCGGAGAGAAGCGTACATGCAAATTGCTTATGCTACGAGGTGCCACTCACGCATATAATAACCATCGTTCTGAACATTGCGTAGTCAGAGACGAAGCTTTTTGAAGGTATCGGAATTAGTGTTGGGAGATCTATGCGGTAAATGTGTGCCTAAGTGAAGGGCTGATTCCGTGCAATACTCTCCTGATTATTAAGGGCAGCGTAAAAAATACACAGGAATACATTTAAAAAGAAGAAAAAACAGGGCACCGAACTCGCAACTGTGCTATATTGGAAGCAAACGAAAATGTGTTGGAGTACGCTTGAGCTTCGCCTTCAAGAGTAGAATGCGCTAACGTAATCGGGCTCCGTGTTCACGCCTCCCAATTGCTATCCTGGCTTCCGTTCTCGGTGGATGCCTCAACCGTGCCGGAAGAAAACGAACGTCTGTGCGCGTAACAGTGGCCGCTTGAAACTATCCTAGAACGCATACTGCAAGTACAGTTGCTGAATGGTCATTACGCCATAATTCTTCCTTTTGCGAATCAGCCGCGGTGTGGGCCGGAAAAGCCCACTACGCACCCGTAAGGCAACATGCGAACCTTCGTAGCTGCTCACTTTGTTGATGCTATTGTTGATGATGATTAAATGTCCGAGCGCTTTGTAATGAGACGACCTTTAAAACACCCGATTGTCGTGCAATTCACGTTTTGAAGCCTGGCATGATTTTACGCTTCTGCCACGCGATATTACATGCGTTAAGGGAACTCCTACCACTACATGACATTCATATTGTGCACGAGGCCCACCACTGGAAACGCCGGCGCCACCGTCAGCCTTACGTGCTTGGCAGGATCACGTGGTCTCAACGGCCGCGTCGGGTGCTTGTGGAGCGCTGCCGCGTGCTTTTAAAACGAGTTTCAAGTTTCACCTGCGCTGCGGTGTGTTCAAATGCGGAAGTTTTCTCGCATTGCGAACACAACCGAACCCATTGTAATACGAGTGGCTGCCTCCGAAGGCGAAGAACATGCTGCTATGCTGCTCGGTGCCGGACATGCGCAACGGAGCCCGGTGTCAGTCTGCACAGGTACCAGCGGGACAAGAAACTGCGTGAAGCGTGGGTTGTGAAGTTAAGCACCGGCAAGCAGCCATCGGTTACGAGTCATCTGCGCAACAAGCACTTCCGCGACGAAGACTTTGGCTACTTCGTCGGGGCTGCGATGTTCGGTGAGCAGCAGAAAGCGCGTACTGAGATGATCGCTCGCGCGCACTTCCCGCCAGCTGATGGTGCTTATCTCCCGCAGGGTGGAAAATGCGTTTACCTTTTACCAGATGCGATAACATCTCAAAACCTTCCCATGCGACCTCTTGATCGTCGGCCCCGTGCTCAGCGCCCACAAAATCGGCTGTAGACACGCAAGTCATTGTTTAGATACGTCGAATAAAAAACTCACAGGGCCCCTTATGCATTAGCCTAAGATGACTGGAAGGCGAAAGCCACCTTCTTGTTGTCAGTCGATGTATTCATTCTCCTCGCCTCACTCCAGAATCTTTCTGCACCCAACGCAGAAAGATTTTGCGTTGCGTTTTTGCACTGCCGCCGTGATCGGCCCACCGACCACTGAGGCAGTGCAAAGCGACCATGTCGTGTGAATTCGTCATCATGTGACGTCACGTTATGTGACGTTATAATGATGCCACAAATTTTGGCGATTTGTGACGTCATCACGTGATCATTTTTTGCATCACTCGCGTTGACGCCGCCGACGCGGGACGCCGGTGCCGACGGTCAACCTTCTCGTTTGATGAGGCGTCTAAGGCTTTCGCCTTCATAAGCTACACGACGTTTGCTGGCGGATGTATACATAGCGAGCGAGCCAAATGCTGCGGCTGATTGGTGCTGCATTTATGTTGACAATAACATTCTATCAATAAAGCTTGCGTTCTCCTGACGCAAACACTACGTGCTTTTAAAAAGCCCAAATTTATTTTTGCCACTCCCAAACTCAAGTTCGGCCTCTCCAACCCCATGTATTTTCCTGGAGCCTTATTTATTTATGTGGGAAAGAAAGATGCCACGCTGTTCGACATGACACTGCTGTCAAAAGTTTCTGGGGTACTAGCGAAATAATTCAAGAAAATTAGAAGATGCAAGCCACCAAGAAGCATAGGCGAAAGGAAAGAGCATCACTCGCAACTAACCTTATTCTTGAAAGATGATTGCAATATCTACATCCAGAACAATCTTTCGGCATATATGCCTATGCACTGCAGCGCATGAAGACGCGAGGCAAGATGTGCCAATATCACCATTCTGGGTAATATGCGGGATAATACAGCGCCAGGGGGGCGCCCCCCTGCCCCCTCCCTTTTTTTCGCCCTTACGTGAATTAAAGCCACGTATTCCAATGGTCCTAATTATGCCTAAACAGAATGGCTCAATAAAAAAAAAACGCCAGGCCTGCGCTGAAACCGCAGCACAGTCACAGCGAAAGCTGGAAGAGCGGCGTTTCTAGAGCCCGTTAAGCTCTCCTGGGGCTACAATACAAGTACATTAGAAAGGTACCCACTACTCCATAAATCACAGTTTTTGTGAAGTTGGGAAGCACCTACTAAGCCATTATTCGTCATTCTGCGGAGATGCGAGGCACCAGCTACACGTCTGTAAGGCATTATGTGCACTTTGTTCACGCGACCATAGAGTTTCCTAAAATGACCTAGAGGGAACTCTGGCGCTGCGATCGTTCAGCCACCATGGGAATGATGGGTAGTACACGGATTTGCCTAGTCTTCGTGCTTGTGGGCTTCGAACGCACGTGTGGCTTTGTTTATTGCTATGTTTTGGTTTTCTTTCGGATAAAAGAATGGATCGTTGTGAAGTTCGTGACCAGATTTGAATCGGCGAGCCTAAAGAAGTTAAAGTGGTGAAGTGAAACTGCTGATTTTTGCTGAACTTCGTTTTGCGACAAAGCGGATGCAGGCGACGCGGAGCCAAACGGAGCCGAAAGAACGAAGTTTAGACAAATCCGTGTACTACCCATGATTCCCATGCTGGCTGAAGCGCGATGCATTGCAGCTCCCATAGACACTAGCGCCAGAGTTCCCTCTAGTAAGTATTGTAGGAAACTCTATGCACGCGACGACAGATGACGATGAAGAATTATGGCTCAGCCCTTTGTAATGGGTTGGAAGCTTTAAACGGCCCACCAGTTGTGTAATTTGCGTTGGGTGACGCCCGGTCACTATTTCCCTCTCCCGTCATGCTGTATACCATACGTTGACGTGAGAGAGACGGGGTGGGGGGGGGGGGGGCGAAGAACTTTACTGAGACCCCGAGGAAATGGATCATGCGCTTATGGGCTTCCTTGGCAACCAATACAAGTGCACTTGCGAGGAACCCACTACGCTATAAATCATTGTAATTTTACTGAAACCCCGAGGAAGTGGATCATGCGCTTATGGGCTTCCCTGGCAACCCATACAAGTGCACTTGCGAGGAACCCGCTACGCTATAAATCATTGTAATTTTTGAGAAGTAGGGCAGCAGGCACTGTGCCATTTTTCGTCATTCTACGGAGAGCGTTGATACCTGCTAAACGCATGTAAGGCATTATGCGCACTTTGTTGATGCTGTGCCTGATGACGATGAAGAATTATGGCAGAACCCTTTATAATGGGTTGGAAGCATTCAACAACCTACTCGTTGCGCAATTCGCATTGTGTGACGCCTAGTTACAGAATTCGCGTTGTGCGACGCTTGGTGCTTATTTTACTCTTCTACCACGCTATATTGCATATGCTAATGTGGTTCCTTCCGGACATGAAGCCTGTATAGGACCTTTTTGCAAAGCAGTTTCAAGCACCGGCATGGCACAGAGGTTGAATACTGGGCTCCCACGCAGAGGGACCAGGTTCGAACCTCGTTCCATCCTGGAATTGTTTTTCTTATTTCGTTTTTTTTTCTTATTTCGAGCGACACTGGTTACGGACACCGGCGGCGGCGGCGGACAACTACGGCGCCAAAAACGGCCGGTGAAATGATCTCATAACAGCTTTCGCTGTAAAATCGCTACAAGTAGGGGTGATAGTGGGCACCCTTGTCTGACTGATCGTAGCGCAGGTATGCGCTCACTCGCTGATTTATTACCAGTCTTGATGTGCAACCTGTGTAAGCCATTCGCACTCCATCTCAGATCAAACCACTAACCTTCGCATACTCAAGTATTGAAAGAAGCAAGTCGTGCGGCACACGGTCAAATGCTTTCTCTAGGTCAATCTGCAGCATGGCAACACTGAGAGGCATCGCGTCACAACATTGAAGGATTGACCGTGCTTTGTGTATATTAGCCAAGATTTTTCTTCCCTTCAACCCACAAGTTTGGTGGGGCCAATCAATTCTTTAATAACTGTCTGCAATCTCTTGGCCAATATTTTCATTAATATCTTATAGTCAACGTTGGTTAAGCTAATTGGTCGATACGAAGTACCGCTTCGTATTTGATTGGATCTTCTGTTTTTCGTGTTAGAACCGTGCGGGCTGACAAGGAGAATGGCGTTAGGCGTTTATATTCAATAGTCTAATTATTTACCTTTGTCAAAATACAGGCAATAGCACCCTTCAATGCGTTGTACACTGTCGCGCATTCTGTCCCGGAGACTCAGCAAAGTTTTAAACTGAGAAGACATGACGAAAACAGGAACACGCACACTTCGTCCTGTCTTGTTCGCGCAGTTTAAAACTTTGCTGAATCTATGGACCGACTGGCCACGCCTTGCCCCGGAGAAGGAGGAGAAAACTTTATTTTTTTGAAAGAATTGTGAGGTGAGCGTGGTTGCGCCATCAGTCCAGGGTAGGGGCGCAGCCAGAATATTTTTCTTCGGGGGCTGTTCAACTATACTTTATGCATGTTCGTGTGTGCATATATACGCACACAAAATTGAAAAGTTCGGGGGGGGGGGGGGATTTCAACCAGTCGAACCCCCCGCCCCCCTGGCTACGCCCATGGTCAAGGGCTCCACAGCTAGCGGCTCGCTGGGCTTGGTCGAGGGCTCTCCTTTAGCTCGTCCGCAAGCTATGTCTCCCACTGCCAATTATTCATTTAAACCATCAATGGCCTTTTTCACTTCTTCTTCTGTAATGGGCATTTCTAATATTTCCTTGCTTTCCTCTTCCAGCCTTGTCATCAGTGAAATAAACTCACTTAAACGGTCATTACTTCGCGAAAATAGTTCTTTGCAATGGAAAAGAGTCCGGCGATTGCTTCTTACCTGTTGTACAAAGCATATTTATATTCTATTTCCATTATTTCATTTTATGAAACGTATTTCCTTTGAGCTCCCAGAGCTCGTTTTGTTGGCGTTTCACCCGCACAGAGGTTTTCAGCTCGTGCTCTAATCGCCGGCGCCACTCTCCTTTACTTAATTCAAGATTTTGTTTAATGCTCTTTATTTTCTCTACCAAGGTGCCCGCGTGCGTGCACTCCTCTGCTACCAACTGCTGCAAGTTGTCCCGCTGAAGAGACTCTTGTTCTTTTTCAGCGTGTCTCAAGACACTGGCTCCCTCAAGTGCATTGAGCGTAATGGTCTCCTTCAGTAGTTCCCACTTTGGTCCTCAACCTTCCAAGCCTTTTGTCGCTACGTCTTCTATAGCCTAAATAAAGAGGTTATTAAACACTTCGTCGTTCAGTAAAGTTACAGTAAAGTTTCATAGTTCCCGAGAAAAGGGCTTGTTATTCCTCTTTAGTTTTCAAATGCAGAATGAAACTATATAGTGATCACTAAATGGTACAGGTGTGATTCTGTAATCGTGACACGAAGGAATCAGGTGAGCTGACACATATGCTCTGTCAGGTCTGGCACGGCTCATCCGTTGAAAGTGGGTAAAAATGACTCCTTTCCCACAGCAAAGACAATCGACCATGTCTTCTAATTGAACCTTTGCTAACGCATCCACTAAAACATCAGTACTAGAGTCATGTATGGCCTCGAACTGGTTTTGTCACATCCTGAACAAACGCTGTTGAAACCTCCCGCCCCACAACTAGCTTACCAATCACACTTAAAGTACATAAAGAGTTTTCAAAAAGTTCCTTTCGGTGTAGGGTCTTAGTAGGTGCGCATAGACAAGCCACTCTCCCATTTTCTCTTAAAAAAAAAAAAAGTCACACATGATTAAACAATTCGGCTCGCAGCTGGTGACAGACACCACTTTTGCACAAAGGCTCTGCCGAAATAACAAAAGGCCCCCTGCCGACGCACCCACCACATGGCAAACACACACATCATAGTGTTTCGTGAAAGGTCGCGCCATTCGCTCGGTGTACTCTTCACGCTCTAGTTTCGTGTATTGCGACAATGTCTAAATCTTGCTCTGTAACTAGGCGGTAAAGGTGGTTTTGCCGCCGCTTGGCGGCTAGCCCGCGTACATTAAGCGTCGCAAATCGAATCATCACCATCTTGACAAAAGAAAGCCCAGCGTACGGCGCTTACCTCAACAAGTTTCACTATGGGCCGAAGACAACTGCCAGGCCGATGCTCAAGGCATCGACCAATCGCACCTACAAAAACTAGCATTTGTTTAGTGTACGAATACAATCGATCAGAGAAGCTCCTTAGAAATGGGACGCAAACGACTACGCGCCTCATGTTGCTGTTCGCTTTTATGAAGGCGGTAGGGTGGGGGAGCGGGTGGGGAGAGCGTCTCCTGCACTCTCCCCACCCGCTCCACCCAGACGCATCTGGCGGGTGCGACTTCCTTTAGCAACAGCCGGACAAGCCTGGTGGTTGACTCAACTCCTTCGACGTCATCATCCCTCTACTTGTCACTGATGACTTCTCCAACTTCTCCGTGGTCCTGGAAGGCGCACCGTATGGTGTCTGCGTTGACGTCAAAGGCTACCCAGGGCAGCTTGAGGCGAACCTCTTGCCACAGTGGGTCGACGACAAGGCAAGGCCGGTCTTTCACAGAGAGCCCGCCAGCGTCCAGAAGCGCCTTCTTGGCCTCGTCAGCCAGGCATGCGACGTTGGTACGCTCCTGTGCGCTCACTTGCTGAACAATTCCTAGTTCCTTGAGCGGTTTTCGGAAGTCATTAATTCCGAACGGACGCCCTGCGATGTCTTAGAGCAGAGTGAGTGTGCGCTTGAGTTCTTCTCCTGGCGACAACGGTGGCAGAATTGAACGGTGGCCCTTGGACAGCGGTGAGCACGAAAAAGCGCGGCCATCATCGGGCGCTTTCACAGCTCTTGACAAGCCAGCCATTCTGCGTCCGTACGTGGCCGTGTCTAGAAGCAGAATGACTAGGCCACGTGCCCATGCTTGCCCAATGTGAACTGAACTGAAGCATAGGAATGAGTTCTACCGACGATGCAAAAAAACAACTGTGAGCAGTACACGTGCTATGGGCGCTTTATTAAGATATTTCGTGTCGGCTGACTTAAAGCGATCTGCTGGACAACGCGTAAGGTCGATATCAGAATCTGCACATTTGAGGAAAATTCCGACTTGCAGAAAATTGAATTCCTAACCCGCGTTTCCATGATCGTGTGATGGTCCTTTCGTTGGGCCGTTCTAGAGGCTGACGAACGCTGGAAAGAACATGAAAGACGCAATGCAAGTTCAGCCAGAAAACGGCGTTCCGGGGACGACCGTTACCTATAATAAAACTGAACGCTTACATTAGGAGGGAGCATTGCGCAATGTGAAAGAAAGAAAGAAAGAAGAAAGGTCGCGTTATCCGCTCCATCGCTACGCGTGTGTGTTCCAATGTAGCTCGTTTAGTCCCGTCCTGTTCGGGCTACAAAAATGGCAGTTATGACTAAGGCTCCGTGTTTTCGAAGTTTATTTTTCTTGAAATTCGGAGCGTGTTCTTCGGAGTTTATCTCCTGGGAGCAAATTCGGCGTTTATCGGAGTTTATGTCATGTAAAGTTCAATTCTCCGAAATTCGATGTTTAATTTTGCATTATGAGTTTTTGCAATGCGTTTTTATTAATTTTATTTTCAACTACAGTGCGTTCCATTGTTGCTGATAATGATGTTCCTCCATCCTTTCATTTTTTTCTCAGTTCCAGTTCATTTACCCTGTTAATGAGCTGTTGATGTGCACTGCTGTAAACTAGCCAAAGTGTACTTTTGGTGGGCAGGAGCTAGTCAAGCTGCTTCCCAGCTTTTTCTCCCAGCCTCCCTTATATTCTTGATGAAAAATACAGGACCTATTATTATTATTATTATTATTATTATTATTATTATTATTATTATTATTATTATTATTATTATTATTATTATTATTATTATTATTATTCCCAATACTCCGAAATCCTCGATGAAATGAAACCTGAACACGAAAACGTGCGAACGCACTAAATGTATCTCAGATGTCTGGAAGGTTTGAACGTACAAAAACACATACATACAAATATAAATAATTCAATACAAAACTCCTAGGCTTATTCGTATTACAACCTTAAAGCTTGTTGTAATAGACGCAAGCATATTTTACAAGGCTCCTGCCGCTGATGGAGGTGTACTCTTTTCGATTGACGATACTGAGCATTGAAAATGCCCTTTTAAAATCAGAGTTTGTCGGATAAATCCGCATTGTCAGAAATTTTACCGTCCAGTGTTTATCGGATTTTTTTTTATTTATCCGAAAACACGGAACCCTGGTTATGACCTACCCTGCATGCATGTGAACTGAAATAATCGATTGGAAGTCAGCGCTTTCCCAGTATTTCGGCTATTTGGCCCCGTATTTTTTCGCGCTGTTTATTATTAATCGATCCGCAATTCGAAGGGTGCGCATCACTGTTGCTATCTGTTCGTGCTTGTAGACAGGTGAATATAGTTCGCATTTTGTACTCTGCCGGCTGATATTGCCTGTGCATATACCGGCATGTTTAAGTGCAAAGTTCAGTTGTTAGAAGCGCTCGAATGCGACCTGTGCGTATCCTGTTTTCTGCTCAGTCGCACTGCATACAACCAAGCACTCCAGTTCAACTAAAAGTGATATCCACTTTTGCTCTGGAAGCGTGTTTCCCGAAATATGCGAGTGAGCCCTGTTATTTCACCACTTTCATAGTTTCGGAGCAAATTCTGAGCCGGGAAGAGTAGCCATTTTTCGTTGTGATGTTTAAGAATCTACATGGCCACCACGGGTTGCAGGAGCCGCCATACACCACGGAGGCGTCCGAGCAAGGGCCGCAGGGCGTGGTTTGGCCCGTCCCGCGGTGGTTCGTAGCAACAGTGGATGGCAATAACTATGCTTACGCCGAAAAAGAGCCGCTTTGGACAGTCCTCCAAGATGGAGGACTTCGTGGGCGGGTCAAGCCTTCTCTAGCTGCGTTCACTTTTGAGATTGCCGTTTATACACAAATGATTACGGTGACCAGATAACACGTCTGTGAAAAAAACAAACAGGTCTTATTTTCTTCAGCCTTTGTCTGACCAGTGAACACCATAAGTATACATAATTTTTGGCCAGTTTCATTTGCTGTTATTATTTCTTTTGTGCAGGACGCCACTTGAATGTTTCTGTATTAGCCTAAATGCTAAGAGTTCCTTTGCAAACGAATACACTGTGACCTAGAAGAATGGAATGTTGGGCGAGTTGGTACGTTATGATTAGGGCTCCGTGTTCTCCGAGTTTATTTTTCTTGAAATTCATAGGGTGTTTTCCCGAGTTTACTTTTCGGGAGGACATTCAGCGTTTATCGGAGTTTATTTCACGGAAGTCTCCAATTCTCTGAAATTTGGTGCTTAATTTTTCATTATAAGTTGTTGCAATGTGTTCTTATTAATGTTATTTCCAATGAAAAGGCGTTGCATTGTTGCTAATAATCCTGTTTCTCCATCCTTTCACTTTTGCTCACTATCTATCTATCTATCTATCTATCTATCTATCTATCTATCTATCTATCTATCTATCTATCTATCTATCTATCTATCTATCTATCTATCTATCTATCTATCTATCTATCTATCTATCTATCTATCTATCTATCTATCTATCTATCTATCTATCTATCTATCTATCTATCTATCTATCTATCTGTCTGTCTATCTATCTATCTATCTATCTATCTATCTATCTATCTATCTATCTATCTATCTATCTATCTATCTATCTATCTATCTATCTATCTATCTATCTATCTATCTATCTATCTATCTATCTATCTATCTATCTATCTATCTAGAAATTTACGACAATTTGCTCTCAGTGCCGTTTCGTTAACGGGATAGAGAGCTCGACAAACACTTCTAGGTTTAAATGGACATATGTATCCCATAAAGTGGACGGGAGGATGACCGCCACCGTAGCTCAGTGGCAGAGCATCGGGCGCGTTATTCGAAGGTCGCAGGTTCGGTCGTCGCCGGCGGCAAGTTATCTTTTCATCCAGTTTACTTTCTTCACATTTTATCCTAATTACTACAAATAACATCCCGTATACTTTCTTTGGTATTATTGTCTGTTAGTTCTCATTAATATGACGCGATCTTGGGGCGCTCACGGCCGTTTCATTAAATGAATATATAGTAAAATTGGTATGGCGTGACATGACTGTATGACGAAGACAAGTAACAGGTCGTAATATGATGTGTGGCGCGCGTTCAAAGTGCGCGCGTTTGAAAAGTGCCAGAAGCGAACAAGCAGATGCCAAGGCGCGCGCGCTCATATGTGCCGGATGAACGACGACTACGTCGAAGAATGTCGAGCACGAGGACGCGCTGCGCCACAAAACAAATAAATAAACGTGATCCAATTATAAAGCACCACGGAGCTTCCAGGGGCCAATCACTTCTTAACACGGGTGTCCAACAGTCCTCAATCAGAAGAAAATAAGTGGACACGAGGGCAAGAAAATCCTGGCACGCTAAAGATCGAGAGGGGGGCGGGGATGTACTTTCAGCAAACGAGGCAAGCAGAAGGTCATCACTGGATTGTGCGCTGAAGACGGGCAGTCGGGTTGCAGACCTGAGCCACCACGACTTCGCCGGACCGGGGCCTCCTTCCGTCGCATTTCCGCGCGAGAAAACCAGAGCACCTCGCGAACTCGCGCTCAACCAAGGTCTGCGGAACTCTTCTGCCGGCATGTAGAGCTGCAGTAGTCGGGCCCGATATTTACGCTCAGTTACATTGCCGTGATCAAGCCGGAGCCAGTGTGTTCCAATCGCGTGCTCGTCGGCCAGCCTTTGGACGATTTGATGAGAGTGAAAAGAATTACAGCATATCCACGGGTGAATGACGAAGAGCTTGGGCGGAGCTCCTGAAGCAATCATGGTCTCGGGATTCGCTTCTCGTTGAGCTCGTTTCGCAGCGGCGTCCTTGGCGCGCACCGTCATGGGATCCGCCTGGCTGCCGCCAAGCGAGCGCCCGCCGCTGCGCATCGTCCATGCTCCGCCAACGATCCGACACGTACGGCGACGATCCAGGAGAATGAGAGAGGCGCTCGCTCCTCGCGCATCCCCGCGCAGCCCGCGCAGCAGCCAATCGGAGAGCAGCGGCACTTCTAGCGCCATCTAGTGTCGATTCACACAAGCGCCATATTGCACACAATTCTATTGGACCAACGCCATCTAGGAAATGAGACGAGAAATGGTGATCACGACACAGATTGTGTACAGCGCCATCTAGAATATCGTCCCTGAACTGCAGTTTGTATGTACTTCAATGAGACAGCGCCATCTATTGCATCATACGGGAGATCCGTTTACGCCGGACAACGGAGACGTGACAAGGTTAGACTAAGAGGAGCTACGCCCCTAAAACACCCATTCTTTCACAGCTCCCGCCACCCATCCACGGCCGGTATCACCGTGGCGCTGCTGCACGCCAAGCTAACAGCCATCAGAGCTAGCGGGGTGCGTCTGTCCCTCCACTGGCTTACATCGCACGTTGGGAAAGCTGGGGACGAGGAGGCCGACGCCGCCGCAAAGGCAGCACACCACGGCAACGCTCCAGTCACCACGGCGGTAGCCCTGTCGGACCTACTCCCGGCAACGACGGCGGCAGCTGCTACCAACGGCCCACCCTGGTAAGCAAGTGGCAAGCGGCAAACCACCGCCACCCCTACCGGAGACCGGCCCGGAGAGACGCGAGCGGTGGCTGCTGCTTCGCCTGCGGAGCGGCAGCGCCTGGCCTGCGGCACGCATGTCCTCGTTGCCTGCGTGCCGCAGATGCGGTGACGAAGGAACGCTGGAGCATATCATTTGCTAGTGCCGTGCTCTGGCCGGTGAACCATGCGAGATGGTGCGCCGCTATCGCGTGCTCGGTCTCCCTGCGACAACTGTGGAGGACTTCCTCTTTCTCGCATGCACGGTCCAAGATACCAGCCCTGCGAGCCTTCCTCGAGTTTGCGGCTCCTGCGGACCTCGCCGCCCTTATAGAGGAACACCTTAACTTGGTGCTCTCGCCGCCCCGCCACGGTGGTCTAGTGGTTATGGCGCTCGACTGCTGACTCGAAGCTCGCGGGATCGAATCCCGGCCGCGGCGGCTGCATTTTCGATGGAGGCGAAAATGTCTGAGGCCCGTGTACTTAGATTTAGGTGCACGTTAAAGAATCCCAGGTGGTCGAAATTTCTGGAGCCCTCCACTACGGCGTCTCTCATAATCATATCGTGGTTTTGGGACGTTAAACCCCAGATATTATTATTCTTCCCACCATCTTTACTTCCCCATCCCTAAAGGCACTGAGCCGTGCCACAGGAGGCAGAAAACAGCGTCCTTTAGTTTCTTCTTTTTCTAACCAATCTCTCTCCACGCCTAACTGCAGTAGTGAGTTTACCTGGACTCGGATTCAGTGTGGTGTTGCAAGTGTTTTCGTTGTGTGCAGTGAACGTTCTGTTAAGTGTTTAGCTTTACGCAGTGATTTTCCTTTTAGAGCGCGGCTCAGGCGCCCGCTCCTGCACTGAGCGTCGTCACTTGCTGGCGCTCGCCCTATCCGCCGGTCTCGCGCGCCTATAGACCAGAACACGGCAAATTCAAAGCGCACCGTCATATTGCGACAGAGTGAAACGATGTTTTGTTGCCGCATATCACAAGTTGAGCGCCAAGTTTAGTGAGAACTCATCATCTGAACATGCATCGCGTGATAATTAGTGTAGGCTTTGCGGGTACAGAAGAGCTTGGGTGGGGGCTAATTGGAACATACTGCAGAAAAATATTTTAGCGCTGCAAAGTTGAGGATAAGAAAAAACATGGACAACACAGACGAAGCGCATCTAACAACTGAATTTATTGAAAAAGAAGAATTTAAGAAAAAGAAGAATTTAAGAAAAAGAAGGGAAGACTTGTTAGTCAAGATGAGCTCATCGGAGATCCATTGTATAAAAACAGTTGTAAGTCAAGATGAAGAGAAACCGTAGTATGTAACGTAGAGAACATTTCCCTTGGAGGTGTTTCGCTAGGTGGTGGAGTCAAACTTCTTTATTTTTTATTAAATGCGAAGCATTTCTTAGCGAACCTCAGGCAGTTTGGCCGTTTCTATCTACGTACCTATCTATCTATCTATCTAGCCGCCTACGTCTGGGCGCTCTCCTGGTCGTCTCCATAAATTGTAATATACCAAAATTGGCATACCAAGGGATCAGTGTATGACGACCACGATTCACTGGTCACGACATGAATAACACAAAATACCTATTGCGTACGTCATGAAACCCTTTCTCTCAGTCACGTGTGGCACATACCCGCATATCAGAGTTCATGTTATGCGGGTATGTGCCACAGGCGATACAGTCTCAACCAACACAGTAACGGCGAACACACACACTGACACGCAGGGAAAGCGATAATAATAATAATTGTTGGGGTTTTATCCCCCAAAACCACGATATGATTATGAGAGATGCCATAGCAAAGGGATCCGCTAATTTTAACGATCTGGTATTCTTTAACTTCCACGAGATGTCACAGTATACGGGCGTCTAGCATTTTGCCTCCATCGAAATGCGACCGCCGCGGCCGGGATCGAACTTGCGACCTTCGGGTCAGCAGCCGAGCACCGTAACCGCTACACCACAGCGGCGGACGCAAGGAAAGTGACGGAGCTGAAGACAGAACACCACTGGAAGACGATTAACTACCATCCACTCGTCCACAAGGTCCGCAACGTGGACCACGTGGATTACAAAGAAACCGGGATTAATGCTTCCCTACAATAAATCTGCCGATAGAACCAGGCCTCTCATCATTACCGGCGACTTCAACATTGACTTATCAAGACCCAACAACGCCCGTTCCTTATCTGCGTGAAAGACGCCTTGGATGTGGACAGGGGAATAAAAGACCTCGCTGCTACGTCCAGGACAGGACGCTTCGTAGATCATATCGTCGTAAGAGGCATCCAGGATTGCTATCACTTCACTACACTTAGACGCCTCGTAGCCGCAATCACGAACGGATCCGATAACAAGTGCGGTTCAGCTGCTGGGGCTCACTGATCACGGTAATGATGTCCGTGTTCAAGAACTGTCAAGAACCTCTTTACACATACAGGTTCGTGAAACGTGCGTGCGTCATAACGGAGAAGTATAAACATAAAACTGCAACTGTGACTGTAACGTACGTGCAGTGCGCTTGCGCGTTGCCACTCGGCTGCGTACCATATATCTAGAGAAACTTTCCTGACTGAAGCTTAACTGCACGTAACGCCTGTTCTGTGCATCTGTGTTCCTTCTTTGTCCGGTTCTGATTCGCGCTTTCCTGTATTGAAGAATATAAGCACTAGATGTCAGCTTACCGCGTCTGGTGCTGGTAACACCCATGTTGCTGTTGGCATCGTTACGCAACTGTAAGCAACTGGTTATATAATACATATACGACTCTTCAAAATATGAGTGCGCGTATACCACTTCCACATTTCTCAAGCGTCATTCCGTAACGTTTCGCTCAATGTGAAAAATTACGCCACAGTGACCGTCCCGCGCATGCTTCGCATAACCTTTATTCCCACGGTGCGTGGGATCTGCCGATTTTTTAAAAATGGAAATTGTAGTACATTTTGTTTTTTTAATCTAGTTTATCGATTTTGGCCTGCAATACTTAGGTGGTGCAGGCAGGGCATATATATATTTTTTGTTAATTTAAATTTCATTTATTTTTCGCCCAACTCCACTTTATTGTAATGTAATGCCTCGGCAGTTGAGGCTCAGACCATCAAGGCGTGGGGTGCGCTGTCGCGGTTCTCGGCAAAAAGTCACAGTTTTGCCGCAACGGCGAAGCAATGAATGCGATAGCAATAAATTGGAATGTAAGGCGAAGAACGGAAAGCAGGTCGAAATTGCCAGCGCGTCGCTCGAGCCCAAAGGGCGCACGAAACGAACGCACACAGTACGAGCGCGAACTATCACGCGTCACAGCTCGACACTGGAAGCGCATTGCTCAAACATAAAGCAGGACGCACGAAACGAACGAACAGGTACACACAGGACGAGCGCGAACTAACTGTCCCAGTCGTTACTTATTTCCGTTTGAACAGCGCGCCCTTTTCGCAATCGCAGCCGCTGCAGCGTCGAAGCGACCTTCGTACGCTCTGTTATTTCAGCGCAGACATCGCGGGGAAAGCACAAGACATACAACCCCCCGCTCCCCTGCCAGCTGCCCCCTTCTTTTCTCGAGATAAGCGCACGAAGGCGACCACGTTCGCAGGAACGGGGCCAGGATCTTTAAAGCGCGCCACGCGCGGACATCGCGCCATCTAAGTGGTAACTCAGAAAGCATACTGATGTAAGTGGTGTATATAAATAGCTCGCCGTTAGCAGGCTGAAAGAGAGAGAGAGAGAGAGTGATTCGTGAAAGAAATGAAAAGGGGCGCTATTGCTGAAAGACGGGGCTTTAGGCCACGAAAAGCTGAAAGACGGGGCTTTTCGTGGCCTAATCGTCTAACGCCGCGCGCTGGAAAGCGGGAGGTCGCCCGCACGATTACGCGCGTCAGAAAGTTTTTCTGAATTATTTTTCTTTGTGGCTTTGATATATATTAGGGGTGTGCGAATATTCGAAAGTTTCGAATATTCGTCGAGTATTACATTCGAAATATTTGTATTCGATTCGAAATTCGTGTATTCGAAAAATTTCGATTATTCGATAACTCCGAATATTCGAAAAATTCGAATATGCGATTCGATTATCATGCATAAAAGAACTCGTCTCCCACATTTCTGCTGCGTTCGTATCGCTAAAAACGTTGCCGAGAGGAGCGATAAACATCGTAAGTACACGGAGGCACGATATCTGCCTGCGACGAGCGCCCCAATACGTATGATTTATTGCTGGTGCATCTAGCTCCGACGTGCAGCGCTGTTGGCGATCATGTAACCGTACATTTTCAATATTATGCGGCCGTAACGTGCCGCACTACCACTCGTTCACTATGCGGGACCACTTCTGAAGAAAGACAGTGACCCACGGGACTGGTGGCGGACTGTAGGCACCTTCAGATACCCCACTCTGGCAAAGCCCCATGTAACTCCCTATACCAGCCACTTCTGTTCCAAGCGAGCGTGCCTTTTCAGTGGCAGGGGGGGGGGTTGTCTCTGTTACAAGGGAGCGCCTGCTGCCTGATCATGTGGAGCAGCTCATATTTCTTTATGATAACATCTAGTCATTACTTTCATTGTGCCGTGATATTTGCTTGTGTTGTGATGTGCATTGTGTTAGCCTGGACATTGTGTTCTGGAGATAGCTGTGTATGTTGTGTTGCCAATCAGGCTGTTAATGTTTTTTTTCTTCAAATAGCCACATGTTAAATAAAATATCGTTACTGTGGAGGCATTTTTCCTTTGATATTCGATATTCGAAGGTGGATATTCGTATTCAATTCGTATTCGAAAAAATTGATATTCGCACACCCCTAAGATATATATATATATATATATATATATATATATATATATATATATATATATATATATATATATATATATATATATATATATATATATATATATATATATTGTTAAGGTGTTTAATAGACAGCACTCAACGACAATGAGTAATGGCGACAGTCACGGCAAGGCACGAACTCCCTGCGCGAGCGGCGTTCTTTCTTCAAGCAACCAAAGAGGACGACCCACTAGAAGGCGCTGGAGAGGGCAACCCATTACCATGTCCCAAGGCTTCTCTACAATTACCCCGGGTACCAAAAGGGAGCCGTCCGGCGACCTAACAGCTCGTCACTATGAGTGGGTCATAGTAGGCCTTGAGGCGCTCCACGTTGACAATGTCGCGCCCTCGACGGCGCATGTCCGAAGCTGGTTCGATGGGTTCGATCAAGTAGTTGACCGGGGATGTGCGCTCGACGACCCGGTATGGGCCTTCGTATTTCGGCAGCAGTTTTGAAGAAAGGCCACTTGCAGTGGTAGGGACCGAGAGCCATACGAGCGCTCCAGGAAGGAACGTGGGTTCAGAAGTGGTGGTGCCATCGCGAATGCTCTTCTGCAGCTCTTGTTCCTGCGTCGTAAATGTCTTGGCAAGCTCGCGACACTCTTCAGCGAGCCTGGCTGTGTCAGAAATAGGCGCACACTCAGATGAATCCGGCTTGTATGGAAGTATCGTGTCGATGGTGTGTGACGGGTGCCTTCCGTACAGTAAGAAGAACGGTGAAAAACCAGTAGTGCTCTGAGGGGCGGTGTTATAGGCGTAGGTGACGAAGGGCAGAATGGCATCCCAATTGGTGTGATCGGCGGCGACGTACATTGACAGCATGTCGCCGAGCGTGCGGTTAAAGCGTTCGGTTAGGCCATTCGTCTGCGGGTGGTAAGCAGTAGTTTTGCGGTGAACAGCATGGCACTCTTTCAGAATGGCTTCCACGACTTCCGATAAGAAGACACGGCCTCGATCGCTGAGAAGCTCTTGGGGTGGACCGTGACGCAGTATGAATCGGTGTAGTAGGAAGGAGGCAACATCGCGCAATATATATATATATATATATATATATATATATATATATATATATATATATATATATATATATATATATATATATATATATTCATATATATATATTCATATATATATATTCATATATATAGCCTTCGAATATCGAATCGAATATCAAAGGAAAAATGCCTCCACAGTAACGATATTTTATTTAACATGTAGCTATTTGAAGAAAAAAACATTAACAGCCTGACTGGCATATATATATATATATATATATATATATATATATATATATATATATATATATATATATATATATATATATATATATATATATATATATGTATATATATATGTATATATATATATATATATAGACATATACATATACGGTGCATGACGGCTGCGGCGGCGACGGCAAAAATAAGCCGAGACTGTCCATATAATTGCTATCGCAATAAAAACGGAGCGACATAAGTAGCGAGTACTGCTGTATGCAACATCGAGCCCAACGATCGTCTAGCGAAACAAGCGAGACAATCCAAGCGACACCACGTCGGCTCCCCTGCGCAAACGACTTCATTTAGACTGGTCCCCATAAAACTTTTCGTTACTGCTTTTAACACGAAAGTATTTTATGCCGGGGTGCACCAATACTTCAGTGAGGTTCACAGTAAAATACAGCGCGAAAACTACAAGGACGAGACAGACGAAACAGGACTAGCGCTGACGTTTTCAGCGCTAGTCTTGTTTCAGGGACGTATTTCAGTCACGGAAATGACGTAAAAATGCGAGGGATCAGATGACAAAGAAGAAAAAGTTACGTGTCGGTAGTCGAACCCACGACCTCTTCAAGAGGTCCACAAGAGCAAATGCTGGGCCCGCTATCCACTGCGCCACCGTTGCACATTCAGAAGGCTTTACAAACACGCCTTTTATATCTCACACTTTCCTCTCACAGTGCTCTCGTTCGGCGGGGTGGTGTCGTTGTCTGGGAGCGGTAAAGTGAAGTAATGCATCATTATCGTGGCCTCCGCGATTAACTCCGGCAACGCGCCTTTGCTACGCGTCCGTCCCATTCGGCGCGTTTCCAATAGGAGAAGCGCAAGATTGTCAACGCCATAACATGTCGTGAGGTGGCGAGCTTAGCCGTAGCCTCGGCCTCGCACATAGCATCCACTCATATTCAAAATAGCTCGGTGACACTCACCTGCCTCACTTGGCTGTAACAGTGCGTTGCCCGCTTACGCTCGCCCCGAGAGAAATCGCGGCCGGGCTAGAGGGGAGCCACGAGGCGTGTTGGTTTCCATCTTGCCCGGCCAGCGTCCGACCAGCGGAGCTCTTCTGGCTGTCACACCGCGTTTTCTGATCACGCTCTCACTGCTACTACAGCTACCACAAAGGTTTAATCATTCATCATGAACGTTAGTCGCTGGGATAGAGATGTGCCACCAAGCGTCGACGTGGGTACGTCCACGTTAAACGGTGCCATAGCTATAGACATTACGCAAGCGCTTTTATATCAATGTAGAGTAAACATTCAAGTACTTCTGTAAGGACAGGTTTTGCTTTCGTGTTATACCGATTCCTATGACGGAGAGATCAACCATGTTTTTGATGCGCCAGCGATCAGCACTAGTCGTGTGTGTGCTGCGCGAACAATAATTGCGTAGGCAGAGCTCGTCTAATGCTCACGCGGTGAGGATGAAGAGTGGAGTAATATTTCAATAACACGTACGTACTTGTCTTGTTTTCTGTGATGTCCGTTTATTCAACTTTCTGGCATATTCTGGTGTTGTGTTTGTATTATCGCGCATTCTTACTCAGTTAAATTGTGTAATTGCCCATGCCCTGTTCATGAATAAATATTTGTTCCTTGCTTCTCATAGCGGGTATCCTTGGGTGCTCTTTGAGTTGATCATTCATACTGGACATCGCTCGTGTACTTGCACTGACTAAAATTAGAGCTTTACCGCATCGTGGGCGCCGCAGGCCTAAGCGTAAAGTACAACCTTGCAGTAAAGTATGGCCAACGTGGTTTGTCGGTGTCTGGAAAACGACCTATTGGCTGGGCATGGCCTCTGAGATTTTATGTCGTGCATGTCACTGTCCAGTCTCAGAGGCCATGCATTACAGTTCTTTGCGTGCGGACAGGTGGCGCCGCAACTGCCCGATTCGCTTCTGATTGGTGCTCAAGTTTGCAACGTGCCTAGAGAAATGGGTCTCGCACCCATTCTAGCGTTTGCCGTGCGTTGGTGTCACCTTTCGTGATTCCTGCCGCTCGTGATGGCATCACTTGAGCATGCGGCGTGTCGCGCGCGTTTTCCAGCTAGTGAGGACCACTCAGTAGTGGAAATCAGTGGTGAGGACGCACCTTAACGGCACGCAGCGGTGCGTGATGAGCACTCCTGAACAGCTGTCTTCTGCTAAGCTGTTGTGGGAACCGGACAACAGCCCCGCTTCTTTTGAGCACCGTTATCATCATTCTTTTTCTCTTTTCTGAACACTGCCATCAAGTTACAAAGAAAAGGTCACGTCGTCGCGCTTGAGAAGGATGGGATGAGATATACACCCGCTGATTATACCACGTGCGTATCTGCACTCTTTCTTTCGTTTTCCTGTGGTTCACGCAGCACTTTCCTGAGGCAAGGAAGCTATTTGCTACTGCGAGCGAAAAACAGGACAAAAGAGTAGGTGGGGTTGGGTCCGTTTCGCATAACCGTCTGGCAGACGAAAGCTGCGTTCATTAGCGCATGCGCGTATTCCCCCTCACGTCGCCGCTGTGCTCCGTCATATCCGGCGCTTATCGATTCGGCGGTCGACGCTCGCGCGTTCAGCTTAAAAAATTGGAAAGGTGTACGCAGGGGTCCACTGTTAAAGGGAACATCGGAGCGTGTGGCGGCAGCTCGGCGCCACCGCCGGCCGCCGGTTGCAACGAGTTTCGCGCAGGCGCAGTGCGCGCTGTGAGTCGCGCTCTCTCGTCGCCTGCTGCCGTCTGCTTCCGCGCTGCGAATCGTCGCGAAGCGAACCGTTGACGCGACGAAAGAGCATTGGGCACGGTGCTCACTGCGTCTGCATGCATCTCGTTGCAGCCGGCGGTGGCGCCGAGCTGCCGCCACACGCTCCCATGTTCCCTTTAACAGTGGACGCCTGTGTACGTAACGAGCCTGGGGAGCTATTGTCGACGTATCCACCTAGGATATGTCCACTTCGGCGGAGCGCATTCAGTTACTCGAAAAAGGGACGAGCCGTGACGTCATGGCGCTCTTCACCACGTCGACGCACCGGACCCGCCAGCACATTCCCAGCGTAAAGAGAAAGAAAGTGGACGAAATGTACAGTAACAGGACACTTAAACTTCACGAGTCTGAACTTGCATAGGAACGTGTTCAGAAGCTTGAGAACGATGCAGGGGATGCGTAGCGACCTTCCAGGTGCGTAAGGCGGGCGGCCGCTTTAAACCTAACTCAAGGGCTAACGTGATTAGAGTTTATGCACGTCTTCCGAGATGTGCGTCCGAAAACGGATCTCTGGGGGCCGCATTCGTTGCCGAGCATTATTGTAAGAAACTCTATGTTGCCGAGAGACGCATTCCGTCCCTCTCATTCTTGTCGAGAGTTGTGAACGCTTCTTGACGTTAAATGACGTTGCGGAAAAAGGAACGGAAACAGGGGGCGCGCTGTTGGCCGTGCTTTATCCAATCAGTGGAGGCCGATGTGGATAGTCCACGATGTGAATACATCGAGAATCGCGCCCCTGCCTGACGGACTTGCTGCAGTAATAGGCCGCTAGAGAGCAACGCCATCGTTGCTGCAGGGGACTGCATGTTTAACGTGAAGATGGTTTCTAAGGATGATGCGCCGTATGTAAATGCATTTAGCTGAGCATCGCTTATGCTCAGCTCGCTTATGCCCCCCCTATCTTGCCTCGCGGCGCAGCGGCGCCGACGCAGGCAGCGTCGCGGCAGCGTCTTGATTGAAAAAAAAAACCGACCGCTCGCGCTGCACAACCGTTCGCTGACCACCCCGTATATGTAGGCACTGGATTTTGACCTTCAAGGTAGTGCGTGTGTGCGATTTCTCCTGTGCGTGATTAAACAATGAAAATTCACAGCGTACATGTAAAATTAAAGTGAGCTGCAAGTCGTCATAACCCTCATCGAACCTTTAGTATAAACGCGCCCGATCTCACGTCGGTGATGATGTACTGGGCAGAATTCACGGAAGATTCACGGTTTACCGATGAACCTCCGCGGCTTCGCCCACTCATCATAATTCACTCCGTGGATATGCTGTGATTTTTTTTTGACGAGCGCGTCTTGCCGAGACGCGGTCAGCTTGGCTGCAAAACGACGGCCACACCGACCGAGTGGACGCACCTTCAGGCTCCGCTTATGGCGAATTCCACTGGGAGATCCAGAGCGGCCGCCGAAATCCTGGAGCGAGCACTCGGATTGCATCAAGACAAATCTGCCAGTGGAACACGTGAATGCTCCGCGTGAGGTCGCTCCGGAAGTTGTTTATGCATACGTCACGTAAACTGGCTCTGGGAAATATTTCTGCTTCCGCTCTGTGCGTTTCCATGGGTCGCCGCTGCAAAGCGCGCATTTCGACCCCGCAGTGGCGTAAAGCAGGCGTGCCGTTTTCTTGTGTTGCGATGGCAAATATGGACGAGCACATGGAAATCTCTTCTTCGACGTAGCCGATGATCTTCGGGCGTGCGCACAGTGGGCCAGGGAACATTTCTTTAAACATCATTTCGTAGAGCACGTACGGTTCGTCGTCATCGCTGCTGCTACTACTGTCAGAACTCGTGCTCTCGCTACCGCTCAGAGCAAGAAGCAAACCAGCAGCTCGCCCAGCAGATAATAACGCGGCTGACGCTCTTACCAACTGAGCTACAGTGTTGGTCGTCCACTCTTTCATTTTATCCGGTATTTATGCGCATGCAAACCCTGTGAGTGTTAGCCAGTGCTGCTCGTAGCCATGGCGGCAAGTGTGGAACACCCTTTCCCAGTTGGCGTCACGTAGCACGTGATCCCTTAACTAATTAGCCCTCGCATACTATCTGAAGAAAACAAGTCTGCCGGAACGAGACCCTTGCTATGAATGAATGCAAGACGGGAATTGTGGGGACTCGTTTCTTTTTTTCACAGAACCTTAGTGAAAACCAGCAGATATTGAAGCCAAGGAAGGTATGGGCGACGTTATTCGTACTGTATTAAGTGTGCTGTAGATGTCTTGAATGATACAGATGTGAAAGAAGTAAAGTGGACGAAATGACAACTTGCCGCCGGCAGGGAACTCGGCTTCCTTATCCGCTGGTTTTCATTAAGATTGTATAGTGCAGTAAAACATATCATATATACAGTGTTTGTATCAGGCGTGACATCGAAATCCTATTAAAAGCGGTCGAGGATTGAGGTGTCAATCGAAATGCACCAATAATCCCACGTCGTCAGCCTTCTAGAACCGTAAGGTAGGCATGTATATACCCATTTCGGTTTTGCAGCAATATTGAAATCGTGCACGTAAACTTTTGAGTTTTTCTGTGAACGGGCATCCTTAATATTTATTGCAGCTATGACCAACCGGTGATATGCTACATCAATTTACAAGGAAAACGTTCTTTGTGATAAGAATAACAAATTGTCACCGCTCGGGATTGGCTTTGTATTCGTGGTGGTTGAGTGAATAGTGGACTGAGATCATGCTTAATCACTATTTCTACTATATCTTTACCGGCACGTGTCTCCCTAATTCCTGCAGGGAAATGATGCCGATCGGCCCCAGGCAGATTAATTTCTCCAGTTAAGAAGCCTAGCGCTAGTATCTTGTGATAAAAAAAAATCACAGCATATCCACGGAGTGAATGATGATGAGTGGGCGAAGCTGCGGAGGTTCATCGGTAAACCGTGAATCTTCCGTGAATTCTGCCCAGTACATCATCACCGACGTGAGATCGGGCGCGTTTATACTAAAGGTTCGATGAGTTATGACGACTTGCAGCTCACTTTAATTTTACATGTACGCTGTGAATTTTCGTTGTTTAGAAAACCATTGCTTTAGAAAACATCTGGCGTCTTTCGTTAAGCAGCTGGCGTCTTTTCGTTTTGCTTTAGAAACATCTGGCGTCTTTTCGTTTTGCTTTTAGAAAACATCTGGCGTCTTTCGCTGGTTTATTTCATCAATCAACGGCGTTTTGAACAAAATTTTTATTGTTTAATCACGCACAGGAGTAATCTCACCAGGCACTACCTTGGAGGTAAACAATGGCTGCTAATGGGAATGAGAGACAGAAGAAGTCGGCTTTTAGCTAAAACTTACACTTCTACTTCTATTAACGTTTCCTACTGGAACATGCCAATGGCTGCTAATGGGGAATGAGAGACAGAAGAATTCGGCTTTTAGTTAACGCGCACGCTGCGAATTTTTTATTGTTCAGCAACGCACAGGAAAAATCTCCCACCGGCACCACCTTGGAGGTCAAGATCTGGTGCTAGCGTTACGACTGGTTACGCACTACTACGACTACGAGGGACGAACGGGTGCCGCCTTAAGGAGCTTCGCCCCTAATAATCATCAAGTTGAGCGAGTTCTGCAGCTTCCCCAGACTCTGTTGCTAACAGCTACAATTACGGCAGTCTCCATCTTAACTAATTCTCACCACATGTCTTCCCTCTTATCAATGCAGGATAGGAGCACATATTTCAATAGTCTCCTAATAAATGATGCTACAACTCCACATCTCGTTGCTGTTTTAGTTCTAAGTACATTGTATTTATTTCTTTACTGATTTATTTATTTGTTGAGTACCACCAGCCCGAACTCCAAGCCTTAATCAGGCGTGGGTTGTATTCGGTACAAAACAAATACACTTGAAAAACAAAAGAACACACATACAAACATGTAGAACAGCAAAAATGCAATTGGTGCGTCAAGTATGCCATTGAATACGGCTAAACGATTTCAGACGGCAAGCATTCGATACATCAATACATGCGGTGACCCTTTACACAATGCGTTGCTCAACACTTAGCAATGTTAAGAGAAAAAGAAGAGTATCTGTAAAATGCATTAGACATGTCAACTTAATTCACGGTATAAAAAGAACACAACTAAAAAAATGGTGAAAAGCAACAGATAGGTGCAACACTTTCATGGCACGTTGCTAGATCATTGGGGATACGGTCACGATGTAATTTCATATTTACAAGTGCAGCAGTGAAAGCGGAAGAGCAGTCGATTACTTCTTTGGGTAGAAAGCTCCAATCACGCGTAGAATACCACTTAAGAAGGCAAGGGTGGCCGACAGCCGATTTGCTCCGCTACTGTAGGAATGTTCTTTAACTGTAGGGTCACCAGCCATCTGGCTCATGGCGTCTGTCTAGACTTCGCGCACATTTGTGCAGGCTGGTATTCATCCACCTTTGAGGTGCAAATGCCCCTGCGTTTTTTCAATGATGCATCGGACTATAGAACATACGTCCTCAATAATATTATCGTGCTGCAGCCAACTTTCTCTTGATGCAAGCAGGTCGGGCTCATGTATTAGTGTCAGTCTTTCCAGTTCAAATCTTGTATAGCACACTTCGAGCATTCACATTTAGAAGCGTGATATCCATCTCCAGATGTAAGTTAGTGCGGGGTGGAGCGCTGCTCGTAACAGCGTTGACTCTGGCTCCAGGATTCGACTGCATGCCCCATATGCTTAAACAGAATCATCAATGTACAACGTTCACGAACAAGCTTGATCTCAACGTGACGCCTATCGTCCGTAGCGGAATACCAAAACAGCTTTGTGTTCTCAAGTATATCCAGTGAGAAATCGTCAGACACCTTTACCGCGGCTAACTTATTATTTATTCTTTGAAGTTCAGTGTTCTTGCTGTGGGTGTTCTTGCTTGTCTCGCCAGTTTAGCATTATTAACATCTTCTTTCCCCAATCTCAGTAAGCATATGGTCCATCTTAGTTTCTTGATAATTGTTGGAATCTGCTTCGAAACTAGCGGCGGCAAATTTTTACCTAGCTTATTTGTTTTAGTAGGATTTCATTGCCTCTAGTACCTTCTAGAACACTGAACATATTTGGTTGGTAACAACTTTATTCATAGTCTTGCAGAGCTTTCGCCTTAGGTCTCCCACGTGGCGATGTCGGGGTCTCGCCTCACCGCCACCTGCACTCAATATATCTTTCCGCCTTTATTCCTCATTCAAGGTTCTATGGCTATATGATGGCTCCACACATGAATGTAAAGAATTTAACTAATGCGTTTAAATGCCACCATCTCGGGCACTTAGCATTGGCGTTTTGAATCTCTACCAAATAAATGAACCGTAGTATAGTAGACTGAGGAAAACTGCTGTATGAATGCAGGCGACGTTTTTTGACCCTGTAAATTTCGGGCCACAATTCACGAAACTGAGAGATTATTCGTGTAACTGCCCAACACAGCACTACGTATATGTCTAATAGAATATCATCTGTAAAGATTCTGGGTTTATCAATATCTTTCCAGCTCCTTTTCTAACAACACTCGAAAGCCATTGTTATCTTGAGTCTTGTGCATAATAATATTATAATCCGTTTTTAATACGAGTGTCTCTACGATGCTACAATCCTGGCATTTCGTTGTATGAATTTCCATACTTTAGTACAGTTCGCGACTAACACTGGTGTCAGTATTGGAGCGGCGTTTTTCCATGAGGCTGCCAGCCTGTGCCCCCAATAACAAACCACTGCGTTTTGTGTTATCACGCGAATCTTTACTTCTGATATCTGTTTTGCCGAATTTGTGCGTTAAAACATGATCCCGTCTTTTTTTTTCTTGTAACCATCGAAATAAATATAGCGCCCTTGTTTCTATCTTCCTTGTTTAGTTACTGTTACCATTGAAATGGTTGGCAGCGCTCAGAGGACATTTCTGTATATATTTCACACGATGTGGGTGCCGTTTGGTAAGTGGCAAAAATTGTTTAGATGAGAGAAATACTCTTACTATGGCGACAGGAAGGACCTACTCTGTTGGTTGATTGGGTATCGCCAGTGAAACGGGGTCCTACGTCTTTTGCACATCCACTGTGTACATGTTGACATCTATACGAAGCTCGCGAAAATTTAAGCGAAAAAGCAACGTCATGTTTGCAGTCATGTTTTCAATCCAAAAACTTCGCATTATGGCATGTTATTTACTAGCAAAGTTTATGAACTCTGTCATAGACATAAGTTTGCATATACAAACATGCAAATAAGTAGAAATCCACTTACAAATTAATGTTGATGTTAGGTGAAGCACTTGAAGACGGGGAGCCGCTCTCGTACTCTGCAATGCATGCGAAGAAATCACATAAATGAAAGTCGTGCCCTCAAGATACTCACAAGTACCAAATTTATTGCTATGGAAACATGTGTGACTGTTATTACAAAGCATTCCGATGCTGACAACAGATCTCGTCACTGAATTCTTGTGGGCTAAGGGATTGCCCGAGCAGAACTGGCGAACGTCAGAAAAACTAGTGGTCGATCACTAACGCACTTAGCAGCTTAATCGCCCAATGGACCACGTCAAGTTTAACGTTCTCCGCGATAAATATAGAATTATCACTCTTCATTCGGCTTACTTAAGGCGTCCTTTCCGTAGCTCACAAACTGAAAGGAGCGTGGTTTGGCACTTCTGAAGATTTATTTCTCCACAGTTGGTCCAGCTAGGAAACGCCTGATTGTATTTGGGAGAACCATGGGAATCCAGGTGAAATTAAGATTGAATAAACTCATTTATGCAAAAAAATTACATTTGCGACTACAGCCTCTTTAAAGGGACCGACAACTGGGTAGAACGTGTGATTAGATCATGGTAGAAATGAAAATGTGAAATACAGTGACAGATTCCAGCATCCTTTCCGCGTTGTGAGTAGGATTTATATTTTTAAATTGTGCTTGAAAGTAACAAAAACCGGTATGTCGCGCAGCCTAGTGGAAGAGCCTTGAAGCTGGATTATGAAGTCGGTCACTTTCCTGTACGTAGTCACGTAGTCTGATGATGTCATGCACGCCATAATTTGTCCTCAAAGTTAGAGTATGTATACTATTATCTATCCCTGCTATTTTCTGTGCTGCCTACAAGGTAAAGAGAGTTGCACGGTGAGAAGCGGCGCTGCCTTCGCGGCCGCCCGTGGCCTATGTCGCGCGGCGCATGCGCGCGGAGTGCACGCATGCGCGGTAAACCGCCGCGCTTGAACACGAACCGCTCTCGCGCTCACTGTTTTCATCATGCGTTGTGTTGTCAAGTGTGTATACTACTTCATATTCGCCGCAGATAGAAAAATTCTGATTAAAAATGTTTCACGGCGTTTTCCGCGTTACCAATCCGTGACTAAACACTCTGACCAGTTAGGTTTCCGTTGCGCTAAAGAAAATAGGTGCCCTAA
Organism: Rhipicephalus sanguineus; assembly: GCF_013339695.2. Taxonomy (NCBI): domain Eukaryota; kingdom Metazoa; phylum Arthropoda; class Arachnida; order Ixodida; family Ixodidae; genus Rhipicephalus; species Rhipicephalus sanguineus. Next base: position 216,007,627 of record NC_051177.1, on the reverse strand, counting down.
AAATTAGTTGCCAGTCCCTTCAAGGTGTCTGGCCAAAAATGCACATATCGCAAATCTGAGCAAGTCTTCAGGGGCCGAAACAAAGAATATTTGTTCTACTTTTTTATATGAGAATATCGGCATGTTTATTCCAAAGTGCGATGCCTTATGTGGTCTCAGCAGCTCATTTTAGTGTAATGTTACTTTATTAACGAAAAATCTCTTAACTTGTCACTTGATATTTCGGAGATTCTGGCCCGCCTTACCTATTTCGATACATTTCGAGCAAAAATGGGGTCGATCGTTCTCGTAACGGTGGCATGCTTATAGCCACAAGTCTTAAACTGCCTGGCACCCCTCTTCAAGTACTACGGCCATATTGCACCGCACCGTTGCTGCAAATTCTTCTTGGCACTTCATCTCCTGCTGCCGACACTGCACTTCCATCACCTTTGCAGCATACTTTACGAAAAATAAATAAATACCCCTTATTCGAATGTTATTTCTATGTGATTTTAACACCCGTTAATCATTTTGTATAATCCAGCTTCTTTGTTAACCAAGAATAATGTAGCCACATGGCCAAAGAGTTCATCGGCACATGTGCCACATTTGGATTATCTTATGTCGTCATTCGTTGCATCTCGCTACAGACCATTCTTCTAAAAGCTGAGAATTCATACGGACTTCACAGCCTGAAAACCTTTAACCTACCACGTATCTGTATGGTCACAGTGAACACAATAATAATAATAATATCTGGGGTTTAACGTCCCATAACCACGATATGATTATGAGAGACGCCGTAGTGGAGGGCTCCGGAAATTTCGACCACCTGGGGTTCTTTAACGTGCACCTAAATCTAAGTACACGGGCCTCAAACATTTTCGCCTCCATCGCAAATGCAGCCGCCGCGGCCGGGATTAGATAGTGCTTGTTACTTTTAAATGCGGAGCACTTTAGCACTGTCGTATGCTGTCATCGCATGTTGTCGTCATCGTCTCATGTCGCTTGGCGTAACGCAGGCAAAGCCGCGTATAGCATAGCCACCTGTAGCATAGCCTTGTACAGCAATGGGGCGGGAAAGGGAAATGATACAAGGTTTTTTACCTTGTATCCTTTCGCTTTTGCTTTGTGAATTGATGGCGGCTTCTGGGTTTAGTTGCACTTGGGATTGTCTATTGAACTTGCTCTGCCAGATGCTACACGCATGCGCAACAAGATGCTATTTAAGCAACTGTGGTGGTCAATAAAGATCAGTTGAAGTTCAGCGCTGGTGTCGTCCTTTTTTCGTTTTTTGTGTATCTGTCTTAACCCGGTGTGCGCTGCCGTTTATCGTGAATATGGCCATCTTATTGAAGGCCAAAAACAGGCACACCATCATTATTGTGTTTTGGTGGGAGCCCAACCGAGATTGTCGAAATCCCTGGCGTAATCCTTTCTGCTCATGTGATGTGCATGGCGCACGTTGACTATTATGATCCGTGCATTCCGCTACGGGAGGGCTGCCGCTGTGCAGCATTCCTTTGCTGGCAAGGTCAAAATGAAAGCTCATTGTTTAACGCTCATGTAAACTTGTGCACACTTGCATGGGGAACAAGAATCCTCTCAGAACAGAAAAAAGCGTTACGATGCGTGGCCAACGTTTCGTACACTTATCTCACCAGAGAATTCTTTCTGCGCTATCAAGTAATAAACGCCATTCTGATGTATCAGTACCGCCTATCGCACTCGTTTTTCTTTTCAGATGAGAATACTGAGAGCGTTTTAAACAGTAACTCCAGGTAGGGAAAACAGATAGGTGGTCATCGAGAGCTCAACAGAGGTGGTTGGTACCGCCATGGCGCATAACGTCTGGGAAACAATCGCTGGCTTTAAATATACCACATTACAAACTTCGGAGGCAGGGGATTGATTTTAACAACGTCTGCAGTTGCGAATATTTCATTTCTGCACTGTTCGAAACACAGCTTTCTGCTCTTACCACTGCAGATATTTTCATTCTACCATAAACATTTTAAATGTGAAGCAATTCTTAGCGAATCCAAGGCACTTTGAGCGTTTCTATCTACGTATCTATTTTTCTAGATATCTAGCCGCCTACGTCTGGGTGCTCTCGTGATCGCCTCCTTAGCTTGGTGTAGACCAAAATTGGCATGGGAGCGTAAGATTGTTTCACGAATATCGCTGTCTGGACATGGCATTAATAACGTCAAACTCTCATCGCGTACGTCGTCAAACCCTTTCCTCCGGACATGTGTGGCACACACCGGTATACAACGGACCATGGTAAGCGGGTATGCGCCACAGATGATTGACAGTTTATATCTTCCGAGGAACGGCGAGAACAGATATTGGTAATTTAAATGGGAGAGGGAAAAACCGACATCGTCAGCGTTGACCCGACGAATACAAATAATAAAAATCAGGATCGCAGCAGGAATCGAACCCAAGCATTCTGCGTGGCAGTCAGGTATCCTACCACAGAGCCAAGCCAGGTGTATGAACTGGTTTGGAAAAACAGCCTATGCAGGCGTAACGTCGGTGTAACATCAATTGGGGTTGTGGTGCTGGCTATATAATTTTACAGGAGCGCAATAAACACTACATATGTACTCCTACGATACAGGCGTCATATTAGATTAACGTCTGTGGTTCCATGATGATGATGATATCTGGGGTTTAACGTCCCAAAACCACGATATGATCATGAGAGACGCCGTAGTGGAGGGCTCCGGAAATTTCGACCACCTGGGGTTCTTTAACGTGCAACTAAATCTAAGTACACGGGCCTCGAACATTTTCGCCTCCATCGAAAATGCAGCCGCCGCGGCCGGGATTCGATCCCGCGACCTTCGGGTCAGCAGTCGAGCGCCATAACCACTAGACCACCGTGGCGGGGCTCTGTGGTTCCAGTGTCGGCTACGCTTTCATAGAAGTCTAATGAACAATACATTTGTATTCCTATCATTCAGCAAGCTATGTTGAAGCGTTGCTTGACCCCGGAGAAATACGCTAACAAAAGTTACGTATGATATTCACATCATCGCACTATAAAGTGCACTTCGTTTCGATAATACTCACGTCTCTACTCTAGAGTGAGCGCTGACGTTACGTCAGACCATACCCTTTAAACGCCAGTGTAGTCGACGTGCCTGATATACCCACGATGTGCAGAAAACTACTACACTTACAAAACACGTCGATCCACCTCTTAACGCTTGGCTCAGAGCCAGAAGATGCAGCCCAGACAACTACTCGCTGATTGCTTCGCATGAAACCGATTGCCTCAAGGTGTGGGATCTGCCGAATTTTTAAAGAATTTTGCTCTGAGTATGTAAGCAAAAGCCTGTCACATACACTCATGTTCAAATGTATATATCTTGACATTTATCGCAATCAGATGTCATTATTTTTTAATGTATTAATTTCTCCATTCATGTACGCAGATGTATACACAGTACATACAGGGTGGCCCGGCTAACTCAACCAAAGTATAAACCATGGAGGAAGGAATACTAAGGAGAGGCCCTATCGTATTTCAATGCATTGCGAAAAGTGTGGCGGAAGTGACGTCAGATTTATGGGGCAAACAAACCGGTATGGGGCAAACAAAACAGCAGACGCCCCGCGGCGTGCTCTGCGCGGTGGTTAGCTTCTGCGCAGATTTGTAGTCCCGGCGTAAACTTAGCGCGTATTGTGCGGTTCGCACGCAGTAAAATGTTGCAAGCAGACGTTTACCAGGCTGTTCGTGCGTGGCAGGCCCGAGCGCTGCGTGCTGAAATTCTTCGTGGAGCGTTTTTGTGCAACAGTACAGAATACCGGTACGTGCCGTGATGAAAAACGTTCAGCCCCTGCATCATCGTATTCGAACTCACCAAGCAGTGACTTACGCGTTCTGCTGGGCGTTAGGCCTTCCCTTTCTCGTAGCCCGATTTCCCGATCTGTTGCCGGATTAGCGGTTCTTTGTTCGTGTATATGGAGTGAGCGTAGTAGCAATTCGGCGCAACGCCAACATATAGTTGACGTAACTTCACGTCCAAAAGAGGACACCGCTGTATTGTATATGCGATCGTGTACGTAAAGTTTGTAATTCCAGTACGCACACAACAACTAGCACGCAGCGAGCGCACAACGCACAATACATACATTACGTGGTCCGATAACAACAACATAAGTTTACTGCCCTTTCGTTGAACGACACAGCCTCTAAAAACGTACGATGCCTTCGGCGCATGTTATGTACGGCGCGTCAGACGCCAAAAACAAAAGTTCACGTGTGTTCTGAGTTGACACAATGAGTAAGAAGCAACAGAGCGCACATCCGAGAGCTTCGCATGCGAATACCATGCATTAGTGATCAATGAAGCGAACGTGTACGTACACATGAAAAGTGACACCCGGTACTTTCCGCATTGCACGCGATTTGCACCGGGTATACGCAACCATGCGCAACAGCTGGGCATTGCGTAGCTTTCCTAAAGAACACACACAAGGAGCAGCATGCGTGAATCGAGCGCCGCGGCGCCGCTTGCACGGCGAAAAAAAAAGGGCTCGAATCGCGCATGCGCTTGCAAACGACACGGCGGAAATCGCGAAATGTTTCGAGGCTTTTTCGCTAGGAGGCGATGCGGGTGTTTGCGATGTGGAGGCTTCACGAATGTGACGTCAGGGCCTCTCCTTATTTTTCCTTCCTCCATGGTATAAACATATGCCAGCGCTCTCTATGACGACGCGTCCAAGGAAATATTGCCTGACAAAAATTTGGAGGCACAAAGGAACGAGGACAAGAAATGGCAGGCACCAGTCCTGTCAATTCTTGTGCTAGTTCCTTTGTGCCTCCAAATTTTTGTCAGACCATGCACCAACTAGCCCAAAAACGCGCTTTAGGCATGTTGCCAACTATTGCATGGAGTAGGTTGCCGTATTTCTGTGTTCTGCTAAATTAGGGAATATTAATTAACAAACTTTTGAAGCAACGAAGGTGGGAAAAATTTATATGAAAGCCGCGGCATTTTCTCCTCAAAGGCGAAACATATGTGTGTATGTTGCGATAACGATTACGAAACAAAGTACAAGCACAAACCCTTTATACTAGTCGGCGACCTCAACGTAGACGTTATGGACAGCGACTGAAGTATGCAGTATATTGTCACTGGGTCGTGACGAAGACGAAGGCAGCTGTCGGCGTGTCCAAGACGAAATTCTTCATTTGGTCGACCTAATGGCCGGGAAACGGGAAGTCAAACTACAGCAATACACACTGTATATTGATAGAGGCGAACAGGGCGTCGGCTGTCGATAAAACTGATGATGGCTGGGATGCTCCGGCTTTTATATATTGCCACGCCCGCTTCTTCTTTTATTTTGATGTGTTCGAGTTTGACCAGCAAGGACGGTTATCAACGCTCGACGCCGGCCCCGAAGCAGTGTTCGAGAAGCTTCACGATTTTGGTAGATCGTTTTGTTAAGATTGCGCGCCGCACGCGAATGTTCCAGCTTTGTCGAGAGATAACGCCGCCACCAGCGATATTGCTGGAAAGTTCCATAGCGCCTGTATAAAAGCCGACGCGCTTGACCGCTTGTGAGTTGATCGACGGACGACGCCCTGTTCGCCGCTATCATTGTACAGCGTGTATTGCTGTAGTTCTAGTTCTCATTTTCCGGCCACAAGTTCGGCCAAATAAACAGTTTCATCCTGCAAACGCCGACTGCTGTCTTCGTCGACGTCACGACCACGTGACATCTGGTGGAGGTGCTGCTTCATGATCCGGACGCCACCGCGGAGCGCTGACCCAAGCCCAAGCCGCGACGAGGACGACGGCAAGGAAATCCCGGATCGTCGAACAAGCCGCAGGCAGAAGGGACTGCAGCCAGAGCACGGGCTCCCTCCCGAAAAACCCAGGCAGCCGCAGATCTCAACATCGACCACAGCGACGATGACCGACAACGTGCAGCCTGCGCCAATCCTTTTTCGCCAGCCCAAGGAGCCGCCAACCTTCCGCGGATCGTCGTTCGAAGACCCGGAAAGCTGGCTCGAAGCCTACGACCGAGTCGCCCTTTTCAATGCCTGGACCAGTGAAGACAAGCTACAGCATGTCTACTTCGCCTTGGATGACGCAGCTAGAACATGGTTCGAGAACCAAGAGCGAACCCTGACAACATGGGACGTTTTTCGCAGCAGGTTCCTGGCAACATTCACCAGCGTTGTCCGCAAGGAGAGGGCCGAGGCTCTGCTCGAAACCCGCGTGCAGCTGCCAAACGAAAACGTGGCACTCTTCACAGAAGAAATGACGAGACTGTTCCGCCACGCAGACCCTGAGATGCCCGAGGAGAAGAAAGTTCGCTTCCTCATGCGAGGAATCAAGCAGGAGCTGTTCGCGGGACTAATCAGAAACCCACCAAAGACCATCCAAGAATTCCTCGCGGAGGCAACAACAATCGAGAAGACACTCGAGATGCGCACTCGGCAGTACAATCGCCGCGCATTCCAAGACAGCGCAGCAATTCATGCCCTCGGCTCCGACGACTTGCGCGAAACGATCCGAGCCATCGTGCGAGAGGAGCTGCGAAAGCTCGCACCTTTTGCACAGCCCGAAGTGACGTCGATTGCGGACGTTGTACGCGAGGAAATCCAACAATCACTGGGTGTTTCTCAACCGGCACCGCCGCAGCTGCAAGCAATGAGCTATGCTGCTGCAGCCCGACCGGTTACTGGCAAATAGAAGTCGACGAGAGAGACCGAGAAAAGACTGCTTTCATAACACCAGACGGCCTGTTCGAGTTCAAGGTCATGCCCTTTGGTCTTTGCTCCGCACCTGCGACTTTTCAACGGGTTATGGATACAGTACTGGCCGGCTTGAAGTGGCAGACGTGTCTCGTGTACTTGGACGACGTCGTTGTGTTTTCCTCAAACTTCGACGAACACCTTCGGCGCCTTGAAGTTGTACTTCAAGCAATCAAGACCTCCGGACTCACCTTGAAGCCTGAAAAGTGCCGCTTCGCGTACGAGGAGCTCTTGTTCTTGGGTCACGTGATCAGCAAGGATGGTGTTCGCCCGGACCCTCGGAAAACAGCTGCCATCGCTGACTTCCCGACGCCCACCGACAAGAAGGCCGTACGCCGTTTTCTCGGCTTGTGCGCCTATTACAGACGTTTCGTCAAGGAATTTTCACGGATCGCCGAGCCACTGACGCAACTCACGAAGGCCGACGTCGAATTCAGGTGGGAAACGTCGCAAGTTCAAGCATTTCAAGAACTGAAACGACGCCTGCAGACGCCTCCCATACTTGCGCATTTCGACGAATACGCCGATACGGAAATCCACACCGACGCAAGCAGCGTAGGACTCGGCGCCGTCCTTGTGCAAAAGACCGACGGATTCGAAAGGGTCATCAGTTATGCTAGCCGGTCGCTATCAAAGGCAGAAATCAACTACTCCACAACAGAAAAGGAGTGCCTGGCCATCATCTGGGCTACATCGAAGTTTCGCCCCTACCTCTACGGCCGGCCCTTCAAAGTTGTGAGCGACCACCACGCCTTGTGTTGGCTAGCTAACTTGAAGGACCCTTCAGGTCGCCTCGCACGGTGGAGCCTACGACTTCAAGAATTTGACATAACCGTCGTTTACAAGTCCGGAAGAAAACACTCCGACGCTGACTGCCTGTCCCGCGCCCCCGTCGACCCACCGCCGCAGGACCACATGGAGGATGACTGCTTCTTGGGAACCGTAAGTGCCGAAGACTTCGCCGAACGACAGCGAGCGGACCCAGAACTCAGGGGCCTTGTGGAATACCTCGAGGGCAGGACCACTGTTGTTCCCAAGGTATTCACGCGAGGACTGACGTCGTTTTTCTTGCGCAACGGTGTTCTCCTTAAGAAGAACTTCTCGCCGCTTCGAGCCGATTCCCTTCTCGTAGTGCCCTCGACATTGCGACCAGAGGTCCTCCAGGCTCTGCATGACGACCCGACGTCAGGACACCTGGGTGTTTCTCGCACGCTCGCAAGAATACAGGAAAAGTACTACTGGCCGCGCCTTGTCGCCGACGTAACTCGCTACGTCAAGACCTGCCGGGACTGTCAGCGACGCAAGACACCGCCGACTAGGCCAGCCGGACTTCTGCAGCCTATCGAGCCACCTCGACGGCCGTTCCAGCAAATTGGGATGGACTTACTGGGGCCGTTCCCGACGTCCAATACCGGAAACAAATGGATCGTCGTAGCTACCGACTACCTCACCCGCTACGCCGAGACAAGGGCCCTACCCAGAGGCAGTGCCGCCGAGGTAGCGAAGTTCTTCGTTGAGAACATCCTCCTGCGTCATGGCGCCCCAGAGGACCTCATCACCGACAGAGGTACGGCGTTTACGGCTGACCTAACTCAGGCAATACTGAGATACAGCCAAACAAGCCACCGCCGGACCACAGCGTACCACCCACAGACAAATGGCCTCACCGAGCGGCTAAACAAGACCATCGCCGACATGCTGGCCATGTATGTCGACGTCGAACACAAGACGTGGGATGCCATCCTTCCGTATGTGACCTTCGCATACAACACGGCCATGCAAGAAACGACGCAAATGACGCCGTACACGCTGGTCTACGGAAGGAGCCCGGCAACGACGCTCGACGCAATGCTACCAACCGCCACCGACGAAGACGACCTCGACGTTGCCGCCTATTTGCAACGCGCCGAAGAAGCTCGACAGCTCGCCCGCCTGCGCATCAAGAACCAGCAGAGGGTCGACAGCCGTCTCTATAATCTTCGACGACGCCACATGGAGTACCAACCCGGTGACCGTGTGTGGGTCTGGACGCCGATACGCCGACGTGGGCTCAGTGAAAAACTTCTTCGGCGATACTTCGGGCCATACAAGGTGCTTCGACGTCACGGCGCTCTTGACTACGAGGTCGTCCCGGACGGAATTACGAACTCCCAGCGACGCCGCGCACGACCTGAAGTCGTCCATGTCGTGCGCGTTAAGCCGTTTTTTGCGCGTTAGCGAACCTGGGGACTCTACTTTTTCTTTTGTTATTGTAATTTCTTTGTGTATGCACATGTTTTTTTTTCCTTTCCATGTTGCAAGCATCGGGACGATGCTTTTTCAGAGGGGGGCAATGCCACGCCCGCTTCTTCTTTTATTTTGATGTGTTCGAGTTTGACCAGCAAGGACGGTTATCAACGCTCGACGCCGGCCCCGAAGCAGTGTTCGAGAAGCTTCACGATTTTGGTAGATCGTTTTGTTAAGATTGCGCGCCGCACGCGAATGTTCCAGCTTTGTCGAGAGATAACGCCGCCACCAGCGATATTGCTGGAAAGTTCCATAGCGCCTGTATAAAAGCCGACGCGCTTGACCGCTTGTGAGTTGATCGACGGACGACGCCCTGTTCGCCGCTATCATTGTACAGCGTGTATTGCAGTAGTTCTAGTTCTCATTTTCCGGCCACAAGTTCGGCCAAATAAACAGTTTCATCCTGCAAACGCCGACTGCTGTCTTCGTCAACGTCACGACCACGTGACAATATGATGCATCGAACTTTCCAGCCTTATCACTGGTGGTCGCGCAAGCTCTGGAATAATGTAGACTATTCGTGTCCTGCGCGCAATCTTAACAAAGCGATCTACTACATTTGCGAAGCTTCTCAATTACTGTGGCGCGGTCTGCGTCGAGCGTTGCTAACCGTCCTTGATGGTCAAACATAAAATTAAACAAGCGGTGGTGCCAATGCTTCCCTCTGAAAAAGCATCGTCCCGATGCCCAAAACAGAACATGGAAGTAAAAATGCATGTAACTAGAAAGAACAACAATGAAGCAAGCAAAAGCAGAGTCCTCGGGTTCCTCAGCGCGCATAATACGGCTTCAGGCGCGCAACGTGAACGACTTCAGGTCGTGCGCTGCGCAGCTGATAGTTTGTGATGCCATCCGGAACAACCTCGTAGTCCAGTGCACCGAGACGTCCTAGCACCTTGTATGGCCCGAAGTATCGCCGAAGAAGCTTATCACTGAGTCCACGTCGGCGTATTTGTGTCCAGACCCACACACGGTCATCGGCCTAGTATTCCATGCGGCGTCGCCGAAGATTATGTGACGGCTGTCGATCCTTTGCTGGTTCTTGATACGCAGGCGGGCGAGCTGACGAGCGTCTTCGGCACGTTGCAAATAAGTGGCGAAGTCGAGATCGTCGGTGGTAGCTGGCAGCATTGCGTCAAGCGTCGTTGCCGGGCTCCTTCCGTAGACCACCTTGTGGGGCGACAGCTGCATGTAACTAGAAAGAACTTGTAGGATAAACCGCAATGTAGTTAGTAGAATTGAAAATGTCCTAATTTCATTTGTAATTCTTCGGGACACATGTTCTAACCGTAGAGTCTACGCCAAGTTCTAATGAAGTTAGAACCATTGAAGTTAGAACTGAATGAAGTTAGAACCGATGAAGAATTATGGCAGAGCCCTTTGTAATGGGTTGGAAGCATGCAACAACCCACTCGTAGCTCAGTTCGCATTACGTGACGCCTGGTTATAGAATTCGCGTTGTGTGACGCCTGGTTGTATTTTCAGTCTTCTACCAGTCTACATTACATATGTTAATGTGGTTCCTTCCCGACATGAAGCCTATATAGTGTCTTTTTGCAATCTAGTTTCGAACACCAGCATGGCTCTGAGGTAGAAGACTGGGCTCCGACGCAAAGGGCCTAAGGTTCGAACTCCGTTCCTCCCGGGATATTATTATTTATTTTTTTCTTATAGTGGTTACGGACACCGGTGGTGGACAATACTGCGCCAAAAACGGCCCTGTCGCTGTAATAATGGAGACGGTATATACAATGACTTTCACGGGAAAACCATGTCCAGTCTACTGGACACTGGGATTTATTTGTTGCACTTATGGGAACACACATTGTGTTCCCAACACACAAAAGTGTTGCTTTTGGCCCTGTCAAAAGGCTAATTGTCTGAGAAAGAAAAACAACGGTTCTTTTCACCGGAGCACCAACTCACGGTTTCGCCGCAACGGCGAAAAAAAGAATGCAATATCAACAAATTGCAATGTAATGCGAAGAATGGACCGCAGCTCGAAATTTCCAGCGCGTCGCACTCAAGCGCAAAGGACTCACGTAAACAGCACACACAGGACGAGCGTGAACTATCAAGTGTCAAAGCTCGACACTTAGCTCAAACATAAAGAACGACGCACGAAACGAACGCACATGTATAGACAAGGCGAGCGCGAACTAACAACTATCACAGTTGTTACTTTTTTAGGGGCGAAGCTCTTTATGCCATGGGTCTGTCCATCCTGCGTTTGTAGCGTTGTAGTAGCCACCTCTAGCTCGTGAGAAGCGCGCATTCTGGTATGCAGTAGAAGAAGACGACGTTGACGAGTGAGACTCTCGTGCGTGTTCGCCTGTGTGGTATTCTTTCTTCTTTACTGCGCGCGTTCTGGTATGCAGCAGAAGAAGAAGACGACGTTGACGAGTGAGACTCTCGTGCGTGTTCGCCTGTGTGGCATTCTTTCTTCTTTACTGCGCGCGTTCTGGTATGCAGTAGAAGAAGAAGACGACGTTGACGAGTGAGACTCTCGTGCGTGTTCGCCTGTGTGGCATTCTTTCTTCTTTACTGCGCGCGTTCTGGTATGCAGTAGAAGAAGAAGACGACGTTGACGAGTGAGACTCTCGTGCGTGTTCGCCTGTGTGGCGTTCTTCCTTCTTTACTGCGCGCGTTCTGGTATGCAGTAGAAGAAGAAGGCGACGTTGACGAGTGACACTCTCGTGCGTGTTCGCCTGTGTGGCGTTCTTCCTTCTTTACTACGTCTGGTGTTTTCAACGACACCCGAAGACAACATTTCAGAAGTAACGCTCCATGAGGCTCCCTCTTGGCACGCTTTCTCTTTAGCTTGGAGTGGCCATATGGAAGACAAGGCTGCGGAACGGAGGGCGCGGAAGGCGGCGGCAGCGCGCGCTCGCAGACAGAATCCTGAGGTGAGAGCCCGCGAGGCCGAAGCTGCACGTCGACGCCGCGGAGCAGATTCCGCCGTTAGAGCCCGCTAAGCCGAAGCTGCTCGACAAGCTGCACGGCTGCGGCGAGAAGACCCCGCCGTTCGAGCCCGCGAGGCCGACGCTGCTCGACAAGCTGCAGGGCTGCGGCGCAAGGACCCCGCCGTTTGAGCCCGCGAGGCCGAAGCTGCACGGCTGCGGCGCGAATCGGATCTTCAAAATGTGAAGGACCGTGAAGCGGCGAGAAAGCGCGCGTACCGGCAGGCAGAGCCCGAGGCTGTGCGAGCACGTGAAGTGGCTGCAAAACGCATCAGGCGGGCTCTGCCCGAAGGCGCCGACGCGCGCTTCCAGCGGGACTTCCTTGATAATAGTTTCGGCCATAGTTGCGGTGTGTGCAACAGATCGTGGTTCTCAAACAATTTAGTCACAATATCTTCCATCAAGAAGGACCACGCTCGCGCCAATGCCATCGCCGTGCTGCAGCGCGAATTCGCTTCGCCCCACTCATCATCATTCACCACGTGGATATGCTGTGATTTTTCTATTTGAACAGCGCGCTCCTTTCGCAAACGCGACCGCTGCAGCGAGCGAAGTGACCTTCGTGCGCTGTGTAACAGCGCGGACATCGCGGTGAAAGGACAAGACATACGAACCACCCCCTTACGAAATTAACGCGCACAATGGCGACCACGCCCTGTAGGGCAAAGTGCGCCTTGCTACGCAGGAGGCACGACCGCATCGCAACGAGCGGGGCGACGACTTTAAAGCGCGCCCCCTCGCGCTTTCGCGCCATCTCGCTGGTGACCAAGAAAGCAAGCTGAAGCAAATGGTGTATATGAATAGCTCGCAATTAGCATGGTGGAAGACACGCTTCGTGGCCTATCCGCCTAACGCCACTCGCTGCGGAGCGAGAGGTCGCCCGTTCGATTCCGCGCTTCGGAAAAAATTTTCTGAATTATTTTTCTTTGTAGCTTGTGTGGTATATGTATATATATATATATATATATATATATATATATATATATATATATATATATATATATACACATGTACAGGCTGTTTCACACTTAAGGGAAAACTCGCAGTGCTTTGCAACGTGCTCCGAGTTTTCCCCTATGTGTGAAACAGCCTGTACATATATAAGTCCTGACGGCGACGGCAAAAACCAGCGTAGAGTGTCCATATAATTGTTATCGTATGAAAAGAGAAAAGGTTTTGCACTGATAGCTGTCACACACGGCGCTTTGTAGGATGGAGGAAAAAGAAAAAAAAACTTAGGAGGGAGCGCCCTAGCATGCACAAGCCAACCATCTCGGAAGCCGCTGCATCCTAGAGCTCATGGTAGAATTCCCAGCATGCTCATGTTGCATTTCTTAATGGCTGGCCTTCAACGATGTCACGTGACGCACCCTCCTAGATGATTTCTTCGCCCATGCCTAGCACAATGCCTGACGATTGCATCCTCGTATACTGCAAATAAATGCATTCTCGCATTGGGAGCAAATTTGTGATTACAAAGGCTTCCTTTTCACAACCTTGTTTCAAGAGGACATAAGTTAGCTCGCACCATTTAAATTATTTTAATTGCGCGAAGATAGCTGCGAAAATAATTTCGCATACTTGAACACAGCGAGCGTGGGAGCGTCCTCGTGCGCGATGTCTTTACTCTTTGGGCTACGTATAAGATAAATTTAAAAAATTGCTGGCGGCAACGCACCATTGATGCGTAGACTGAGGGAACCACTCATGTAAAGCATCCAGATAGACAGACGTGCAACATGATGGCAACACTGACAAAAATGAAGAGACAGAGGGAATGTTTTGTTCTCGAATCCGTTGCTTCCGGACTGCCCCACGCGCTAGCGCTGTTTTTATATCTCTTTTTAGATTTTTTTGACGCAAGCATTGTGCTAACACAGGGGCATCCTGCTTTCTTGTTTAGCACCTGCTTTTGCGTTTCGAATAGTGTTAGGACGCATGAGATCGGGTATTTAGCAGTAAACGGAAGATCTCTGGCAAAGTACTATCTAGGTACTCGGAATTGCAGCGATATACATTTCTGTTCCAGCTAACGCGCCTCTCCCGCGTTCAGTATATTTTACGTGAACAAATTATCTAGAACAGCAATACACATGGCACATGTTGAGAACGTATTAAATGCGAAGCATTTCTTAGCGTACCTCTGGCACTTTGAGCGTTTCTATCTACGTATCTATCTATCTATCTATCTATCTAGCCGCCTACGTCTGGGGTTGCTCTCATGATCGCCTCCTTGACTTGGTGTAGACCAAAATTTGCATGGGAGGGTAAGAGGACTTGACGAATATGATTGCCGGCTCATGATATGAATAACGTTAAAATCCTGTCGCGTACGCCGTCAAACCCTTTCCACTAGACACGTGTGGCACATACCCGTTTACCACGGGCCGCGGTGTACGGGTATGCGCCACAGGTGATTGACAGTTTATATCTACCCAGGAACGGCGAGAACAGACATTGGTAACTTAAATGCTAGAGCGTTCAGGAAAACCAACATCGGCAGCGTTGACTCAACGAATGGAAAGAATGAAAATTAGGATCCCAGCAGGAATCGAACCCAAGCATTCTGCGTGGCAATCAGGTATTCTACCACTGAGCCACGCCAGGTGGGCTTCGCGGCTGTGCCACTACACAGCCCGCTAACCCGTTCATCCTGATCATGCAGGTTTTTGCCCGCATCATCGCCGGCCTGCTCGTGCCTACCTTTTTGACAGCCTCGTCTGCCAGTTCGGGGAACTTCGTGCCTGCTACCAACGGAAGCGAACCTTGCGTTCGCCTCCTCCCTGTCGCCCATGCTTCAGGACATTCGGCAGCGCCCCCACCCCTGCTGTGGATCATCGAAAGCAATCCAGCTGCCCTATCGCCATCGACAACATCTTATGCGCAGCCTATAAAGCAGCAACCACCGTCCACCGCGCACTGTGGGCTTCGCGGCTGTGCCACTACACAGCCCGCTAACCCGTTCATCCTGATCATGCAGGTTTTTGCCCGCATCATCGCCGGCCTGCTCGTACCTACCTTTTTGACAGCCTCGTCTGCCAGTTCTGGGAACTTCGTGCCTGCTACCAACGGAAGCGAACCTTGCGTTCGCCTCCTCCCTGTCGCCCATGCTTCAGGACATTCAGCAGCGCCCCCACCCCTGCTGTGGATCATCGAAAGCAATCCAGCTGCCCTATCGCCGTCGACAACATCTTATGCGCAGCCTATAAAGCAGCAACCACCGTCCACTGCGCACTGTGGGCTTCGCGGCTGTGCCACTACACAGCCCGCTAACCCGTTCATCCTGATCATGCAGGTTAGTAGTTCGTATCAAGCACCTACTAAAAAATCAAGTGATTACTTTTTGGTGCAGCTGCCAAGCCCACAGTGCTGCCTTTTACTTATTTCTGAATGTATCGATGTCATACGCGCCTTGCTACTGCTATCGGGGGATGTAGAGACAAACCCCGGCCCTGACAAAGTCGTCCTCGACGAACTGAGAAAGTTGTCTGCCGGCCAGGCCACACTAATATCTGAGATGCAGAGCCTCAAAACCCAGCTAACAAGCACAACCAACACTATCGCTAATCTAAGCACCCGCCTCACAGACTTAGAAAATCATTGCCAAAATCTTCTAGCTCTCCGAACAGAAGTAGACGCCCTTAACTCTAAGACCGGCCAACTAACCCATCGTATGTGTGACATTGAAGAGCGCCTTGACGACCTCGAGAACCGCTCCCGACGCAACAACTTGATATTCTACGGTTTTCCTGACACCAACCCGAAGGAAACATACGCTCAATCGGAACAAATAATCATTGACCACTGTCTTAAAAGCTTTGGTCTTACAGTCGTGACTAAAGACATAGAGCGTGCGCATCGTCTAGGACGTTACAGCACTAACCGGAAACGACCCATTATCGTTAAGCTTTCATCTTTCAAAACTAAAGAATCTATCCTTTCGAACGGCCCAAAACTAAAAGGCACAAACCTCAGCATTGGCGAAGACTTCACGCGTCCAGTTCGAACTGCACGGAAACAACTTGTTACCTTTGCTAGGAGCAAATCCGTGCCATTTTCATTACGCTTCAAAACCCTGCACATTGGAGGCCAGCGATATATTTTTGACAGTGCGGCAGGAATTGTCAGAGCCGTATCGTAGGGATCATGTCGCCGTCAGCAAGCACGCCATCAGCCCCGTACAAACGCAAAAGCAATTGACCTTTCATTTTCTGTACTTTACACTAACATACGTAGTTTTCTTCCCAAACGCGTGCTCCTGTCTAATCAAATGCAATCGTCCGGCAGTAGTGTACTGATACTAACAGAAACATGGCTCAGTGACGATATTTCAGATACAGAGGTAGTGGCCGACTTGCCAAATTTTAACGTCTTTCGTCACGACCGCAAAAACGCACGTGGCGGCGGCGTACTCATCACCACTAAAAAAGAACTATCATGCTCTCTAATCAACACATCTTCGTCACTAGAATCACTATGGGTATTATGCCGTGCCCCTCCCGAAGCAATAATACTTGGCGTATGCTATAGGCCCCCTCGAACTGATCCAGATTTCGCCCGCAAACTTAACGAAATATTATCTCAGCTTACAAATAAACACCCTAACGCACATATTCTGCTTTATGGGGATTTCAACTTTCCCACCATTAATTGGCTCAATCAGGCTACTCCAACTTCAGGAAATACTGAAGCAAGGGAATTTGTGGATGTTTGCCTCAACTTTAACTTTATCCAACAGTTAACCAAACGAACGCGCGTCACTAATGAATCCTCAAACATTTTAGACCTAATACTAACAAATAGCCCCGAAAGCCTAAAATCTATTGCATACCTACGCGAAATCAGCGATCACAAAGTCATTCATACCACATTTAACTTCACCCCAAAAACACGCCCCATCTTCCGCAAAACAATTCACTTGTACGATAAGGGTAATTATGAAATAATTAATCATGAATTAAGAGATTTCCTGCCGTATTTCGAATTTAATCTCGGTTCCTGTTCTCTTAATGACAGCTGGCTAATGCTTAAGGACAAGATAACTGACTTGACTAATAAATTCATCCCCACGGTGAGCTTTATTGCCAATAAAAATAAACCATGGTTTTCCAAAAGCTTAAAAACAGGCGAAAATGAAAAAAAGCGCCTCTTCCGAGCTGCGAAATATGATGGAAATGCATGCGCATGGGACAAGTACTATGCTGCGGAAGACACTTATTATGCTGCAATTAGAAAAGCGAAACAGACATTCTATCACAATGATTTATCTAAAATGCTAAAATCTAACCCTAGAAAATTCTGGGAAGGTCATAAACCCGCAACTAACACAGGACATCACACTTACAAACGATAAAGATGAAGATGTAAGCGACGCTGATTGTGCCGATACCTTTAACATCGCGTTCTCATCCGTGTTCACTAAAGAAGCCAACGTACCGCTTCCTACGCCACCTACTATGACATTACCAGAGATGGCCCCTGTTGCATTTTCCGTTGGTGGCATTTCGTCACTCATTGACAAAATAAAACTTTCATCATCGGCTGGCGTAGACGGTATTAACTCCAAATTGTAAAAAAATACTAAAGAAATTATTGCAGTGTATTTTTCGATGCTGTTCTCACTGTCACTCGAAACAGGAATTCTACCAGACGACTGGAAGGAGGGAAAGGTCATTCCGGTCCACAAATCAGGTAACACAGTCCCCCCTAAATTATCGACCCATTTCCCTAACAAGCGTTCCTTGCAAAATAATGGAACATGTCATATACTCTCACATAATGCACTTCCTTGACACTAACAATTTTTTCCATTTCTCCCAACACGGATTTCGTAAATCATTATCTTGTGAAACCCAACTTGCTATATTTGTTCATGATCTACATTCTAATCTCGACCGTCACTTTCAGACCGATGCAATCTTTCTCGACTTCGCAAAAGCCTTTGATAAAGTGCCACATAAACGCCTACTACTAAAACTTGCCCAGCTTAACCTGCACCCGAACATTCTTGCATGGATCACACAATTTCTTACAAACCGCTCCCAGTTTGTCTCAATTAAAAATACCCGCTCTAGCTCCCTCCCAGTAACATCCGGCGTCCCCCAAGGATCTGTACTCGCACCCCTCTTGTTCCTAATATACATTAATGACCTTCCCGCCCATGTATCTTCCCATATCCGTTTATTTGCCGACGACTGCGTCATCTATCGCACAGTTACTAACATATCTGATCAAGCTGCGCTCCAACAGGATCTTAATCTCGTGCAACAGTGGTGCGATCTTTGGTTAATGAAGCTTAATCCCACTAAATGCAAACTCGTTTCATTTCAACGCCAGCGTAATCCTTCATCATTCTCATACCTAATCTCTAATTCCACTATTGAACAAGTTCAATCATATAAATACCTAGGCGTCACCTTATCATCTGACCTTTCCTGGAACGCACACATCAACAACATCATATCATCCGCTAACAGATCCCTCGGTTTCCTAAAGCGTCATTTGCGTCACGCACCACTAGACATAAAACTTCTGGCTTACAAATCACTCATCAGACCCAAACTAGAATATGCAGCGCCCATCTGGAGCCCGCACCAGACATACTTAATAAACGAACTAGAATCTGTACAAAATCGTGCCACTAGGTTCATTAATTCTTCATATTCATACGACATAAGCATATCATCCTTAAAACGTGACATTGATGTCGCTAATCTTTCTGTGCGTCGCCGCATCGCCAGTCTGTGTTTGTTTCACAAGTTTTTCCACAGTTCCCTCAATCAAGCACCTTACATCATTCCACCGACGCGCATATCTCACCGCACGACCCATCCTTATTCAATCGCACGCGCTCATGCTCGCACTACTACTTTTGCTGCCTCATTTTTTCTTCGCACAGCAGTGGACTGGAATGGCCTTCCCCGTGACCTTGCAGCCATCACGTGTTCATCATCTTTTGCGCAAAACATAAATGCATATTGTTCGTCATAAAGATCACTCCCTGTAACCACCATTTGTTAACCCACCCCTTATGTAATACCCCCTCACCGGGGTCTTTAAGGTAATAAAGTGAAGTGAAGTGAAGTCTATAAACTGGTTTGGAAAAACAGCCTACGCAGGCGCAACTTCAGTACAACGTCAATTGTGGTTGTGGTGCTGGCTATCTAAATTTACAAGAAAGCAATAAACACTACATGATACTCCTACGATGTGTACTCCTTCGATACAGGCGTCATATCAGATTAACGTCTGTAGTTCCAGTGTTGGCTCCGCATTTATAGCAGTCTAATAAACATTATGTTTATATTTCTATGATTCAGCAAGCTATATTGAAGCATTGCTCGACCCCGGAGGAATCCATTAACGAAAGTTGCATACGATATCCACATCCCCGCAGCGTAAGGTGCACTTCGTCCGCCAGAACGACGCAGTGTCCTCTTCATTTCTTACGAGGCTGGGCGATGGTCTCATGCTGACCGAGGAAGACGCCAGGTTGATTGACAGACGCTTTGTAGACTAGGCTACGTAGGCCACATACGCCAAGATAGTCTACGAATACGACGAACACCATCCACTGATGTTGGTCTACGTAGCACTATCCTGGCCTACCAGCCTCGACGGCCTATACCTCACCAATGCGAAGGGTGGCTTCAGGTTCCGACATGTCGCCGCTCTGTCGACAGACAATTTGTCGACGAAATGACCGAGGCATCCACGAATTCCAACAGCTCTACTATACCACATACTTCCCTACACATGGACCCCTCGTCACCACGATCACGAACGGATCCTACAACAAGTCATGACCAGCTGCTGGTGCTAACTGAGCACGGTGATGAAGCCCTTGTTCAAGAACTCTCAATAACTTTTTGCACACATGCACACGGGTTCATGAAACGTGCATGCGTTCTCGGGACACGTATAAGCACTACATATCAGCTTACCGTTTCTGGTGTTGGCAATACCCAAGTTACCATTGGCAGCGTTATCCAACCGTAAACAACTGGTTATATAACGCATATGCGGCTATTTAACATATATATATATGTGTGCGTATAAAATTTATACAAATCTTCAGCGTCATTTTGTAACGTGTCGCTAAGTAAAAAAAGTTACGCCAGCCACCTACCCGCCACATGCTTCGCATAACATCGACTGCCACGGTACGTGGGATCTGCCGAATTTTTTTCCTAAGGATAACGCTAGTTAGAGGCTATGCTGTGAGCACTTGGCTGGTTTGATCTTTCTGAAGTTTCTATATTTCACGGAACAAATGCGATCGGGACACTAGTTCATAATTATTGTTAGCATCGTTCCACGGCATCTGCCATTCGCGTCTTTTCTTTTTCACAGTAGAAAAAAAATATAGCGTTATGGCGTGATCTTCTGCATTAAACTGGAACCGGCCCAATTTGCCATATCGTGTCTTAGTACACACGATACGTCGAACAGTGTCTCAGAATAACTTCTTCTTGGGTGAGTTGGTGCTTACTGAGCCTATTGCAGTAGCGCAAAAATTGATTAAAAAAAATTCGGCAGATCCCAC
Organism: Rhipicephalus sanguineus; assembly: GCF_013339695.2. Lineage (NCBI taxonomy): Eukaryota > Metazoa > Arthropoda > Arachnida > Ixodida > Ixodidae > Rhipicephalus > Rhipicephalus sanguineus. The sequence continues at coordinate 215,987,070 of NC_051177.1, read as the reverse complement.
GTACCGTGGGAGTCGATGTTATGCGAAGCATGCGGGGGGTAGGTGAGTGTGGCGTAACATTTTTTTACTGAGCGACACGTTACAGAATGACGCTAGACATTTGTATAAATGTTATAAGCACACATATATATATGTTGAAGAGCCGCATATGTGTTATATAACCAGTTGTTTACGGTTGGGTAACGCTGCCAATTTCAACGTGGGTATTACCAACACCAGAAGCGGTAAGCTGATATGTAGTGCTTATACGTGTCCCGAGAACGCACGCACGTCTCACGAACCCGTGGGCATGTGTGCAAGTTCTTGACAGTTCTTGAACAAGGGCATCATCACCGTGATCAGTGAGCACCAGCAGCTGGTCATGACTTGTTATAGGATCCGGTCGTGATCGTGGTGACGAGGGGTCCATGTGTAGTGAAGTATGTGGTATAGTAGAGCTGTTGGAATTCGTGGATGCCTCGATCATTTCGTCGACAAATTGTCTGTCGACAGAGCCGGCGACATGTCGGAACCTTAAGCCACCCTTCGCGTTGGTGAGGTATAGGCCGTCGAGGCTGGTAGGCCTGGATAGCGCTACGTAGACCAACATCAGTGGATGGTGTTTGTCGTATTCGTAGACTACCTGGGCGTATGTGGCCTACGTAGCCTAGTCTACAAAGCGGCTGTCAATCAATCTGGCATCATCCTCGGTCAGCATGAGGCCATCGCCCAGCCTTGTAAGAAATGAAGAGGACACTGCGTCGTTCTGGTGGACGAAGTGCACTTTACCGTGAGGTGATGTGGATATCATATGTAACTTTCCTTAATATATTCCTCCGGGGTCGAGCAATGCTTCAATATAGCTTGCTGAATCATAGCAATACAAACGTAATGTTTATTAGACTGCTATGAAAGCGGAGCCAACACTGGAACTACAGACGTTAATCTGATATGACGCCTGTATCGTAGGAGTACACATCGTAGGAGTATCATGTAGTGTTTATTGCTTTCTTGTAAAATTAGATAGCCAGCACCACAACCACAATTTACGTTGCACCGATACTACGCCTGCGTAGGCTGTTTTTCCAAACCAGTTTACAGACCTGGCGTGGCTCAGTGGTGGAATACCTGATCGCCACGCAGAATTCCTGGGTTCGATTCCTGCTGGGACCTAATTTTCGTTCTTTCCATTCGTTGACGCTCTAGCATTTAAGTTACCAATGTCTGTTCGCGCCGTTCCTGGGTAGATATAAACTGTCAATCACCTGTGGCGCATACCCGTACACCGCGGCCCGTGGTAAACGGGTATGTGCCACACGTGTCTAGTGGAAAGGGTTTGACGACGTACGCGACAGGATTTTAACGTTATTCATGTCATGACCCGGCAATCATATTCGTCAAATCCTCTTACCCTCCCATGCAAATTTTGGTCTACACCAAGTTAAGGAGGCGATCATGAGAGCACCCAGACGTAGGCGGCTAGATAGATTGATAGATAGATAGATACGTAGATAGAAACGCTCAAAGTGCCAGAGGTTCGCTAATAAATGCTTCGCATTTAAAACGAAAGAGAGGAAGGAGAGGACAGGCGGTGCTGTATTGTAGTAGCGCCAGTCCTCTCCGACTTCTGTTCTGTCTCTTTTGCGTTACTGCAATGTGCTGCTCATTGTCTCAAGAATACAGTCACCCACAGAACGTCTCAGGATACTGACACAAGACAACCAAACATTATCGAATACAGGACCTGAGATACATGTATCTCCAACACATCCTAGCCGTGAGAGAAGCTAACGAAGAAAATAATTGAGAGGATTGCCGCCAGCCTAAATGAGAAGGTATAAATGAAAAAAAAAAAACAAGGATGTATGTTGGAAACTGACAGACATGCGCACAGAATCCACGATTTATGCTGAAAGAATAAATGATTACTTCAAAACTTGGCAATGGCTTCGAGTACTACGTGCGTACGTGAGAAAAAGCACCAAATAGCTCCTAAATTGTTTTTAGATCCACATAAACTGTTTAGCGAGGAAAACTCAAGTCGTAAATATTTTTGTACAAGGCTGGGCAACAAGTTGCGAGAGAGAGACGCAGTGATGTACAAACTCAGCGGAGTCGGTTCAGAGCTGAGGCAACGCAATGCAGGAAAATTATATCCTCGGCAGCCTACACAGAAAAAAAAATGCGGACGGAAAAAATACGCAAAGAAGAAAACATTGAAGCTGTTTCGGAACAGCACCGGATAGAATACCGATGAGGCTGATCGAGAACTGGGGCCAGAAGCTGCACAGTACAAGCCGCTAAAAAAGCAAACGGAATATAGAAAAACATCGCAGTTGTTAGTATAGCAGAATTAACTACAGCTACTAAAGGGAACAAAATAATAGATATGTAATAAAAAAAAAGATATCTATATCGTGAGTAGCGCACATGTGCAACCTAGCAAGGCGGCTAAGACACATCGAATGCAAACGGTGCCGAACCAACGCGGGTGACCTGTAGTGGCTTGGCGCCACGCACGCATGCCGAGAACGTGCAGCCAGCACAAGAAGCCGCGATGACGAACAAAGGTAATAATATCTGGGGTTTAACGTCCCAAAACCACGATATGATTATGAGAGACGCCGTAGTGGAGGGCTCCGGAAATTTAGACCACCTGGGGTTCTTTAACGTGCACCTAAATCTAAGTACACGGGCCTCAAACATTTTCGCCTCCATCGAAAATGCAGCCGCCGCGGCCGACGAACAAAGGTGTCATTTATTGAAGCGAAAGCCCCATTGTCTCACGAGCCGAAAAATCGGGTGTTGACGACACGGCACCAAACGGTAGCAAAGTTACGTCACATGCCGTCATCAATTACGTCATCTGATGAGGCTACCGCAAGACATGAGAAAACATTTGTCGTATCCTTAAATCAGACTTATGGAAACAAGTACCCCTTTTATACTTGACCGAGCGTAGTCTTGGGCATGTGGTAATCCATTTGACTATATTAGCGCATTGGTAAACATGACAGAAGACAGAAAGAGGACGACACGGACACGCCGGTAACTTCCAAGATTTGATTTATTTCTGAAAGCGTCACACGAATAAATAGGCTGGAAATCAACGTACGCAGGCGCATTTGAAAGGAATAAAATGTGAAAACCCTAAGGACTTGCAAACGCACGTACAACTAGGGTTATCGATTATTGACAATCGGTTTTTTATACCATGACAGTCTGCAGGATGATGAGGTCTGAAGACACGTCATCGCCGTCGGGTCACTGTCCGCGTTTTGTTAGGAAAGTCACTTTCTTTCTTTATTAATTTAATAGGTGCCGTGCTAACACACGCATCCTAGCGATCTCCGATGCTGCTCCCGCGTCGTTTGCGCCGGCCTTCACACTGCATTGCAGTTGCTTGCACCCGCAGTTCCTGATGCCCAAGCGGCCTGCGCCTCCCGCTCTCGCATTCTTTGCACGCAGCCGGTCGTTAGCGCGCTTCCCCGTCTTTACTACGTATGCTTTCCCACAGGATGACGGTACATGACATTGCTCTCACATTATGCATAACTTTCACTGTGCGTTTTCTGAGAGTCTGGACTCTTAACATTAAGGTAGCTGCATAGTCCAGAACGCTCGTTGGGGACCGAAAAGACGACCTCAACGTTGGCTTCGTTGCCTATCTTTTTCAGCCTGTGTGAGACATCATGCATGTACGGAATCACTGTGCCTTTTTGCTCCGCTCGCTCCTTTAGGAACGCTCCCGAGAGCCCGTTGCCACGGCTGCTTTTCGCGGTTTTGAGCAAACCACCGTGATCAGAACAGACTGCGGAAAACCGGCCCTCATTAGGCGGCCCGCTTGTGCCAAGGAACTGGCGCGAGACTTACGGGAACAGGAACGTCGGAATGCGTTCATTACGCTTCATTTACCGCTTCCCCGTTTAACGACCTTCGAGTGACCCGTTCAAAATGGCAGTAGGGGCTTATTGGCCCTCGGCTCGTACTCCCAGCCCACGTGATTCCTTCCGAAAAATACTGCGATGTCGAGAAATCTAAAAGTGCGTTTTTCTCGCATTTCATGTGCAATTGGTAACGATTCTATGCACTCAGAGAACATATCAAGTACGCGTGTAGCGTCATGAACGAACGCCTCTGGCGTGGTTCCAAGAAAAAGGAAGTAATCGTCTACGTATCTGAACACACTTATTACGTTTGTCTACGATCTCACTCTTTAGTTTTCTGCTTTTGCGGGCAAGATAGAGATCATTAAGATCGGCGCGATGCATGACCAAATACATATACCTTGTTTTTGTATAAACACTTCTCAATCCCATTCGGAGAACGTTTTTCTCAGATAGAATGAACGGAGCTCTAGAAAGCCTCGCACAGAGATGACAACTGAATGAATAAACTTGAGCTCACCGTAACCGTCAATAGCTTCTTGGACGCAAATTAGTAGCTCCTCGTGAGGCAGATAATATAGATCCTTAAAGTCTATGGACAGAGCGTTCAAGGTATTGCCAATCGTCATATGAGAAATTTTATGACAATTATCTGAACCCTTAGTAAGAAAGGCGTCAGTTACATCTGCTGCCTTCAACTTCTCTTCAAAAAGAATACTCCTACTGATTTTTACCATGTACCCCGTTGTGACACGATAATCCACAGTGGCTATTGCGGTTCTTGGGTTTATTACTGCGAAAAACATTTCAAGACCACGCGCTTCCTTATTCGCGATTTGTAGAGTTAACTTTTCCAGGTTATGTTTTTTCCCAAAGCTTCATCGCTTCGGTTCTTATTTTGATAAGCGGGACGTTGCCTTTCTTTACAAACACAGACTCTAAAGCATCGCCGGCCTTCTTTTTGGACGATTCAATTGGAAATAACAGGAGATTCGCCCTATTCATCTGCGGGAAGCAGAGCTAGATTGTTTTTAGACAGAAATTCGTGCACGCGTTTCAACGGCGAGGGCGGCCTCGAGAGCATTGCTCTTGTGGCTATATCAGCGCCAGCCGATATACGCCTTCACTTCTTTCAGCGACTTTTGACACGTTTCTGACTAATGTGAATAGCTCTGGCGCTTACGACATAGGCTCAACAGGAAACTTAGGTCCCATCGCTCTGCGGGAAGCAGAGCTAGATTGTTTTTAGACAGAAATTCGTGCACGCGTTTCAATTGTCACTTGGCAGCAGCGACGACGCATCTACTGCAACGCTGAACGCTTGTCTGCATTTTTGCTGCAGATTCCCTGTTTCCGAAGCTGCAAGTTGTGCCCCCCACCAGTTCGTCTGCAAGCCTGTCTGTGACGTGGCGGACACGGCGACGATTTTCCTGGTAGCTGCAGGCACTACTGTTAGCTGAGCCAATCAACTACGGCATCGGCGGCGACGTCACAGCGCCAAAGCTTCAAAAAGTAGTGCTTCGCGGCAGTTCACTTCACTTGGCAGCAGCGACGACGCATCTACTGCAACGCTGAACGCTTGTCTGCATTTTTGCTGCAGGTTGGTGCATAGAAAGCTCCCTAATACTATAGCATACAATTTATCGTCGCCGCTGCCTGCTTTCTGTGCCTTTCAATTTGATTTTGCTTTTATTTTGTGACGTGAATACTTGTGTTGATAGGGTATGGCCACGGAAATAACTAAACTAAGAGAAGATATTAAAGCTGAACTTGCTCAAATGAAACAGGAATTTAAAGAGCAACTAAAGCAGCATCGTGAGGCATTGGAAAGGGACATGCGCAATGAGATCCGAGAAATGAAGGTAGAGCACAAAAATCGGATTCAGAGCATTGAGTTCGGTCACGCTTCAGTTGAGGAACCGAAGGCAAAACTGAGTGCTGAGGAAACCGCAAGACGGAAACTAGAAATGAAAATATAGCACTTCAAAAAAGATGTCAAGCCCTCGAATGCAAAGCACGAGAGCTTGAAAAACGGTTTGTGCGCTCTGAGCAGTACTCGAGAAACAAAAATCTCGAGATACAGGGCGTCGTGAGTACAGATGATGAAAGTGTGCTGGACACTGTTCAAGTAATCGGGAAGGCTATCAAAGAAGAGATTGTTGAGACTGACATTGAAATATGTCACCGTGTGGCCATACGAGACCCTGAAAAATCGAACATCATTGTGCAGTTTAAGTCCCGGACCAAGCGTGATGCTGTACTTAACAAAGCAAGAAAGCGCGTCTTTCTAACAAGGACATTGGCAGTGATAACACTCAGAAAATTTACGTGAACGAGCACCCTAAAGCGACTGCTTGGAATTGCTATTGGTAGGAAACGTGACAACGGATGGAAGTCCTTCTGGTCATACAATGGCCAGATCTTCGCGAGAAAGTCTGACGAGACACCGATTGTAAGAATAGAGCATGACGAGGACCTTTTAAAGATATGCTAGTGTTTCGTTAGATTTTGCCTTTTCTGTTCAAAATGGAATATTTTGATTTTGTTCTACCGCAAAACGTTCACCTTCAAGATAACAAGCTTACCTCTGTTCTGCACTTTAATTCTCGTTCCGCTGTTTACAAAAGTGGCAGTATCTCTTGTCTTCTCAGCCAATTTTCTTTCCGGTTCGACGTCATCATGATATCTGAAACTTGGTTTCAACACAGCTACGATGTCGTCGGACTTGATTGTTATACGTCATTTTACATAAACCGTCAGAATAGGCGAGGGGGAGGCGTCGCTCTTTATACCAAAAATAATTGCCATTACGAATTGATGCCGGAATTTACATTCATAAGTCTTGACTGCGAGATGTTAACTGTCAAGGAAAAGAAAAGGGTCTTATCAGTAATATGCCGCCCTCCGAGCGGAAGTATTGAGAATTTTTTTAGTTGTTTTGGTAAGCTTCTAGAATACTGCTCATTTAATAATCTTCATTTTGTCTGTGGAGGCGACTTCAACATAAATATTTTAGACGACAATAAGCATGTGCATGATTTAAACAGTCTACTACTATCGTCTGGCTTTGCCACTCTGATCACTACAGCAACAAGGGTTACTCAGTCGACCTCATCTGCCCTCGACCTTCTCATTACAAATATAGAAACGTCTGTGCATACTGCGGGTACGATTTCTTTATAGTGTAGGCACTGGAAAACACTATCAAACAAAACACTGATTTAATCACTTACCAACACATTTCTAATGAAGCACTGGATTTATTCAGTTTGGCTGTAAGTACGCACAGTTGGGATTCTGTGCTAAGAAAAACAAACGTGAACGAAGCATATAACGAGTTTCTTGAAGCTTTCGTGCGCATCTACACTGCACATTTCCCATTCAAGCAAGTTAGGAAATCTAAAAAGATACGAAAACCGTGGATTATGAGCGAGCATATCAAGATGATAAAAAGCAAGAACCGCCTCTGCCATGCGTTTCTACAGTCCAGATCAGAAATTAAACTTAAGGAATTCAAGACAAAAGGAAATAGACTGAATAAAATACTAAGGCAAGCGAAAATAGATTACTATCAATGCCTTTTTTCCGAAATTAGCAGGAAACGTCCGGATGCGGTTTGGAAAGTAATAAATAGCGTTTTAGGTCGTCAAACTAAAAGTAATGTACCAAAATCGATAAGTTATAAAAATTGCGAATTAAGCGGCAAAGCACTGGCAGACCACTTTAATACTCATTTTGTGAATGCAGGTGTTACGCACACCGATGACTCCGAAGTCAGGTATTCACTAGATAAGTGCATTACAGAAACCATATTTATGGAGCCAAATGACCAACACGAGGTGTTTACAATAATTAAAAATTTATGTAACAGCAAAGCATTAGATATCGACAATTTACAAATTAAGCCAATAAAATATGTTTTAGATTACTTTCCATTTATTCACTCGTTGGTCCATATTTTCAATTTAGCAATAGAATCGGCGACTTTTCCAGATAGTATGAAACGAGCTAGGGTGTCTGTGTTATTCAAAAACGGCGATATAAATAATGTTTCCAATTATAGGCCGATATCTGTGCTACCCATTTTTTCTAAAGTGCTAGAAAAAATTATTGCTGCACGCCTAACAAAGTTTCTGGACAAACATAATGTAATGACAAACTCACAGTTTGGCTTTAGAAGATGTAGATCTACTGAAGCAGCCCTTTTATCGTTGAAAGAAAGTATCGTGCAAAGCATAGACAGTCAAAAATTCGCCCTCGGACTCTTCATTGATTTTAGCAAGGCATTTGATTGCCTCAGCCATGACATTCTTGCATATAAGCTATCAATGTACGGAGTACGCGGGCATCCACTCGCTTTGATGAAATCATATCTTGCAAACAGAACTCAGTGTGTATGTATCGACAACATCCTCTCTTCTTTCGTAACACTTAAAAACGGAGTGCCGCAAGGGAGTGTTTTGGGCCCCCTATTATTTAACCTGTATAATTATGACTTAGTAAATATAGATCCTACAGTTTATTTCTTTATATATGCGGATGATAGCACCATACTCTTTAATGGAAAGGACGCAAACCAACTAATTATCAGATGTAATGCATTCCTAGTGAAACTATCTGATTGGTCACTTTTAAATGTGATTAGAATTAACCCCACCAAAACCAAAGCCATTCTATTTAGAGCCAGAAATAAACCTTTTCAGTTGGAGTACTCAATCACTTATTCAGGCCAAAATATAGAACTAGTTAATGAACATAAAATCCTTGGGGTAATATTTTCATGTCATTTTGGTACGCCCATTTTATTAACCTTCGGAACAAGTTTTCTGCTGTTGCCGGTGTATTATCTCGCTGTAGAGCTTTCATGCCGATAAAAGCCAAGCTACAAATTTATCACGCATTATTCACCTCGCAGTTTAATTATTGCAGTTTAGTATGGTCGACCACAACGGGAACTAACATAAATAAAATAATCACATTACAGAAGGCGCTTCTTCGGCACATTGCTAATATCGAACCCCGATCAACAACAAAAACATTGTCACAAAAATACCAAATCATATGGGTAGATCGATACTACGAATACCGTGTTTTACAAGTATTTTTTTTGCAAAAAAAAAAAACAATATAGCGATTTTCTTACATCCATAGCGAGCTTGCAACACCATGAGATACCTGTGCACCTCAGAAACCCTGAACCTTGGTATGTACCACGCTTTCGCACCGAATGTAAGTTGCAATCCATTAAACACAATTTGCTGAAAATTCTAAATAATCCTGTGAACGCTACTAATCTATCTCGCAAAGAATTGAAGACGTATTTTGTTAACATGTAAGCATATATATTATTGTATAATGATGCATATTAAATGACCATGTTTTGTTTTATTGCCTCTTTATTTGCACAACAATGTCTCTTGTTGAATGTTAAACATCCTGTCGTAAAGCATGTACCTCAGTGTCAAATTTTCGTTTTAGGTTTGTACCGAAACGTTTACTGTTATCGCGCTGTCATGTACAACGCCTCCTGGGTCCAGTCAAGCTGCTCACGGCAGCTTTTAGCCCCGGAGGACTTTTCTAGTCTGTAACTAGAAGAATAAAAGTTGATGTTGAAGTTGAAGTTGAGTGCTTTCCACATACCTATGCAGTGCACATCCCCCTCGATACGGACGTCGCTGTGCTGGTTCACTTGAATTTCTTTTCGCTCGGATCGTAGCTTACGAAGTATTGGCCTTCAGTGTCGTCGATCGTTCTTGAATACTCGCTCTATCTCTTCTTCGCTGTCGGCGGCCTTCCTTGAAGGATTACAAGTGCGCGCACATTGTCTTTGTGGAGCCGAGCCTGCCTCAGGCATTCCGACCTCAGGATCTCGCTTATTCGTCTTCTATGGACTCTCGAGGATGCGAGGTCCCCAGCGACGTTCTGTACTTCGTGAGGAGCTTGGTCTAACGGGAGACAGTATGAAAACGTGCGTGCTCGACAGAAGACAGCAGCGATAAATGGTTATGAGTAAGGATGGATGCAACGTGGAACATAATTCGAGGCCCGATGTAATAGAAATGTAACTTAATAGAGTGTATGCTTGGGCATTATGGTAATCATTGAGGAGGTGTCCGATTGCGCTATTGCTACTCTTGAAGGCGAAGCTCAAGCCTCCTCCAACTTTTTACTATTTTAGCACACTATTTACTACTTTAACAAGACAGAAGACAGAGGAACGACACGGACACGGCGGTAACTTCCAACATTTGATTTATTTCTGAAAGCGTCACACCAATATATAGGCTGAAAAGCAGCGCACGCAGGCGCATTTGTAAGGCATAAAATGTGAAAAAAAAACAGCGTATGTTGCAAACGGGTGTACAATTGGGGTTAGAGATTATTTAGAATGGATTTTAGACAACATGACAGTCTGCGGGATGATGAGGACTGAAGATATGTAATCGCCGAATGCAAACAATCCGAGAACGGGAGCCGCAGGCCGCTTGTCCATCCACTGCAGGAACTGTGGATGCAAGCCCCAGTACATGCAATGCAGTGTGATAGGAAGAAGCCCGCCGCAAACGACGCGGGAGATTATGGAAGAATCGGAGATGGCTAGATTGCAGGAGGCGTGTGTTAGCACGATATCAATTGAATTAGCACAGAAAGAAACTGACCTTAACAAGATGCGGACAGTGGCCCGACGGCGATGACATGTCTTCAGACCTCATCATCCTGCAGACTGTCCTGTTATATAAAATCTATTGTCAATCATCGATAACCCTAGTTCTACATGTGTTTTCAAGTCCTTGCTCTAAGAGCCGAATCCAAATATTGCTCCTTATTACCGACGATAGTGGACTATATATATTTTAGCCGCAATATAGATTTCGGTGACGTGAGAACACTGGCAAAAAATTGCTGCAGCAAGGCCAATCTATATTTTCAGTAGCAAACATTTTTCTCAGTTTTAGTTAAAGTTGACTTGGCTCTTCCGGAAGAAAAAAACGCCACATATGCACGCCTTTGACTCCGCACGCTACAGCCAAACTTTGCGCGAATACGCCTACGACCGCTGCTTATGATATGCACAGTCACCGTGCTGCAGTGTGCGCTTCCTGCCGATAAAACTGACGTCCTTGCGGTAGCGTGAGTTACGCCATCCCATGCGGTACGCTTCACACGTTAGCGTACTGGATCCACTTCTTAACGCTTGGCTCAAAGCCAGAAATCCGGTGTAGGCTGCTACTCGCTGACTGCTTCGCATGATATTGATTCCCACCGTGCGTCGGACCTGCCGCACTTTTTTTTTAACATCGAAGCTGTTAAAGCTGGCACTAAGACGTCCGTTAACAAAAAAAAATATCGCAGTTTCGCCGCAAGGGCGAAGCAATGAATGCTATAGCAAGAAACTAATGCTATACGAAGCGAGGCTCGCCAATGGATACTGTCAGTTTGAACAGCGCTCCTGTTGCAAAGGCGGCCGAAGCAGCGAAGGAAAGTAGCGTGCTTCAAGTGTCGAGCTGTGACACCTGATAGTTCGCGCTCATCTTCTGTTTGTTCGTTTAGCGCCTTCTCTTGAGCTCGAGCGACTTTCGTACGCTCCGTAACATGAGCGCGGACATCACGATGAAAACTTGAAACATCCCTCTTGTCCTGACCACGAAAAAACCGCGCGAGCAGACAACGGAAGGCCAAGGTTCTCCCTGCGCAAGTATAAGAAGAAGCGAGCGAGCTCGCCGACGACTTTTAAATGCGCCCGTCGCGCTCCTAGCGCCATCTCGCTGGTACTGAAGAAACGCTTATAAGCGCCGGCCGTCTCTGAGTCCGTCCAGCGGTAAATGGTGTGTACATAACGCTCGCGGTTAGCTACGTGGAGCACCTGCGTTCCGTGGCGTAGTGGTTAGCGTCACTCGCTGCGAAGCAAGAGGTCCCTGGTTCGATTCCGCGCTTCGGAAGCATTTTTAAATGCGAAGAATTTCTTAGCGAGCCTCAGGCACTTTGGGCGTTTCTATCTACGTATCTATCTATCTATCTAGCCGCCTACGTCTGGGCGCTCTCCTGGTCGTCTCCATAACTTATAACATACCAAAATTGGCACAGCAGGCGATCTGTGTATGACGAACATCATTCACTGGTCATGAGATGAATAGCGCAAAATACCTGTCGCGTACGTCATGAAACCCTTTATCTCAGTCACGTGTGGTACATACCCGCATACCAGAGTTCATGTTATGCGGGTGTGTGCCACAGGTGATACAAAGTCTCAACCAACACAGTAACCGCAAACACACACATTGACACGCAAGGAAAGTAATAATATTAATAAGTGTTGGGTTTTGTGTCCTAAAACCCCGATATAGTTATGAGAGACGCCGTAACAAAGCGCCGCGGAAATTTCGACCATCTGGTATTCTTTAACGTGCACCGAGATCGCACAGTACACGGTCATCTAGCATTTTGCCTCCATCGAAATGCGACCGCTGCGGCCGGGATCGAACCCACGACCTTCGGGTCAGCAGTCGAGCATCGTAACCGCTACACCACCGCGGCGGACGCAAGCAAAGTGAGGAAGCTGAAGAAATAACATTCCTGAAAGACGCTAACTACCATGCACTCGTTCACGTGGTTTGCAACGTGGACCACGTGGATTACGCCTAAACCGGGGTCTATGCTTCCTACAATAAATCTGCTGAGAGAACCAGGCCTCTCATCATTACCGGTGACTTCAACATTGATTTACCAAGACGCAACAACGCTCGGAGGCATCATAGATCATTTCACTATAGGAGGCATCATAGATCATTTCATAGTAGGAGGCACCAAGGATTTCCACCAGCTGCACTATACCTAGCACTTCACTACACTTAGACTTCTCATAGCCGCGATCACGAGCGGATGTGATTAAGATGTCCGGTCTTGTTGCTGGTGCTCACTGATCACGGTGATGATGACCTTGTTCAAGAACTGTCAAGAATCACTTCTACACATACACACGGGTTCGTGAAACATGCGTGCGTATCAGTCATAACGGACAAGTATAACCATAACAACTGTAACTGCGACTGTAACGTATGTGCAGTGCGCCTGCGCGTGGCGCTCGGCTGTGTGTATATCTAGGGAAACTTTCCTGAATGAAGCTTAGTTGCGAGTAACGCCTGTCCTGTGCATATGTGTTCCTTCTTTGTCCTGTTCGGATTCGCGCTATCCGGTATTGAAGAATATAAGAACTACATATCAGCTTACCGCGTCCGGTGTTGGTAACATCCATGTTGGCATCGTTACGCAACTGCAAACAACTGGTTATATAATACATATTCGACTCTTCAACATATGAGTGTGCGTATACCACTTCCACATTTGTCTAGCGTCATTCCGTAAAGTTTCGCTCAATGTGAAAAATTACGCCAGTCACCATCACGCGCATGCTTCGCATAACATCGACTCCCACGGTACGTGGGATCTGCCAAATTTTTTTCTGCATATTTCTTTCTGTCTTTTTCTCTCTTTCTTCCCTTTCTTTCTTTCTATTTTTCTCTTTCTTTTTCAGATCTCCTTCTTTCTCTGTCTCTCTCTATCTGTAGTCGTTTTCTCGCATTCCATGTTTTTCTCTCTTTCTCCCTTTCTTTTTATTTCTCTTTCTTTCTATATATTATTTTTTTCTTTTTTTATGAATTATTTTTCTTTGGGGCTTTTATATATATATGCATACTTATACATATACGGTGCATGACGGCGACGGCAGAATCCAGCCGAGACTGTCCATATAATTGCTATCGCAATAAAAACGCTGCTGCGCCATTGCCATATCAACCGCCTTAGCTGCGCATCACCTGCGCTAACGATAGCCAAGCCGCCGCCGAGCCGAGGAGTAGCCGCCGCCGAGCCGTCGCCATAGCAACCGCCACAGATTCTTACACCGTGGCTCAGGGACAGTGATCTCAAAAATTCATAGTGGCAAGCTTTGCGCATATGCCGGATCCACCCGTCACCGTTTCTTGCCTGCCGCTTCTTCGGCCAAGCACGCTGTATCCAATCACCGGCGGCGTTTTAGTTCCCGCGCTGCAGCACGACGAACTGAGGAACAACCAGCTTCGCTGCGCCAAGCGTTGCGCAACTTAGTGCAAATCTTTGGTGTTTTTCGCTCACGTACAATGCCGCGGTACAATGCTCTTTGCAATGGGTCGGCCTTTAAAACACCCGCTCGTTGCGCAATTCACATCTTTTGACGCCTGGCGCGATTATATGCCTCTGCCACGCAATATTATATGCGTTAAGGAGACTCCTCCCTCTGCATGACATTCATACAGTGTTTTTTTCCGAAAGCCGTTACGAGCAATGACGTGGCACTATGGTAGAACGCCTTTTTGCCACGCAGAAGGCCTGGGTTCGATTCTCGCTCGATCCGAAGACTTTTTTTATTTATTTCACTTGCATCTTTCTTGATTTTTCGGTCACGGACAAGGCAGCTTTTTCTCTCACTATCAACAACGCCGACACCGCAAGTTCTGCGAAACTAGCTCTTTAACGCTATCGCGTTATAAACTTGAAGGACGCTTGAGCTTCGCCTGAAGAGTGGAACGCGATTGCGTAATCGGGCTCCGTGCGCATTGGCTTCAACCATGCAGCAAGGAAAGGAACATATGAAGCGTAACTTTGGCCGTATCAAACTAGCCTAGAATGCCTACTGCAAGTACGGATGCGAATTGCGCACTACGCCATAATTCTTCCTTTTGCAAATGGTCACTACGCGTCTGTAAGGTGCCAGGCGCGCCTGCGCAGCTTCACCCTTTGTTGTTGTTGGGTAGCTTTAACCCACCCTCTCGTTCAGATGTTTTGGCGCCTGGTGCCATTCTACGATTCTGCCACGCATTGTTACATGCGTTAAGGAGACTCCTTCCACTACAGCTTTCTTTTAGAGGCAGGTTCAACACCGGGTCGTTTCAGCTGTTTGAGCTTGTTTATGCCAGTATTTGTGTTGGTGCAATGATTTTAGTTTAGAATAGAATTACTTTTAGCCGGTGACGTTGAAGAGAACCCCGGCCCTCTGTCGGAAAAGCAGGAGCGTGAACTACTGGAAGCAATGCGTTGTATACCAAAGATTTTGGAAGGTCAAAACAAAATCGTGAAACAGTTAGAAGAACTCCGAACCGAACAAAAACAAATCGAAGACCATCTTGGGAATCTAGCGTCGAAAGTTGCTAAATTAGCAGATGATCTGCCCGCTTTGTCTACGTTTGGGGACAGTACAGAACAACATGCACAAAATAACCAGCTCTCGAAAGCTATGAAAAACGTACTAATCAATCAGGACGAACTCGTAAATCGTTCACGTAGGAATAATTTGCTATTTTATGGAGCTAGCCTACATGAATCCTTGTTTCAATAAAACTTCCTCTCGGGCTAGTTGGTGTTGTATCCCAGACATCATATTTTTTAGCGCAAACAGGAAGAAAAAGAACGAACTGGCTTTTTGTTCGGTTCGGAGTTCTTCTAACTGTTTCACGATTTTGTTTTGACCTTCCAAAATCTGTCTTCTTCTCTTCTCAGCCAGTTCGTTCTTTTTCTTCCTGTTTGCGCTAAAAAATATGATGTCTGGGATGAATCCTTGTGTTTTACGGACAGCACTAGAGAGGTACGCTGTTCCACAATAGAAATATGAAAATGACAGTTGCAGGATTGGTGCAAATGAAGTATGGAGAAAGGAACAAAAATAGCAGGAAAAGTAAGGTTAATGTGCGGTGAGGTGCAGAAATTTGGACTGTTAATGTGCGAATATCTTATTTTCTATAGGGCGAAAATTTTGATCCAGGTCGAGAAGCATTAGGCATAATTGAAATAATAATATTGATAAATTTCGACATAAATGGTAAGCAGGTCACCGCTTCTTCATAAAGGGCACGCTCATGACACGCGCGTTTGGGAGCGCTGGTATAGCGGAAGTGGCTGCCGTTGCCGGCTAGGCATATGCGCTTCGTATGCCTTCTTCTCCGGCCTCCGTCTCTGCACCGTTATTCGTGATGCCACATCGCTGTGCGCGGCATGGTGCGCCGAACACATCGGAGTTGGCATTTAGCCGATACAAGCCAACATTTTGCAATACTCTTTATCTCTTTACCAAGATTTGGCCTTGCTATTGAACAATTAGCCAAGAGTACGCCCAATTACACATTTAACACTATAGCCAACAGTTGTTTCCCAGTCATCCTTGAACCTTTTTGCTGCGCAGCTCCAGCAGTGAGTGCCTGAATTCTATTACATGTGCTCCTGCTGTTTATTTCAATCACTGTAACCATTCTCCACTTGTGACCATCTTGAATGTAGCGCTGATTTCTTTATGTGCTCTTATGCCTGTTTATTATAAACCACTGTATTTTTCATTGTTTCTTTTTTTTTCTTCTGAAAGCATGTACATACCTCACCTGTCTTATATTTATTTGTTTGTCGATTTGTAAATTTAGCGAATGTATATCGACCCTGCCAAAGCCCTATGTTACGGTTGCAGCATTCATAAATAAAAATGAATAAACAGTTGGTTAATCCGCGTTCGTTTTATGCGACTAAATACGGCAGATACCAACGCCACCACAATCGAAAGCCTGGTGTCTCACCCAGTGGGCCAAACACCCACACTCGCAGGACGTCAATGGATGTCCTGTCTTCTTTTGTTTTTCTTCCTCGTTCCCAGTTGCGCCACAAATATTTGGTCAAGGATGTGAACCACATCAACGCGCTGCGCCGGCGGTACGAAGCGAAAGTTAAAGGCGGACAATTTCTATGAAGGCTTCGTTAAAGTTTTCTGTGCTCGGGCAATAAACGCTCTCCGCATGACAACATCCCATAACTACATGAAGCACTGCACACATCAGGGATCTTCCGATTTTAGAAACATGTATTGCTAGGCACGCCACATTCACGACCAGTTTTGCTGGTTGCGGGTTGTGCCGTCCATTTCGCTGTTCCAGACACTGGCGAAAGCTAGAGAGCAGACAAGTTCTGGAGGAGACCGTCTTGGGCGCCGGGCAGTGCCCCTACTAGGCACCTAGGCAAGACGTAGCAAGACTTGAAGGAGACGTGCGCGTCGCGCTCCATTCAATTCTTGCTATGGCCCACTCTTGCTTCTTTTACTTTCCCGCTAGGTTGTGCGTTCCGGCGCTATTGTTGATTTGTGATTACAGCGCAGTGGAAGACACGAGACAGAGACCAACGATCAAATAAATCAAATTAAATCTTTATTTCCAACAAGAGTTGGGGGTCCCTCAGGCGAAAAGCGGTTAAAAAACCACTTGAAAGTGCCTGAGGGCCCACGTACATGGCAGCAGTTTTAAATCGGGCTTTTGACAAATAAAGTACAGTAATAGCAGGGAGGGAAAAAAGCAAAGAAATAAAGTACATGGAAAGAAAAATTAGGAGGATGTTGTACAAATATATGAGTAGAACAAGTAGACAAAGAACCAATGAATTAACTATATATGTACACTCATAAATACAACGACCAATAATAAAAAATAAGCATAATAAAAACAAAGAACATGATACGCGAAAGAATAATGGTCTCATTCTCGTTGTGCTTATACAGCGTGCTATAAAAAGTACATTAGTAAAGGGTGAAAAAATATTCACGCATTTCTCGTTTTGTAAACTTACAAAAGTTAGGGTCATTATCTACATATTTATTGAGCGGTTGAGGAAGTGTGTATCTGAGGGACTGTAGGAAATAGGTGGTGCCTAAACGAGGAACGAGCCACCGGTCGGCGATTCGGGTTCGTGAATCAGTGTGTTGCATGCTTATGTTGGACACATCATTAATAAACGTTTGGAATTGTTCCTTTGCAACGAAATAGTTATAAAGTAGTCGAAAATCAAACATGTGTTTCATACTAATTATTTTATATCGGGGAATAAAGAACCTGTAGAAGTATTGCGTGGGACATTTGCAATATATCTCAGTGCCCTTTTTTGCCATACGTGAATTGTTCTTATGTTACTTAAGGTTGTGGTGCCCCACACAATTCTTGACGAGCGCTCGTCTTCGTTGGTCTCTGTCTCGTGTCTTCCCCTGCGCTGTAATCACAATTTGAAATGGAATACCAAATAGCCCGTGCTCACACCTTGCTATTGTTGAATCTGCAAAACTTCATTGCATGGTGCCTGTGTGACAGCCAGTAAGGGTGGATACGTGGGTTTGTTGGTAGTAAGGTCGTACGTTCCTTTCTGTTGTCCATGTCCGTTGCTGCGCTACGACGAAGTTAAGAAATATATTTAAAGCCTTCTCCAAGCGCGGTTGTTTAACCCACTTGCTAGGACGATCAGCTTATTGGCGAGGGTTCGCAGGGTTCAAACTTACCTCGAGCAGACTTTTCCTGTGACTGTTATTTTGTTCGATACATTGATATTAGAGTGCATGCAAACTTTTTTGCATGGTGCCCGTGTTGAAAGGCTTCTTCAAGCGTGGTTGTTTAACTCACTTCGTAAGACTATCAGCTTATTATCGAGAGTTCGTACGTTTTAAACTCACCACGGGTAGCGTTTTCCTGTTACTTTTATGATATATTGACTTCATAGTACTGCTTCGTCTTACATGACAATGAGACAGTGGGATGGATGGGCGGCTTTTTTGGTTTGGGTAGGCAGATAAATGCTTGGATATTTAATATAATTACCGCTTAGTAAGGTACATGCATCTGGTAACAAAAACATGTAAACTAAGAATAAGAAGGAAGGTTTCACAGCTGGCCTACACCAGTCCATCAGCGACACGAGTGACCACTTATTTTCTCGCTTCGTTGTGCTCCCATAGACTCTCGTCTCTGTTCCAGATAACTTCGTCGTTCGGTTTTATGCACCACCATAATTGCTATGTATTAACCAGCATTCTCTCTTTTTTCGAATATGCACCACCAACACCATAGGTCGGCAGACTCTCTCATCAGTCGGCTCACTCAAACTCACTCAACTCATATCGAGCGTGTGCGGGTGAATAACATTTTCGTGAGATTGGCGCATGCGCTGCTAAGTTGCCGCCTTGAAGAAGACAAAACTACCTTTGGACTCCGCGACACCCCTGTCAGGAATATTCATGTCTTCAAGCTCCCCTGAACTTAGTGCCACTATCAGAGCACAGCTAGACACTCGAGGAGGGAGACCTACAAAATCCTCTGTTCTAAAGGAATCTTGGAATCTGTCGGTGCAGGTCTCCTAGTAGCCGAGGCTTGGACTGTAATCTAATTCGAGTCTATTGCCTCAGGAAAAAGAATGTCCGGAAGAAGCGGGCCGTATTTCACTACAGTAATACAGAGTTCGCGCCCGACAATGGAGTTGGGCGCGAGTCGGGAAGTACGCCGGCTCGTATAAATGTGATGAAGAGCGCGGCGCCATCGAAACGGCTAATACCCATTTTATGGCACGCTGCTCAGATTGCCGCAGCTCTGGCGCTCACAAGCTGCACACGCACTTGGAGCCCGTGTCACGTGGCAGTTTCTCGCTGAAAGGGGCGCTTTCACATACGCGCCCCGGTCCGACAGACACCAACGAAAACAGGCTGGCGCTAAGGAAACGAAATTAGCCATTTCAACATCTTATCGCACTCGATTGAACTGCAATGTGAATTGGCCGGTAATTCCGTCCTGTAAACATGGGTAACAAGGGCAATACAGGTCACTTGTATTTGGCACTTATGCAGAAGAAGCTGAATAATATTGCGCCAAGGATTGTGCATTGCGACTTACACGTACAAAAACAAGACGAAGACTCTCCGAAGCAGCGACGAGAGAAAGTCTTCACTCAACGCTTCGACCGGTCTCCAATTGAAACTTCGAGTAAGCATTTCCTCTCTTGTTGCTCTTACCAAGGGTCTTCCACTCATTACTGCCTCATACGCCCAGGGTTGCCGTTTGGCTATTTTTGGTGCCCATCTGGCGAAGAAATTTAGGTTGGCTCCATGGCTACTTTTGGTTTGGCTCATCAAGTAGCCCTCTTCTCATTATTTGCAGACAATGTACACTGTTTCCGAGCTCGTGTCAGCCGGTGATCGGGAGTTCTCCCCAGGGGTTGCCAATGGTGGCTATTTCTCGCCAAATTGGCGAATTTGAGAGGCCCGTGGCGACCTAAAATTATGAATGGCGACTATGGCGAATTTTTGGCGATTTTGGGTGTAGGTCTCCACTGAGTAATGCATCCTAAGCTCAGTGTCTTCCCAACGAATGAGCGGCAACGTTTTCTGTATTTTCCTTGGTTTTAGACCCACGAGTAGAATGTGCACATTACGCGTCATTCCGTATGTCCGTCCTGTAACTCGTGTGTATCTCCTCAATTCATCTAGATCCAGGAGGTACTGCAACGTCCCCCAACGACATTCTGGCAAAATGTAAGTCAGCGCGCCAAGGCGAAGCACGCGGCGCTCGCCTGCAGCAGCTTAGGCAAATGGCTGGATATCAGCATGCAGGACTACAAGGCGACAACCGCGCCGCTCGTCTGCAATAGATAAGACAAACAACTCGATCCCGACATACAGGAATACAAGGCGAGGACCGCGCCGTTCGCCTGCAACAGATGAGACAAACAGCTCGATCCCAATATGCAGACCACCAGGCGAGGACCGCGCCGTTCGCTCGCAAAAAAAAAAAGAAAATGCGAGAAAGGGCTCGTTCCCACCATGCAGCACTACAAGGACACGCCCGCGCCCACAGGTTGCAACAGATGCGTGAAGCGGCCCGTTCACACCATAGAGCACGACAGGGCGAATCCTGCGCAACAGGATTCGCCCTGTCGTGCGCGAAGCGGCACGTTCGCAGCGTGCGGCGCGTCATCAACAGGACCGCATGACTGTCTCGTACGCTAGTGCAAATAAATGCTTTAAGAAGCATTTCTCAGATAATCAATTCGGGACGTCGCGCAGCGTGTGCGACCGCTGATGGTTCACGTCCGACGCGTCCAGGACTGCGTCGTTTTCCACCCTCGCTCCTCACCTTCCTCGAAGAAGAGATGTAACCACTCTGGTGTGGTGTGGTACTCGCCGATCGACTATCGCAAAGGAAAAATGCCCCGGCTTCGTTTACCCGCCCCAAAACCTTCACATCTGCCCCCGCTCAACGAGATCAGTGAGCGGCTGGTATCGCCCCGGATACCATTCATGCGGATGCGCCCGCCTCATGCACGGGGATAGTTCGGAGCTTACCAATTTTGGTGTTGGTAATACCCATGTTGCGGTTGGCATCGTTACGCAGCTGTAACACTGGCTTATAACAGATATGCGACTCTTCAACATATGTGTGTGCGCCATAGCATTTGTACATACCTCTAGCTTCATTTCGTAACGTTTCGGGCCAATAAAAAATTACGCCACAGTCACTTTCCCGCCGCATGCTTCGCGTAAACATTGAGTGCGACGGTACGTGGGATCTGCCGAATTTTGTATAACAATTTAAAACCAATCGAACATATGAATACTCATTTGCCCATGGTAACTGTGGGGAAGTGAAAAAAAAAAGGCGAGAAAAGCCTGGATCACATATGATTTACTGAAAAGAATAAAAACGCAAAACTGTATCTTCTAAACATTTATAAAACAAAGAGACAAGCAGCTTTTCAATAAGGTTAAACAGTTTCGGAATAAGTTAAACGCCAACGTAAAAACTTTTGTATTTCTTATCATACCAACAAACTTGCGAACATACGGACTTACAAGGGGTCATGAACCACTTTTCCAAGTAATGATCTAATGGCCTCAGTTATCGGAGTGTACTGCCTCCCGAATCGATTGCCGCAAAAATTTCTCGAATCCGTCAAGAATCAGCGGAGTTACGGGGGTTTGGCGCAACGCTCACCAGCGCTTTCTTCTTTTCTCGTGCCGGCGAGCGCACTGGAAGCTAGACAGGGAGGTATGGCATGGGGGAAAGAAGTTACGCCAGCGCGCGTCATGAAACGTCGATCGCTCTCACCGCTGTGATTCGCTTGCGCGAGTGCGGCTACCGTGTACTGAGGAGTGCGGCGCCGGCAAGTGGCGGCACCCCGCGGCAAGAAGCGCATCTGATCCGAACGCCGCTCTCGATTACTACGTCGGCTATCGGCCAAATAAGAATGCTTATGTCTCTTGCGACGTACAGACGGACGTACAGCGGACAGACGCCCCCGCCCACGACGAGAGTGAGAACCGGCCTCTGTTTGAAAAGAGGGTGCCTGGGGAAACGGCAACTTCCGCGCTCCCTTGTGGCCATTACGCGGCGCCGCACGACTGTAATATTGGCAGAGCAGTTCACAGCCGTGTCAGCTTTCCGCAGGATGTGTTTTTTCAATCAGCCCAAGGGGTGCTTCATGACCCCTTTAAGAAAACCTGGCGCCCTTTTTAACACACTACGGCGACCTATCCAAACAATTGTTCCTCATGAAGTAAAAAATGAATGAACAATTATTAACTGGTAAATTGCTTGCTAACGAAGTTTATACCTGTTTTTCAGAGTCTGGGTTATACAGTGTACCATGCGTTGCGGATTGCTTTATGTAATTTGAGCGAAAATGAGGAACATACATTCCTCTTTCATCCTATTACCGGCCGAATGACATTTGTTCAATATATATGTGATCTCATCAATAGTTACTCTTGCAGTTTCGACAGCATTAAAGCACAACCAATTAAATCACTTGCAAGCCTTATTTGTACCCGCGGCTTGGTCAAATAACCAACACTGTGTTTCGAGCGGAAAAAATGGCGAAGCATTCTTAGCAAACCACACTTTCAGCGTTTATCTATCTATCTATCTATCTATCTATCTATCTATCTATCTATCTATCTATCTATCTATCTATCTATCTATCTATCTATCTATCTATCTATCTATCTATCTATCTATCTATCTATCTATCTATCTATCTATCTATCTATCTATCTATCTATCTATCTATCTATCTATCTATCTATCTATCTATCTATCTATCTATCTATCTATCTATCTATCTATCTATCTATCTAGCAGTGGCGTACCAATTCGTTCGCGAGTGGGGGGGCAGGCGTCACTGACTCTGTCGACCGTGTGTATGTGTATATATATATATATATATATATATATATAGAGAGAGAGAGAGAGAGAGAGAGAGAGAATGTGACGTGATTTTTTATTTTCATAGCGAGGATTAGAGCAATTGCTTTTCAAAACTGTTTTCTGAACTCAAGAAAAGAATCTGCACAAACAGATTGTGCAGGCTGGGCCGCCCTATACCGCGGCAACACAGGAGCGTTTAATAACATTATGGAAATATTACCCGTCAGTTTAAAAAGTACAGCCACGTTTAACCTCTTCTTCATCTGAGCATTCCATATGCAAACTTCACAGTCTCAGTTTTGCGCTGTAAATACAATGAGTTTGAAGAATCTGCTGTGACTCTAGTACCTTAAATTCTCACTTATTAAACAAGCATGTGGTTGAAAAAGCTAAGAGAAACAAAAGAAGGCCACCCAGCTCCGCTGTTCCTTGAGGCTTGGCACCAGTACTGCGAAACTCCCTAATGTTTTTTACTTCGATTTCAATAAATTGCTGTTTTTATATTCGTACGTATGATTCAGAATGCTTTCAGCGGGATTAGAGGCGAAATCTTGAATGCAGGCACAGACGCAGCAGGGCCTAATGGGCCCCTGCGGCTTCTGCCCAAACCTCGAAAAAAGTGGACTTTGACATGGCCGCAACTCCATTCTAAAAAGACAGGGCGTGCAAACACGGACACAAGAAGACATGGCGTTTGTGGTGTCCCGACTTCTTCTTGTGTCCGTGTTTGCACGCCCTGTCTTTTTAGAATGAATACTTACCAACTAGCTCAGCTCTCTGTTATTCTACGCAACTCCATCTCCGTCGAACTCCCTAATGGAGTTTTAAATTTATAATATTTAATGGGGTTCTGTGGTGTCTGTATGACCAGGAGCCCCCATTGAGCTGCGATGTCGGCGACGCCGCTGGCACATCAATGACCAAGCAAACATTCCGAATGGGATTCAGCACCACTCTCGACGGACTCCGTGATTCACGCAGCACTAAAAGTTTTTAGCGAAACTGCGCGCTGAGTTTCTGCCGTATAAATTTTTGGGTTGGAAAGAAGTCTCGTTCTTCATCTGTATTTCGAAAGGAAATAATAACCGAAAATTCAGCTTGCAACATGCGGACTTTTACAAGGGTCGCAAGAAATACCGCACACCAAGCGGGTGCTCACTCAAAAACTAACCATTCCAATATCCATTTGTCTTTCTATCAACAAGCGAGTGGAACTTCATAAATTCCGCCATAACTGACAACCTTTCATTAAAGAAATTGGACATTATGATTCAAAGCGAAGTCTTATTTAGCCTCAGGCTCGGTTTATGCCTAACCAATTTATTCCT
Organism: Rhipicephalus sanguineus; assembly: GCF_013339695.2. Taxonomy (NCBI): domain Eukaryota; kingdom Metazoa; phylum Arthropoda; class Arachnida; order Ixodida; family Ixodidae; genus Rhipicephalus; species Rhipicephalus sanguineus. The sequence goes on along the minus strand of NC_051177.1, from coordinate 215,962,857 downwards.
TCACTCATAACGCATATTTTTTTCTAAGGGCCTGAGTGCTGTTAATTACTGTCATTGTGATTTCTCTCCTCTATTAGAAATAAATTCATAGAAGTACAAATCTTTGCCTGATCTGTGTTTTTGTTTGTTTTAAATGTGTAAGTTTGCAGTTCTCCAGTAGGGTACGGATTTGGGCTGGTTGGTGCATGACTTCAAGTAGAAATTATTCTCTGCCAAAAATAAACTTGGCAGCCTGTGTCAGCAGGTAAACAGAGAAACCAAGACGGAAAGATGTAGTAAGAAGCACCGGCAAAAGTTTGTTGAATGTTGCGATTCTGTTGTGTACAAGATTCCTCTTTCCTGCGGGCGTTACTATGTTGGTCAAACTGGCCGGTGTGCTAATGACCGCTTGCGCGAGCACGCGAACAAGGTCTCTAAACAAGCAAAAGACAGTCAACTGTCCATTCATTGCAATGAATGCGGCTGCCAGCCATCTTTTAAAGATACGAGTTTCCTATCAAAGTACTATGACGAACGTGCGCGTCTCGTTTCTGAAGCGTATCACATTTGTAAAGGCGGCGAGGCATGTGTTAGCCTCCCCTCGATTTCACTGCTTCCGAAGGAGATAAAATTTCTGTCGAGTTAAAAATTTTTTCTTGCCTTTGCGCAGGCTGACCGGTTTTTTCTGGTGTTTTTGTTATGCTTTCTTTAGTCATGGTGGAGTATAAATATGCGGACTGGTGGAATAAAAGCACATTTGGTTGATAGTCAGCGCCGTGTTTGTGCCCTTTCTTTGTCCCGTCTCGTAGCGCTGTTTTCTACTTGAAGTTTTGCAGTTCTCATTTTGAACATGCTATCATATCTTCATGGTTATAGCTATAACTTAAATTGCTATAGTTATGTTATGTCCCGCTTTGCGTTTATGTAACTGTTTGACTATGTGCAACCTTCAAACAGTAATATGCAGGTCAAACAGTAATAAGCGGAACCTTCATAACCCATCACTCGTATAACCTTCTGTGCGAGTGAAAAGTAGTTTTTCAAGAAAATTCGGCGGATCCCGCAACTTCTGCGAATCGGTTTCATGCGAAGCAATCAAAAAACAGTAAGTAGTCTATGCTGCATATTTTGACTTTGAGCGAAACGTTACGAGGTGGGTCCACGTGTTTTTGTAAGCATAGTAGTTGTGTGCACATCGGGGCCTTACAGGCACGTCGACTACGCTGGCGTTTAAAGGGTAGCTAATGGTCGGACGTAACGTCAGCACTCACTTTAGAGCAGTATTATAAAAATGAAGTGCACTTTACGGTGCGGTTATGTGAATGTCATTTGTAACTTTCGTTAGTGCATTCCTCCGGGGTCGAGCAACACTTGAGTACAGCTTGCTGAATGATAGGAATAAAACGTAATTTTTATTAGACTTCTATGAAAGCGGAGCCAACACTGGAACTACAACTGAAGTTAAGCAGGCATGGCGCCTTTATCATAGGAATACATATGTTTATTGCTTTGTTACAAAATTAAATACGCAGCACTGCAACCACAATTGACGCTGCACCGACGTTACGCCTGCATAGGGTCTTTTTGCAAAGCAGTTTCAAGACATGGCGTGACTCTGTGGTAGAATACCCGACTGACACGCGGAATGTTTGGGTTCCATTCCTGCTGGGATCCTGATTTTTACTCTTCGCATTCGTCGGGTCAACGCTGCCGATGTCGATTTTTCTTCACGCCCTCGTATTTAAATTGTCAATGTCTGTTCTCGTCGTTACTGGTAAGATATAAACTGTAAATCACCTGTGGCGCACACCCGCTTACCGTGGCCCGTGGTATACTATGTGCCATACGTGTCTGGAGGAAAGGATTTGATGACGTACGCGGCAGGATTTTCACTTTATTCGTGTCAGGACCAGACAGTCAGATTCGTCAAAGCCTCTTGGCCTCCCATGCCAATTTTGTTCTACACCAAGCCAAGGAAGTGATTACGAGAACACGCACACGCAGGAGATAGATAGATAGATAGATAGATAGATAGATAGATAGATAGATAGATAGATAGATAGATAGATAGATAGATAGATAGATAGATAGATAGATAGATAGATAGATAGATAGATAGATAGATAGAAACACTCAAAGTGCCTTGGGTTCGCTAAGAAATGCTTCACATTTAAAATTTGAGATCGGTGTATCACCAGTTAAAAAGACGTATTCTGGATAAAAAAGAAGTGCCTCAATGATACGTTGAGTAATCCACTGATATCACAGTTTCGGACGTTAAACCCCAGGTATTATTATTATATCACAGTTTTACAGCGAGCGCTGTTGCGAGATCACAACAACGGCCGTTTTTGGCGCCATAGTTGTCCGCCGCTGCCGCCGCCGCCGCCGGTGTCCGTAACCGCAATCGCGCGAAATAAGAAAAAGAAAACGAAATAGCAGAATATACCCAGAATGGAACGGAGTTCGAACCTGGGTCCTTTGCGTCGGAGCCCAGTATTCTACCTCAGGCCATGGCGATGCTTGACACTGCTTTGCAAAAAGGCCCTTAGAAGCTTCATGTCGGGAGGGAACCACATTAACATATGTAATATAGCGTGGTGGAAGAGTAAAATACCAACCAGGAGGTCACACAAAAGAATTCTGTAACCAGGCGTCAAACAATGCGTATTGAGCAACGAGTGGGTTGTTGAATGCTTCCTACCCATTACAAAGGGCTCAGCCATGGTGCTTCATCGTCATCAGTCGTCGCATCAACAAAGTGCACGTAATGCCTTACAGATGTGTAACTGGTACCTCGCGTCTCCGCAGAATGACAAATAATAGCGTAGTGGGTGCTTCTCAACTTCACAAAAATTATGATTTATGGCGTAGTGGGTACCTTGCTAGCGTACTTGTATTAGTATCCCCAAGAGAGTTTATAACGGGCTCTAGAAATGCTGCTCTTCCAGCTTTCGCTGTGGCTCTGCTGCGCTTTCCGCGCAGGCCTGGCGTTTCTTTTTTTTTTTTTAGGGGCGAAGCTCCTTAAGGCGGCTCCGTTCGTCCCTCGTAGTCGTAGTAGTGCGTAACAGTCGTAACGCTAGTACCAGATCTTGACCTCCAAGGTGGTGCCGGTGGGAGATTTTTCCTATGCGCTGTTGAACAATAAAAAATTCGCAGCGTGCGCGTTAACTAAAAGCCGAATAGTCTCTCATTCCCCATTAGCAGCCATTGGCATGTTCCAATAGGAAACGTTAGTAGAAGTAGAAGTGTAAGTGTTAGCTAAAAGCCGACTTCTTCTGTCTCTCATTCCCATAGCAGCCATTGTTTACCTCCAAGGTAGTGCCTGGTGAGATTTCTCCTGTGCGTGATTAAACAATAAAATTTTGTTCAAAACGCCGTTGATTGATGAAATAAACCAACGAAAGACGCCAGATGTTTTGTAAAAGCAAAACGAAAGAACGCCAGATGTTTCTAAAGCAAAACGAAAAGACGCCAGCTGCTTAACGAAAGACGCCAGATGTTTTCTAAAGCAATGGTTTTCTAAACAATGAAAATTCACAGCGTACATGTAAAATTAAAGTGAGCTGCAAGTCGTCATAACTCATCGAACCTTTAGTATAAACGCGCCCGATCTCACGTCGGTGATGATATACTAGACAGAATTCACGGAAGATTCACGGTTTACCGATGAACCTCCGCAGCTTCGCCCACTCATCATCATTCACTCCGTGGATATGCTGTGATTTTTTTTTAATTGCGTAAGTAAATAGGAAAACTGGGCAATTCACGTCGAAATGTACGACCGGCCTGCAGCGCTAAACGCAGCAGAAGGAACAGCTCGGTTAAGACCCCCCTCCACATTCGCTGAAACCCTAGGAAAGATGCGCTAGGTCAAAACGAACGCGGAAGGCATGCCCCAGGGACTGCAAAATTAAAAAAATAAATAAAGAAAGAACTGCGTTGATGTGCCCTCTGGCAGCCGATGGGCCGCCGCTAATTGTGGACCGCTTGAGGGTTGCGTCTGCGCCACGGGGCCAACCAATGAGGTCGTAATGCGACGGCTTGCATCCCATTTCCGCTGCAATCCCGGCGGATAACGTGGCGCCCACTCGCACTGCCGCCCCGCGCGCCAGAGGGGCTTGGAGCACGCCATCGAAATCACTCTCGCCGATGAGCGAGCCGTTCTAAGAAGCACGCAGGGACCTTGAGCGTCGCTTGCATTCTCAACACTATCGTCTCTTTGGCAGCATAGTTGTGGAACTCATGTAGCAATGCTAACTAACAGCGAAGGGTTTTAAAAAGTCAGTCGATCATTTGACTCTTTGACAGCGTCAAGCTTGGTTGCACTAACGATCCTCCACTACAAACGCAGGAGGTTTTATAAAATACTTAGAAGGGGCAAATTTTTACAATTGAAGAAATGCTCCTGGTTGAAAACCTATGTTGGAGTAGCTTTTGATCACGTTCCTAACACCTTAATCACAGCCTAGGACATAAGTGTGGAGTAATGAGGGGTATTTTCTGGGGAACATACGCGCCACGCATAGCCACACTGCGAAACAGTCGTGTGCAATATGGAAACACGAGGTGAGCGTTGTTGAAATTGGGGTACGCCAGTTGAAATTAAATTTTAAAGACGATAGTCTTTCTTGGGGAACTTAAACGCAGAAATTTTGGTCTGTCTTTCTGTTTGTCAGCACGTCACCCGATTCAGCCACCCGGCCAAAGTTGGACCACTTGCTTACAGCCCACCCATCTTGAACTGGTACGGCTGTTCATACTTGTGAACGTTGTCGATCAAAAAGTAAATATTACGCATATCTGAGGCGCAACATCACTAGGTAAGTATTAGGTGGTGTGTTCCTTTAATAGAAAAAACATAGATACGCAATTTTAAAGACCCTAGTTTCTTAAGCTGCGCTGAAAATGCGACTGCGCTGAAACTTGTCTTCCCCCGTGCCCTCTGCACAAGCTCATGTTGTGTTTCGGTTTCGGTTCAGTATTGCACTGTACGAATGACAGGGGGCGCCACTCTGTCATTCCTGTTTTACCCAGGCGACGTGTAAATAAGAGAGTTTGTGGAGAGTACTCGTTGAGTGCGGACGTTTCTTCTCCTTCGGCGCACCGCGCCAAACAGCGTCTTCGGGCTGGCCGGCGTCCCCACAGGTCGCGTTGGTCACCGCCGGTCTTCGCCTGCCGCTGCGCCGGGACTACCAGCCCGCAACACAGCACTTATGTTTCCCGACGTATTGCCAGATGGCGTCCATATCTCACGCAGCGCCTCTTCTATCGTCTTTAGACGACATTTGCAGCGAAGCACGCAGGTACGCGGCCAATTTTTTATCGATGCACCCGTCATGATTATCCTATTCTGAGAGATTTTAGAGTGGTACCCAATGCAGCTCCCGCGTGGGCCAGATAGAACGAGGAAAATGCAAAAATGCATTCTCAACGTTCATTTGTATGAAAGCGAGCACCGACTCGTATTGACCGCCATAAACGAAAGTCATCCGGCATTCCTCGTGATATTCCTAAACATTGTGGTTTATAAAGCTCAGTTAGTGTGTCTTCGATTTTCCTGGTCAATAGAGGCGCAGCATATCGTAAACGTGAAAAAAGGCAATTTTTCAAGCAAACCCTCTTTCACGTATCCCTTTGACAGTCCAGTTCTTCCGTGTTGCCAAGTGGCCCACGCTGATCCAGTGGCGTCAATCCTAAAAAAATCTCAAGGCGGGACAGAAATCTTTCAGTTGTGGCCATTTTGTTTTTCTAAATATACACTTAATACAAATGGTCAGATTATACTTCGAAGTAATTTTTTACGAGCATTGCGGTTTTGAGCCTCGGAAACCTTGTCGAACGAAGGTTACAATTTCGGCACATTCCTAAACATCTGGGTGGTATTGGAGACAGGTGCACACTACAAAATAAGCAGGCAATAAAATAATTAGTAAGAAATATTGTGCACGATACGAGTTATGACCACCTAAGAGATAAAAATATACATTCAACTAGCACAGTCGTAGGTTTCCTAGCTTTTGACAAGTTCAGAGGAGTGAAAAGAGAGATGGCGGTTCTCGCACGGGCTGGAAGAGTTTTTCATGAACTATGGCAACTGTATGAGGCCTGCAATGTCCTGATGAACATTAGCCAGGGCATGCGTTCCGGCGTTCCTCCCCCATTGCACTACGCAGCCATGTCTACAGTCGCCTCAGGGAGCTATCTCTCCGCTTCACAGGAAGAGATCGGCGTCACTGAGAGGATCTTGACAATTACACTCTCTATTTTCTTGAAACACTGGTGGGTGCATATTCCAGAGCACCGTCATCGACGGATTTGAGGTTGCAGTATTCTTCGCGTAACATGCGCAGGTCATACACGACCGGTACCAATATGGATGCTCACTGGTGATCTTGAAATAACACCATATTCGAGCAATCGGTTTCATACTTCATTCTCAGTGCCTTCCACAAAATTGTCTACACAAATAAAGGTAGATTGTCACGGACTGCCATTTTTGCGACCCTGCGTCACGGCAAATTAACGGACTCCGTACTCCCCCGCTGACCGGCGGAACCGCTTGCTCATGAAAAGAGTGGTCCTTAGAGCCTGGAAGTGCTGAATGGGGTGTTGTTCTTCGAACGTTCGCCGCCGATGTTTGATCCTTTGTACCTACGGCGGCACCGGCAGGGTCGTGGAAGGCCGCGATGTACCACGAACAAGCTGCAGACTGCATGACGCACCGGCTGAGAGCCAAAGAAACTGACCATTCCCACCGGCCAAACTGCTGGTGGACAAGTCGTATGAGAGCACCCCAACAGGTTGTCACTCTCGCTCAAGTGAGAACCCTCTCCTAATTAAAAAGGGATGTGGCCAATATATTTTTAGGGCGGAGTCGGTAACAATGAAACGAGCCTAATTGGACCCATGTAGAGGTCTCTTTTCCCCCTGGAAGAGAATGAGGGGACACGAAGCGCAGGATTTCGCCCTGCTAAGCAGTCTAGTTGCTGACCAACATGGTGTAGAAGCAGATCACGAAGTATTCCTTGTAGAAGTTTTTAGTGCGGCTCTGTATCGGCTGGCCACCTAAACTTAGCCGTTCCTCTAGTTGTGACGCGAAATTAACGTCTGCAACCTAGGCACGGGGACTTCAATCTCAGGTTAGCTCAACCTACCCGAGATCGCCTTCAAGCACTAGCCTGCCGGAAACACCAGCGTTGCAGCACCGCCGACATCGGAGTTGTGCCAGAACTCTATCCGACTCCTCGCATCCGATCGTCGTGGACTCAATGCTGCCGGTCATCAGACGTATGCCTTCGCCTGTTTATACCTTCGGACTTTGTCATCAGTAGTTCTATTGTTTGTTAATTTTGTGTAGTTTGTAATACTTCCCTCTGGTAAGCTGATTGATTTTATATGTATTTTGTTAGTTTGTGTTAAGTGTTGTACTAGATTCCTTGTGCTGCAATATCACTAGAGTAAAGTTGTTTGTGTTGCTTCAACACGTATCTGATCTCTTCACCTAACCTGCTGTCATTCCCGTCGCCGACTTCGCGCTGGCGACGCTAGAGTGGCAGCTTGTAACAGGTTAACAGGTCTCCAAAAATTTCGTAATGTTCTTCCTAACTGGGAACTATGGAAGCTTAACGTACAGGTCTTGCGCGATGAATGTTTCGAATAAATAGTCAACGAATTGCTACGTGAGGTAACACTATGTCGACAGCTGCCAATTTTCGCTCAGTGGGAAATGTTCAAACAGAAAGTTAAGTATGAAGCGATTGGTATTTCATGCGAGTTAACCCAAAGAAAAAATGCTGCAAAACGTTATCTTTATGATTTACTTCATAAGCTACATGGTTTTGAAAGTCAGGAGCTGGGATTGTACGTCGATGAGATAAATTTGGTTCGAGCACAGATACAAAAACATGATACAGAATTATACAAAGGGTCAATGATTCGTTCACGTGTTGCTCGTTTCACTGATGAGGAACCCACAAAAAGAGCTGTTGGGGATGATAAGCGATACGCACTGTGCACACAGATATTGCAAAAGTGAATCATATGGTTATATTTGCACAGAGACATGTCAAACAACAGCCACATTTGAAGAATATTATAAAAAATGTATTTACCGCGGATGAGCTCCAGGATGATTATGAAGAAAAAGCTGACCACTTTATTGCTCTTGCGCCGCCCTTACAAGAGGATGACCGACTCACTGTTGATGGGCCATCACTAGGTAAGAAATTAGGCTTGGAATAAGAACGTTGCAGAAAAACAAAACTCCTAGCCCAGATGGCTTCAGTGGGGAATTTTGCATAAAATATCAAGAACTTCTGACTTCTTTTCTTAAACAACTTTTTAAAGAGGCCTATGAACGTGGTGAGCTTCCTCCTTCTTTCTATAAGGGCCATACAACATTAATCTCTCAATGTACTGACACTGAAGCATTAAAGACAGTTAACGGATATAGACTAGATATACATCATTATGTAACATCTATTACAAAAGATTTGCGAAATTGCTCACAAATCGGCTGCGGATAGTGATCACTAAATGTGTTGGTGACCACCAAACATGTGGAATTCGAGGCCGCTCTATACAAACAAATATCCATATAGCTTGGTCAGTCCTTGAGTGTATTGATGGTAGTATGGACCAAGTAGCCCTTCTTCAAATAGACCTCGCTAAGCCTTTGATAAGGTACAACATGTTTCCTGTTCGGCTCCTTGGACATTTGAAGTTGGGTGACCTACTTTACAATGGTATTTCACTCTGCTATAAAAAGTGCACGACAAGGCTAATCACACACTTTCGAATATAATAGAGTTAAATTAATCCGTACGTCAGGGGTGTCCGTCCTCGCCTTTGCTCTTTGCAATATACCTGGAGTCAGTTTGTTTAAGTCTGCTTCTAAATTCTAGCATTAGGGGGTACCGATATGTGACTGAGGAAATTAAAGATGTAGCTTATGCCGACGACATTGCCTTCTTTTGCATCGAAAAACCCAGTGTTCAGGAAGCAGGAAACACTATTTTACGCTTCTATGAAATTTCTCGCGCCACCATAAATTTTGATAAAAGCAGAAGATTTTGGCGGGGCATGTGGGCTCAAACTCACTCAGTTTTCTCAAATCAATTGAAATGCGACTCCTATGCGGTATCTTGGCGTGCCTGTCCATAACTATCGTAACAGCGGCCCACACTCGACGTCCGCCATAAGTACTATCCGTCGAAAGGTGTCAACATGGCACGGACGAGACCTTTTCATTTTTGGGAGAGCTAAAGCATGCAGTATATTTCTTGCATCAAAGCTTATCTATGTTCTGTAGGTATTGCACTGCTCTCGTGTGCACATTCAAACTTTTCACGGGATGTGTGCTCGTTTTATTCGGTGCTCTTCATGGGAACCCACGAGAAGAGACAACCTTTGTCTAGCGCTTGAGTCTGGTTTGTGCGACACTTGTGATTTCTTTGTCTTAAGAACGTCTGTCACCCCTTTCTTTTAGCGGTTCTTCGAAACCGTTGCCACCTTCCATTTCTTTACGTCACAAGTGTTGATAAATAATCGCAGTTGTCGGGATTCTTAAAAGAAATTGTTGATACTGTAAACTTTTTGAAAGCCAGATTTACGTTAGAGTATTTATATAATATTGGCAGAACAACGCTAACCGCTGCACTTGTGAATAAATTTTTCCCTGAACCTGCTGACAGACTGCCATATTTGCTTTTGTCTGGTCATGATGTGTTATTCCGTGTACGCAGAGTGTGATATTTTTTTCTTACGAAACAGTTCCCACTTTCCGACAATAGATCATTAATGTTGTTTAGCGAAGCTCAGAGAAGAAAAAAGACGTGTTACTGTTTTTTCTTGTTACTAGAGGTGTCATTTACGCAGTAGCCACCACGCTCTGGAAACACAATGTTTGACATTTTCTGCTTTTGTTCTAATAAAAATGATGCAACATGTTTTTTCATAATATCATTCTGCAGTCCTTTGAATACATCTTGGTGGACTTTGAAAAAAATTGAGATTGGGGTTTTTTATTATATATTATTGAATCGAGGAGCACTTTCGTCTTTTTGGTGATTCGAGCATGAAAACTTATTATTTTCAAAATTATTAAAGAAATACAAATGCAGAGGTTCATTATTCACATAAAGGCCTACTCATACTGCAAAGATGAACATGCTAAGGTGTTCACAGAAGTAGCCATAGCGTCCCAAATTTGACTAATTTTCAAAAACGCAGCGTTCCTCGTGAATTTTTAAAAATACATAATTTATTCAGAATTCCACGAAATGATAAGAGCCATTTCCCCTTTACTTCTACTTCCGCTAAAAAGAAAGATATTTGTAATATATAGCTTCAGTAGCTGCCAGCATGGTTGCGAATTCACGAAAACGCGCTCTTCGTAAAATGGTCGTCGTCAACCGGCGGCACTTGTCGAATTTTCCTGTGTTGAAAAAAATTTTTATTTGAAAACAAACTGCGATTTCGTGCTGTGCATTCATATGTACACAGCATACAAAATTATCAGAAAAATCGGAAACATCAAGTATACACCTTTTTTTGATCTTTCGTGGAATCGACCTTTTGCGAACACTGCGCTTAAAGCGGCACTGACACGAATTTAAAAATTTTTCGAATTATTGCTCTAAATAAATATACTGGTGTCGGGAAACCTAAAACGAGTATTTTGGTGCCTGGGAATGCATCGTATATACAGTTGAAACCAGCAATAACGAAATCGGCGGGGAAAGCACACAATTTCGCTCTTGCGGGAATTTCGTTGGCGCGAGAATGCGTCAGAAAAGACATGGAATTTACAAAAACACATTCAATTTCCAAAAGTCAGTAACTTCGCTTTGGCGGGCCTTACCATGCAGCAGTTCCATGCCCCTCGATCGGGAATCTCGTTTTTCACGGCACAAAGTTCGCCCCATGCACTAGTCAGTGACGCCGGCATTGCGTTGTCACCAATACCGTCATCAAGTGCGCCTACAGCCGAACCTTCTGCCGGCTGCGCTGGATCAGCGCGGATCAGCGCAGGATCGTGGACAGCGAGCTGCACGCAACGCTGAATTCTTCGGTGATGTCCATTTTTTTCCTGCCCTTTTCCACCTCACTGATGATTGCAGCCTTATCTTCCAGCGTGATGAACTTCTGCTTTTTCGTTGGAGGTGGCATCTTCGCAGGCAGCGAGATCGGACGAAGCAATCGCAACACACAGTTCACGTTGCACCAAGCGACCAAGCAAACGCTCCACAAATGGCTGCACACACGCGACCATGTGCGCGCAAAGCCTACAAAGCCAAGCACAGAGCCAAGCCAACGAACGAAACTCCATGAGGAATGTGGATTTGGCTCCGTAGTCCGCCATAACGAGCAGGTGTTTCGGCAAGCCATCATCGTCAACATTGTCGCCAGCTTTATGTTTTTGTAAACAATGATGGCGACTGCTTCTCAAGTGCGCTGAGGCGATAGTTTTGCACAATTTAAGTGTAGCATAAATGCATTTCAGCAGTTTTCGAATTTAGTTATTGTTGCGAGAATAGATTATTTGCGCACTCGTGTTTCAAAAATTTCGTTAATGAGGGACTGGGGTATGAATATCTTTCGTAGTCGCGAGTTAGGAAATGCATTGACTCCTATGGGCGTTCGCCGGTGCTCCGAAAATATTTCGTAGCGGCGAGAATTTCGTTCCCTCGGGGTTTCGTTATCGCGGGTTTCGACTGTATTTGAATTGCCGCTACCTTAAAAAGACACTTTCGGTTTCGATATCGAGGGGGCGGCTTCTCAGTGACGTTTCATAGCAGTGTGACGTCATGGGGATACAGAAACTCGCGACGTACTAGCGGCAAATCCGTCATCTGCTCATGGTGCACATAAACAACGATGAGTGAATTGTCGGCAGTCCAGTGACCCTGACAGTGATTTCTACGATTTAGGCTGCATGTAGGACGCAGAACTCGCAAACTCGGGGAACTGTCTTGACTCGTCGGGATAATGTCCATTGCAGTGGGGCTGGCTTGCAGATGCTCAGCGACAAAAACTTCAAAGTCAAATTAAAATATTTTATACGTGTTCTCCGACTCCTGTGTGTGGACAGCATTGACGCTGCATACCGAGGAAACGAAAAATGTCCCCTTTGCGATGTCTTAAAATCGTGTCAGTACTCCGTCAAGTTAGCGATCTAATTCCGCGCAACACACAAACAGCCGGTAGGCTTGCACACGCCCGCCATTTCTTGGGACAGAAGTCTGCGGGTTTCTAAGAAAATATATGTAATCTAAAGAAACGTACAGGCCGCAAGTCTTCTGTTTGTTCTCCTGAGCGGGAGTCGGACCCAAGCCACAAGTATGTACAGATGAGAAGATGAAGCGCATGATCACGCTAATTGCCCCCCGCGTGTGGGAGCGGCAAGCCCGGCTGCGGCTTAGTCTGTAATAGGAAGTTTTCGAAAAGGGGCCCCAAGTATTGTCAGGCCCGAAAGAAATAGCGGTGAGGCCACTGCGAATGTGCGACCCAAACGGGCTTTGCGTTGGGGACGCTATTTCGCTAATTTAGCCGGAGCCCCAAAGCCTGCCCCCAAAGCTTTGAGAAAAGCAAACATGGCGGCACCACTGAAACGACGGCTCTCGGCCAAGACCAAAGTGACCCGATTTCTTATCAATGGATAACATTAAGAAAGGCTGGCATAGGCTATCGCTTTCTGATATCACATGCATGCAACAAAGATTGGCCGAGAAATAGCATAGTGACTTACTGAAAAACGCACAATAACCAGGAAGAAAGAAACTATAAGGCACAGACGCCGATTTCAAAGCAACATTGATTCACAAACACGCACGTAGTACGTACTGATCGAATTCCAGATATCTGACATCAATTATCATACAGACCGTACAACACTACCAATTTTTGCATGCGCTGAAAAGCGCAGGCGAGCATGTGAACTCGGTTAACAAGCAGTAAAGGACACAACAACACCATGGATATCATTCAAAGCAGCGGCATGGTGTTAGCAAGTGTTAATATGGGTTATTTTGTTGCTCACATAAGTGGCCTCATGCTTCCGGATACAAAATACCTACACTGGCTATCTGATTAATTCGTTATTATGAAGCAAAATAGCGACTGTCTCTTCCAATATAGGCTTGCATCCTCATTGCTTGCAGTGCATTGCCGTATTGGAAACGTTTCGACACGCTGAGATGTTCGCGGTTATTCAAACACCTTCCGATTTATCCTCTTTCTGCAACTGATCAGGATTTGGCACACAACCCCTTTTGCACTTTGAATAAGCTGTGTTCCGCGTTTAATTCTGCAGCCTCTCTGTGCCCTCTGTGGCCTATATTGAAAGAGACAGCCGTTCTTTTCCCTGATAATAATCAATTAATCAGAGACCTAATGGAGCAATTTCATATCTGCAAGAATCAGGCCACGTGTGTGAGCCAACCGTCGCTGCACCAGCTCGACAAGGAAATAACCCTTATTAACACTTCCAAGGTTTCACGATGTCAAAATCCTGGGTAGGAGTAAAGAAAGAACGGCACGTGAGCTTTTAGAAGCGTTTCTTATGAAAGCAAGGGTAGTAATTGTGTAAGCCAGATGTCTGTTCTCTTGTTTGCCGGGGCACGTACCTTTTTTCAGTCATATAGTTGATGTGCTATCTCTGCCTAGCGCCCCGTGTAGCCAGCCGGATGTCACTTGTTTGGAGCAGTATATATTCCGTATTTCGTCAATTTTCCATTAAAGTTGTAAGAAGCGCCTGCGGTGTGTGTTTCTGTGTCTCTGTTTTGTGTCTTTGCGCTACACCATGGTTATTAGTCAGCTACATCGGAGGCATGGCAACCACGGTCTCAAGATACCTCGACGGAAGTGCCATAGTTCGCTGGAGAAATTTAATTAGTGATAATGTTGGGTCCAAGGAAGCAGGATATCAACTTGAAGTACAGCATAGCTGAAGAATAGTAATTAATCTTTAGCATGCAAGAAGACGAAACAACGAGAGCTGTCGTAACGTTGCTTCCAATGTTACTTCTGCATTAAGACGAGCATGTTGCCGACATTCGTCGAGTCTCGAGACGGGCTAGTCGGGTATATTTGCCGAGATTGCAACATTTAAGAAAGAGGAATTGATTTCGACGGATAATGCTGGCTAATAGTAGAAAGGTGAGTGTCCGGTAGTTGGACAGCGATATTGTGAGCAAACGTCACAAACAATAAAATCTTGTTACAGTTGTCATTGTTTGATCCGACATAGTCTGAATTCACTGTTTGAGTGACAAAAGGCTTTACAGACGGTTGAGAAGACTTTCCCAACAAGCATTGTTCCGGGCGTCCGTCGATGTTAATTACGAACGATAATATTTCTTGTGGCGCATGGAACATCGATTGTGGGATGGAACATCGATCAGCGTTTGGGTGTTCGTACTACCGTAGTATCAATTGTAAAAATTCGTTTACAGATTTCTTGCACGAATATTCATGCCTGTAACATTTCTAACCATGCTACTTGCACGCAGAGCTGGTGCCAAAATTTTGTAACCCTGTTCCAAATGGAGATTCGAATGACAGCTTCCGTTCAAACTCTGAGTTGAGACAACAGCGATGGAAACTTTTTGCAATGAAAGCTTTCTAACACGGCAGATCAAAGTGTGATAAAGTAGAGGCAAAGGTTAGAATGGAATCATCGCAGGTGAGTCTGAAGAATACTTGAACGCCAGATATCCACTGCGCATTTTCATCCGAAGCTTCCAGGAAGCACAACTTTTGCCCCAATGGAACAACCGTAAATGCAAGTGTCGTCATGAAATTGCTCCAGTGACTGAGTCAACGCGTGCCACGCGTGAGTCGACAACTGTCAACATCGTGGGTACTACAATTCTCCATCGTAATTCGCTGTCAGCAAAATTCTGGCTGGGCAGGGCACCACTACCGCCATACACTCCATACACCTCTGCGTGTGACTTTTTTTTCTGTTTCCGAGGATAAACTGTTCGTTAAATCGCAGCAAAGGAGAGATAGGCCACTATACAGCAGTGCTCATCTGGGAAGAGGGCTCACAACATGCCCTGGCCTCGCTGTGCTCAAATGTCTTGTGTTAAACAATACTGCAGGTGTATTGAAACATTTTTCTAAATAAAGTGCCTTCTCAGTACTCAGCCTCCTTACTTTACGGGCAGACCTATGTTAGCTTTCGGAGGTTTCTATGCGACCGGCGCCACAGAATTGCCGATTCGTCGTAAGCTATCGCTGTTAATATTCTAAGTACTTTCCAATAATGCCGAGCACGCAAGGTATATTTGTGTTGGCATTACGCCTGTAGGGCTATACGAATGCAGTACCAGTGTACTAGTCGCGTACGTGGGAGCACGGAAGGCGCATAACAAAAGAGAGAGGTGCCCTTCGGGCTCTTGAAACAGACGAATATCAGTCGAGCTTAGAATGAACAACGCGGAACTAGCTACGAAGTTAAATGCTCGTCCCCACTCCATACATAATGCTCACGGATTTCTCTCGATCTTACCGCGAAGCCGGCCCTGCAATTGACGAAAGTTCAGAAGGTATTCCCTATATGTTTAGAAAATATATGGTGTTCTTATTGCTTTTTTTGCTCCTTTTGAAATGCCGACGACATCAAATAGCTACAGCACGCTTCCAGCGGGGCTGTGCGGTTTGTATAAAATCAGACGAGCTGGCATTTTGAATGCGACAACGTATTATGCATTTCGTTGAAACATGCTTTGTTGATTTTATTATCCCCTTGTTTGCTAACGTTGTCCCTGCCGTCACTTGCCGCATGAACTTCGCAGCAGTGAGGAGTACCGCTTTTCAGACGTTTTGTGTGTACATGTAATTGTGGTCACGCATTTCAAGACTTATGGCTAAAGAGTAAGTTAAAGCCGAAGTGAAATACGGCGGACAGTACGAAGAAATAAATGCGTGCCTAGAAGATCGCGAGCCGTGCTTATATTTCGTTAGCAGGATTTTTTATTTTAATATTTATTTAATAATTTATTTGAAAATACTACCAATCGCAAAGGGATCAGAGCAGGAGGGCCATATAGAGTACTTGAATAGAAAATAACACTAATTTTGGTAGAATTGCAACAACAAATAAATACAAAGAAAGGGCAATACAAGAACGAGTAGTGGCATGCGAATATAAAGAACACAAGGCTCGCATAGTGAAATAAAACCGTTGTGAAGAAAAAAAGAAAAAAAAAAAGAAACGAGAAGCATTGTGAGAGCAAGGTTCAAGCACTTTTCCACAGTGGTACTTCAGCGCGAGGCGACAAATGCATACAGTGGACCTTCAAGTATGGGCAAAGCAAAACAAGAGCAGAAAAATGCATTAAGAACAAACAGGTGACAGGTGTAGTTTGATACATCAATAGGAGGGAGGAAAGACAGTACTATCTAACAGGATTCAAGGTTCGCTTTCAAGTGCAGTAAAGAACTGTGTTAGTGATGAGCTTTCTATGATATGTAGGGGAAGGCTATTCCATTCTGTTATGGTCAATGGAAAAAACGAATTTTTGAAACAGGCCGTATGGAAGGTGTATTCAGTGAGCATATGTGTATGGTTATGTCTGGTAGGGCGTTTTTGTAAGCTTGTTATTAAGTTAGTGGCATCAATATTCATTTTGTCATGTGTAAGTAAGTACATGAATTTCATTCTAGCTATCTTGGCTCGACGCTCTATACCAGCAGTTTCCATCAACACAGAAGGTTATTCATGTGGCCTATACTTGTTAAAAATGAACCTGACTGCCTTTCTTTCTACGCCTTCAAGAGTAGCGATGTCTTGTTTAGTAAAAGGAAACCATACGATGTTTGCGTACTCTAGTATCGGTCTTACAAAAGCATTATAAGCTAACAGTTTGGTATCTATCGGGGCTAATCGAAGGCGGCGTCGGATGAAAAAGAGTCGTTTGAGCGCGGTCACTGTTATGTGGTTTATATGACTACTCCATCTAGGGTCCCCTGTTATAGTTAATGCCAGGTGTTTATGTTCAGTAATGGCGCCTAATTCCGTGTTATTAATTTTATACGGGAACCACAATTTTTTTCTCGATACTATGAGTAGCGTTGATTTTTTCGCATTTACTGTCCGTTGCCAGTCGGAGGACCATCTCGTTACTGTATGTAAAGCTCAGTCAAGGGCTAGGTGATCTTCATGCGTGTTAATTACATTATATATAATGCAGTCATCTGTGAACAATCTGATGTTGACATGTATATTAGCAGGTAGGTCGTTGATGAAGATTAAGTAAAGAACCGGAGCGAAAACACAACCCTGTGGAACACCGCGTATCACTTCGGCAGTATCAGATGACTGACCGTCAATTTCAACAAGCTGTAAACGACATCTTAAGTAATCAGTTATCCAATTAATTATGGGGACGTTACCTAGTGTTAACTTAAGTTTATAAATTAGCTTCTGATTAGTCACTCGATCGGAGGCGTTTGAAAAATCTAGTAGTATAAGATCAATTGGTTTTCTGGAATTGATGCCCAGGAACAGGTCGTGAACAAGTTCCAAAAATTTCGTCACCGTAGATAATCCAGGCGAAAGCCATGTTGGGAGGGTGTTATAGGATAGATTCAGCGTCAAGGAGTGTTTGAGAATAATATGTTCAAGTATTTTAGATGATGTTCATGTTATTGAGATACGCCTGAAATTAGCTGCGCCGTACCTGTTTCCTGATTTGTGTACAGGAGTGATTCGTGCGGTCTTCCATTTTTTTGGAAGCCTACCAGATGACAGTGATTTGTCAAAAATTAAGCATAAATACCTTGCGACCCGTTCTGCGCATCTCTTCAGAAATGCGTTAGGAATATTATCAGGCCCAGAGCCTTTCTTGGCATCAAATATTAAGCAGACGATTACGGACACTTGCCTCAGTGATTGTATTAGGTTCTATATGTCTCTTAGCATATGCATCCATATCAGGAATACCGCCATTTTTGCGTGTGAAGACTGATTGAAAATAATTATTAAGAGCGCTCGCAGTACCTCGGCTTTCGTTTGGAGAAGCTGTTTTTTCATCGGATGACTTAGGTTTGAGGTAGTTCCAGAATTTTGTAGGTGATGTTTTTATGAAGTTGTTCAGTTTGTGCGTAAATAAATTTTTTTCGCGACCTTTAAAGCTACTTTCAGACTAATCATGGCATCATTAAGACTGTCTTTTGTTGACGTGGTAAATTTTTTCTTAAGCGATTTCCTTAGTCGCTTCACTTTTCGTTTTGCGTGAATGACGTCACGCGTTACACATGGGTTGTGTTTCTTTATCTATTTTGCTTTTAAGGGTACGAACTTGTCAATGCAATGAGACAATATCTTCGAACACATGCCGTAATGTTCGAATATCAGTTGAGGCCATGCAGGAAATTTCGTTGAAGGAGGATAGTTCGTGTGAAAGGTGGTCGATAATGCTAGTATCGTCAGCAGTGTGAAAGTCGGGAGAGGATTTCAACACCGATTTGGAGCCTTTGTTATTGACTGGTGCACTAGACATCACCATCTTGTGGTCAGATATTCCGTCTGTTACCTCTATTCATATTTCTTCCGGGGGAAAGTGTATGCTCAAAAAATCAGGTTAGAAAGTTCCCACCAAACCCATGATAGCGTGTAAGCCAGGCCCGTAGCCAGGAATTTTTTCTGGCGGGGGGGGGGGGGGGCACTTGCTGAAAACGTTGACTATTTGAGAAAAAGACCTGTTTTCATTATTTATGTTTGGTAAAAACATCTACTTCACCAAAATTTTTTTTGTGGGGGGGGCCCTAGCCCCCCCCCCCTGACTACGGGCCTGGTGTAGGCGTATGTATTAATTGCTTGGTGTAAGTTTAAATCTAACATCAGATCTAAAATAACATCTGAAGGGGCGGAATGATGCGTCATTGTTAACCAGTTGACATCAGGTAGATTGAAATCCCCAAGAAAGATTACGCGGCCCTGTCGAGGATGATGATGCACGTATTGGTACAACGAAAGCATGACGTCAGTGTCATCAGCGGGATAAACACAACCGACAATGATTGAACAGCAGCAGCTGAGTAAAAACTTGCACAATATTGCCTCCACTCTTTCGACATCGGGTAGGTAATTTCTTGCCTATTAGTAGCGCACCCCCACGTGTCTCTCTACCTTTGCGTATATTCGCATAATTTCGGGGAGTTACTTCCACATCTGAGACATCAGGAGACAGCCATGACAGCTACGAATTCTGGTTCAGGCGAAATGAGCAGATCTTCCAGGCAGTCAGTGTCAGCGTAGACCTAGTGCAGCTGCCTCGCGTTCATGATCACGTTACGTAATCGTTAAACCACCGCGTCTTCGCAGCTACAAATATAATGTTAATGAATGCTAGCTGCAATATAAAAGCGAGTGATATAGCGGTCTTAGACGAAATATACGGTGCCTTACTCCAAAAGCGTAAAAACGTACGGTGACAGATCCTTCGTGTCGCCTCCATTGCCGAGTCTCGAAAGGCACGGCTCCGCGCGACACTTACTCCCTTGCAGTATTTGCACAACCTCTTATAGCCAGCTCCCAGTACTTTACACTAAAGCATAACGACGAAAACGGGGCAAATTTCATTAAAAAAAATCACTGACGGGGATTGCGCCTCCTCAAACAGGACAATGTTTGAGCGGTGCCTCAGCGTACTTCCACTCACCCCATGACGTCACGTAAGGTAATTTATAATCGGGACTCCTCTATCTTCCATTGAACTTTATTTTACTTGTCCTTGTGTTCAGTCTGAAAACACATATAATGGATGCTATTAACACTTGCCGGCTGACGTCAGCTATGCTGTAAATAGATTCTCTACGACTTTTCAGAGCGTAACTTTTTCATCTAAGGGGCGTTCATTTGTAAATGTACAACTTAGTGCACTCTAAGGTGGGCAATTTTCGGCGTACAAAGACGACCAAATTAGAAGTGGCCATGGTGATTCGCAGGAAATGTCGGCAGCACAAGCAAGCGTAAATCAGCCAGTGTCCAACCACAGCGAAAGATCCCAGCCCGCTTAATCGATACAAAAGGTGGTCACGTGACCGGGCTCTTGCTGGCACCCATTTCGCACACTTGGTAATGCGCTATGCTATGAGCGAGTACGCCAGCAGCAAAACCAAATATTTACAAAATAGGAATAGAGCAGTCTCTCCATCGATATTTCTCACAGTCAATGGGCAGAAGCATTTATATGGGCGGCGATCTTAGCTGACTTTGTCACTGTTATGAAAATCCGGAGAGGTCCCAAGGCGCTTTTAATGCACCTGGGTCATTCTTTTTTTTTTTAATTTCGAGAGTTTGCCCAACGGCATACACAGTTAAATATACAGGTAGAGGCCGGCTTCCGCTATATACATCAACAATGCTCTATGGTCATTCTTAATGTGCTCTATTCTGCCTGATGAGGCCTGTTGGTTACGGGATCGAGCTTCAGTTCTACAGCTGCATCATATAGATCACGTGGGACGTTGTGGAAGCTACGCAAGAATTTCATTCAGCAATTTTTACAACCAGGGCCCATCAATGAAGCATTCAAGGACCCGGATATAACTGCACACGTCTCGGGGTCGTCATCTGCCGTTGAAAATGCTCGTGCGAGCTGAACGCGACTCCTCGCGTGAAGACCGGCTGCAAATGAAAAATCAGCAAAACTACAGGCGAAGTGATTTAGAACGATACATTAACAGCAACAAGGCGGAATTTGGTTATTTCAAAGGCTCGAAATACTTTTATTTATTACATATACTACTGTCTGTTACAACCTAAACTCCGCCCACAGCCACGGCGGCATGACGCGAAAAGAATGTGCATAGTCGCTCCACCGATCACGCTCCCGCATTTTCGTGACGTCAAGCGCTTCGGTTTGTTGAATACCGTCGAATTTTTAAGCGAAGCTTTTATAACCCTCAAAGGTGCGCCCGTCACGTGCGTGTTTGCGTGCGCCGTTTTCCAGAGATAGAAAAACTCTCGATCGTGGCCTGATTGACGATGAGCCGTTTCGAATATGGCCTCTGATCTTTTATCGAGATGAAGCTTTCCATTTCACGTTGTCACACTTCATTGTTGCCTGGAAATGAACGCGTGACCGTCGTCGCTGCCCCTAGCAATTGAAGTGTTGCGCTGCTGAGCACGCGCATGAAGGTCACAATCAGTGGTCGGAAAGCTCCGTTGGGACGCGTAATTACGTAATTACCGCCATCTTGCCGTAAAGGGGTCGTGAACCACCCCTCGCGCTAGGCGCGAAGAACACCTTGGAATGAGTCCGACCCTTCCCAGGAGTATATAGCCGAAAGAAGTTTTTGAAAAGCTAAATTAGGACCGGAGATATAGCGATATGAACATTTACCTGACGCATTCCCTCTCAACTCGCTTCATTCCGTTCGAGGTGCACCGCATTACGTCACCTCGCTTCAATGTTGTGTGGTTTCCTTTCCGCGTAATTTGGCGGTGTTGACGGCTGCTGCTGGTCTCGGAAGCGCGCATGCTTCGGTCCTCTGTGCGCGGCTTGTTTTGGATTGTGCGCGTACCTCAGCAGCAGGCGTAACAGCACGCCGATAGATGCCGCGCTCCTAGCGCGGATTGAACGTACGACACGCGAAAACGGGTTTCCACCCTTAAAGTGACACACCACTAAGGTCTACAACTCAGGAACCGGCGGCTGCCACTGACCGTGGGATACAGGATGTGTGTGGTACACTGCAAACGCAAACTAGTCCAATTGGGGGTTTTAAGGGCCGCAGTGCTCCTTAATACTACCTGCATCTGAACCATACTCCCTTAGGGCGTAATGAGGTGGGTGTAGTAAGTTTCTGCGTCCTCAATTTTACTTCGTTAAGAAATTATGTGGATAAAAGGTTGGAGAAAGGAGATAAATTCATGATCTAACGTCATTCATCACGAACGACAACAAAAACTCCCATTTCACCTGCTCTGTGATTTCTTTTTATTTGTTTCCGAAGTTCTGTACAGTGCCTTCTGTGCTGGCGGGTACGCATGCAGCTGTACAGGGGGTTGAAGTGTGTTGTCATAAGAAGTCACAAATTTCTTAGAATGCTTAAAGAGGCCCTGCGACACAAATTAAGCATGTCGTTTTCAACGCTTATTCTGGTACTGTGGAATGCACCGACATCGTTGCGGCAGTGGAATCGCCGAAAACGAAGCCGTTGTAATTTTATTTCACCGGATAAACTACTTTGATTTCGGACTACAGCGACACACATCGGCTATTTTTGTTGGGGGAAATGACGTTTCGTCATGTGGCAGTGACGACAAAGACCGTGCGTTTTTATAGCTTGACGCGACAAGTGCCATGTAATAGCCATATGCTGGCAGCTAGGTCATATTACTGTGCCCTAAAAAGAATAAAACCCCTTTTATGCTTTCTCAGAAACAAATCATTTCTCTTTCTAACTGATACATTTTCAAAACAACGTAAACGACGCTAGGTGCGCTGTGGAACTGATGGGAATTGTAATCAAACGATACTCCTCCCCGTTTTGCTTTTGCAGCATCGGATGAAATCGGCCGCACCGGCACCTACGAAACACGCAACGCTAAGTTCGGCGCAATGTTGTCAACGAAAGAAGAAAAATCCAAAACGCATACCAACCGACGCCTTCTACGCCATCCAGCGGTAGCGTTTCGTCCGGGCTCTCGGAGCCATATTCTCGTTCCGCGGGGCTTTCTTTCTTTATTTATTTGTTTCCATTGCAAACGTCGTTACACAATGGCAGGGGCTAAGATAAAAGCTGCTATAGGCAGCTTGAGAAGTTCTTAGCCCCCGGTGCTATATGGCGGTAGCAGGTCGCGGAGATGGCATAGGTGACGTGATTGAGTTTTAAAATCAGGATGCCATCTACAGTGAGCGACATCAATTACACAATCAAGGAAATATTACAAAATAATGTCAAGTACATAGTTATTAGCACAGGCAAGGAAGGAGTCGATTATCGGACAATGTGATTTGACAGCATGATCACACACTTCTCACATACATACTTCTTACAGGTTGCGGTAACTTCGAACAGCAGGAAAAACGTTCAACAAAAAATGTCAGACATTTCAACAGGAGTGCTCAAGAAACATGTTCAACAAATGTTCAACAGAATATCTCCAACAAAAAAAAATCTATGAAAGTGATCGAATAAGCGAAACTATAGTTGAGACCGTGTTATGTTTGAGGTTAGAAATCCAGCATTTTCAAGTGAATTCGTCAATCTCGGTAATCTATTTTTTATCATTCGCATGCCATAATTTGTTCTTGAAATTGGTACAAACCATAGTTCACCGTAACGAGTAGTATAGGTAGCTGTATTTTTATGCAGACAGGCTATTTTGTTGAATACGCTATTTTCCGAGTTTATGCTGGAGAGCCATACGCGAAGCAGGAAACGGTTGTATAGGGAATAGGTAGTGGGGATGTTGTACTGCATGAAGAGGTGCTCAGTGTGATGTTGGTATGATGCATTTGCTATAATACGTACTATCTTCGTCTGTAATAGATGTATTTTTAAAGGTTAGTTTCAGTTGTGGTGCCCCACACGAGGTGTGCATAGTTGATGTGAGTTGCAAATAGCGAGCGATTGATCATTAGTTTTATAGAGATGTGGGTAGACGATATCTATTCCTATTAAGCATTCCTAAGCTCAGCAGCGCACTTCGAATTTACAATGGCGTGTCCGTATATGGCACTACCATGGGCACTACACGCAGGGCATTGGTGCGTCGCAAGAACTCGCGCTAAGATTTGTTAGATCATCCAGACTCATTGTGTGCACTACGCGACAAACCATGAGACCGTCTGCTAGGCGACGCACGTGGTTCGTCGTAACCATGGTTGCAACGCCGTCAAAAAAAAAAAAAAAAAGCGGTGGCAAGGTACTGTGCGAAGGCAACCATGAGGTAAGAATTCCGTTATATCTATATGAGAGGCGCGAGGTGATTGGAAACGGCCTTTGACGTCAACGGGAGAGTGAAATGCGAAAGGGAACCTTTCTTGTCGTCGTCTGCTCGAGTTTTGAACTTTGAAGGCTAATAACATGAATTTTCGTGCACCGATTTGCGTTACTCTTCTTGCGTTCATCTCAGCATTCATTACTGCACTCATTCCAGTGCTAAATAAGACAGTCGAAAAAGCGTCGCCGGAACCCTTTAATAAATCATGAACGCGCTAATTAATAATTTCTTCGTCTCGTCGACTGATATACATTGTCGTACGGAATGCTGCAGAGGGCACACCTTGAACCGCTGGGCTCGGCTCCACAGAGCACTTCGACCACAGAATGACTTCGCTTATGTCGTTTTAAATGCGAATGCATTTCTTAGTCGGGCTATGTGAGGCATCCGGCGTTGTCCGCGGCGCCCTCTCTCATGGCAACAGCTGCGGGCGCGCGCGCTTATCCTCTCCCCTAGCAACCGGAGCATGTGGTGCGAGAGAGTGTAGGAGAGGGTAGGTGCAGTGCTTCGCCACTCCTTCTCTCGCCGTTCGCTCTCTCTCCTCCCTGCGCCCCACTCTCCCGTCCGCTCGCGCCTCACTCTCGACCGCTCGCTGGCTGGGCG
Organism: Rhipicephalus sanguineus; assembly: GCF_013339695.2. Taxonomy (NCBI): domain Eukaryota; kingdom Metazoa; phylum Arthropoda; class Arachnida; order Ixodida; family Ixodidae; genus Rhipicephalus; species Rhipicephalus sanguineus. The sequence goes on along the minus strand of NC_051177.1, from coordinate 215,938,307 downwards.
CCTCTCAAGAACATCCGGAAATGTGTGCTCGAGACGCCGCTGTGAAACGCCAACGCCGAGCCGAGAACGCTGGCGCCCCACTCTCCCGTCCGCTCGCGCCTCACTCTCGACCGTTCGCTGGCTGGGCGCCTCTCAAGGCGATGGCAGAAGTCGGTGAAGGCGAATGTCTGACGGCAACGGTACCCTCTCTCGGCGCAAGAAATGCATTCGCATTTCCTCACGATTCCCTTCAGGGAGGTGGGGGCATTTTGTTTCCCACCAAATCAAAATTAAACTAAAAGGAAAAGCCGGCAAGGCCTCGATGTGGGCGATTGGCACGGCATGCACACTCCGTATACGCTTTTAGATAACAAACTGGTCAAGGTGGCCTGCGTCAACGCACGGAAAAAAATCCCGTGCGGAGAAAAGGCGACGCAAAAACAAAAAACACGATTCTTTTTAAGCAGCCGCTGTGAACGGGAGGAAACGAGATAAAATGCCCTGCGACTTTTGGAAGACTGCAGCCCGTCTGCTCTTCGGCAAGAGCTACGAAATCAGACACATCGGAATACAAGCAAAGTGGGAAAATAATAATTGTTGGGGTTTAACGTCCCGAAAGCAGCATATGGTTATGAGGGTCGCCGTAGTAGAAGGCTCCGGAAATTTCGACCATCTGGGGTTCTCTTTAATTTCCACCTAAATCTGAGTACACGGGCCACAAGCATTTTCACCTCCATCGAAAATGCGGCCGCCGCAGCCGGGGTTCGATCCCGCGACCTTCAGGTCAGCAGTCGAGCGCTATAACCACTACACCACCATAGCGGGTTTGTGTATATTGAGTAGTAGTGTGCATATCGTGGACTTACCAGGCGCATCGACTACACTGAGGTTTTAAGAGTAACATTTATGGTCAGACGTATCATCAGCGCTCATACTATAGGCCCAGACGTCAGTTTTCTGGAAACGAAGTGCACGCTACGTTGCGCGCTACTTTGGAAGACATATTGCGTAATACAAAGCAACAGGCAGAACCTTAACATGCACGTGTCGTACCTTAACCGTAACATCGTACCTTAAATCGTACACTCGAGCGTGATATCAAGGTTATCGCGCGAGCGTAGACCGGCCTAGCGTTCCAGGGGTCTAGCAGCACGTTTCGGAGCAGTGAAAATCAAGACTGTGCATTCTCCTCGCCATCGCTGGTTGTTCCATGCTACAACAAACGCCCCTTACGACGAACTCTACACCCTTTCTTTCTATTTTAGCTCGCCATTTGTTGAAATCAAGTGTATTTTCCGTTGGCTCTTTTCTCCGCGGACGATAACAAAATTCCTGGGAAAGATCTGGTAAAGCGGGTGCTTGGCACTGCTTCGTTTGAACGGCTTATACAAAACATATCGCGTTGTCATACACACACAAAAAAAGAAATGAAAATGTGCCTTCCTCAGACGGAGTGATCGCCGCTTAACCCTTTAATACCTGAATTATGAAAGCGCCGAAGAAAAAAATTTGTTTTCCATTTTTTCATCTTTAAATAGGAACGTTAACTTAAATCAGCAGTTGTATTATCCAAAATGCAACTTTAATGCATACTTTTAGGTATGTCGCGAATTCGCGACAACCGGCACTTAAGCCAATAGTAGCTCAATATGTGAAATGAACGCAAGTATGGCATCGCCGCATCAATGAAGCGGATCTCTTCAGGGCGACGTAACTTGGCGTCGTCATTGTTGTTAAATGCAAGTATGACTTTATTGCCTCCTACCAAACACGTGACATCGTGTCGGCCACCATGTGTGCCTGTGAAGAAGCACGTAAAGGCGACCCAGCGAGAGCAGACGACGGAGCGGCCGATCGCTGGAAGCCGAGGAAGAAGAAACAGCTCGTGCTTCAGAAGCGAAGCAAAAGGGCTCGCGCAGTCGAGTCACTGGTGTAACACGGTCGGAACAAGCCGGAGGTCGACCGAACCCGCATCGACGAGCGGGGTTCGCGCACAGAGGCGCCTGTCTTCGGGACATCGAGCGCCTCACGTTCTTCAAGTCGCCAGATCTGTTCGTGGCCTCCTGTGTCGGGGAACCCGCATCTACGCGCGTGGTTCATCCTGCCGGGCGTCGTCAGGACACCGAGCGTCGCGGGATCTTCGTCTGGCGCTGAAGAGACGCGGGGAGCTACCGACAATGGCGGCTACCATCGACTGAGTGGTTGGTCGCCCACTCGCTCCATGACCCTTGCTGCTGCGACTTCACTACCACGGCCGACCACGTACGACTACGTCACCGCCGGGACTAGCAGCCCACTACTTCCCGGACTCTATAGCACCGCCACGTGGGACGAGCTGCTACTGTTGTACGTTCTCGCCTTATGTATTTTCGGGTGTGTGTGTGTGTGTGTGTGTGCCGTCCGAATATAATTGTCGTTTGGTTTTTGCAATCACCCACCGTCTCCTCCATCTGCAACGCGTCACACGCTCTGCGGCGTGACGATCCTAAAATACAACATCACATTTTTGGCGTCCGCGACAGGACTGCTCTTAACCTGTGTAAAAGAGCATCGCGTTGCTGAGGCGTGTTTGACGGTTGACGATGGAGACAGACAAGCTCACGGCAATTAGGAAGGAACTGGGGTTGAGCGGTTCAGCGCTAAAGGAGTGGATAGAGGAAGAGCGCGCGCGTGAACGAGAAGTTCGTGAAGCACGCTTAGCCGAACGCAATGCGGCAAAGGAAGCTGATGCTGAGGCACTGGCGAGGTTGAAGGCAGAGAAGGAGGTACTCGAACTCAGGTTGAAGCTGCGAGAGTTAGATGCGACAACTGGTAGCACGAGTACTGCCCAGTTAACGGAGGGCGCGCACATGAGCGTTCCTCAAAGCTACCAGAGTCCGCACAAACTCATACCTCCCTTCAACGAAAGTCGCGACGAGTTAAATCCGTCGCCGTGAGTCAAGATTGGCCGCAGGATAAATGGCCCTCTCACTAAGCCTCTGTTTGACAGGTGAAGCGCTAAGTGTTGTTGGCAGAATGGCACCTGACCACGCCATGGATTATGCAACACTGAAGAAGACGTTGTTGCAGCGCTTCAGGTTTACTGAGGAAGGGTACCGCACCAAGTTTCGGTCGGCGAAACCAGAGAACTCCGGAACCGGTCGGCAGTTCGCTGCACGAATTTTAGGATATTTTGACCATTGGCAGGAGATGGCCAAGACAGACCGAACGTACGACGCTCTGCGAGACGTTATTGTTTCGGAGCAGTTCCTCATGACATGCCATGAGAAGCTGGCAATTTTCCTGAGAGAAAGGAATTGCCAAGGAATCGAAAAGCTGGCCGAAGCTACTGATCATTATATAGAGGCCCAGGGCTCAGTCAATCTCGGCAAAGGTAAAAACGAGAACGCCAAACTTGATAAGCCACCATACCAAGCTCAGCCCACGCCTCGAAAGGAAGAAAAAGAGAAGCTGCAATGCTTTCTTTGTGGAAAACGTGGCCACAAAGCTGCAGACTGCTGGACAAGCACCAAGGGGCCAGGGACAGAAACATCCTTCTGCGAACAGTGCAGGCGTAGTGGGCATAGCACTGGTGACTGTCTTAACGAGGGAAGCAGTGTTAGGAAAGCCTCGTGTCTGAAAAAACATGGGGAGGTGACCAAAACAAGAAATAGGAAGACGCAAGTTTTTCATCAAAGTACTAATTGTTTGGTACGCAAGAGCGGGGAAATGCCTAGACGAGAGGACAAGTTTATGCCTACAGCCGAAGGTGTCCTCGAAGACCAACCCGTTACTGTCTTACGGGATACGGGATGTGACTCTGTTATTGTAAACAGGTCCCTTGTACCAAATAGTAATTTGACAGGAAAAGTTTCCTCGCTTTGCCTTCTGGACAGAAGAGTATTAAAGCTCCCGGAAGCAGAGGTGCGAATCGTTTCACCTTTCTTCGTAGGCAGGACTCGCGTGATCTGCATGGACAACCCTCTGTACGATGTTGTTTTGGGCAACGTAAAAGGGGTCCGTGATGTCTCTAATACTGATAATGACTGGGAAAGACATCTACATCCGGCTAGGCCTGTGAAAGAATCATCTAGGGCGGAAGCTGACAAGGACTCTACCACTAGATCCCATCGCGCAGATACCCTAACATCTGCTACGGATGAATACAAGGAGAACACCAAGTGGCTGCAACAGTCAGACAGACAAGTTCTCGTCTGCTAGGCGTACCAGCAGTAAGGGCCCTGGTTATCAGTAAAGTCGACTTGAGGAAAAGACAGAGGGATGACGCAAGCCTTCAGAAATGCTGGGAAGCAGTTGACAAACCGTTAAAGACGAGATTTTCCGAGAATGAATTCGTTGTAAAAGAAGGAATTCTTTATAGGCGATACACGCTACGGTCAAAGAGAGGAATAGAACAACTTGTTGTACCAACAGCCCTCCGCCATACTGTAATGCAAATGGCTCATGAAGGAGTTCTGGCGGGTCATCAAGGAATAAAACGGACAACACACAGTGTCCTCGAGGAGTTCTACTGGCCAGGGGTACAATCAGATATCGCACGATTTGTGAAATCTTGCGACATGTGCCAAAGTATTTTTCCCAAGCACCTAGTCGATCGAGTACCGCTGGGAAAAACACCCGTCATTGATACTCCTTTTAAGAGAGTAGTAAATGATATTGTGCGACAATTATCTCTGGTGTCAGAGAAAGCAAACAAGCTACCGTGTGAATCATTTCAACAAAGCGAATCGGTTGTCGATGTCAGCATGTCGAAATTTCTCGCACCCAACCACGGATTGCAAATCGCAGCTCAAGGACAAGCCATCGGTGACTCAACAGATTCCGACTACCACAGGAAACAAGCAAAGAAATATGGACCGCGAAGCTTCTACGCACGGAAAAAAGAGGTGATCTCATACTTGGTACTCGAAATAGGACTACTCAGTCGCGTATATAACGGTAGTGAGATGGTAGTCGCAGACTCTAAGAGCTGGGTAACCTACCTATGAGCGATGTATCTACATTACTGGTGCTATCATGGAAGTGTTCAGTATTGTAAATAATTTTTTTATGACTGTTTACTTAGACCTGAGAGTAAACTTTTGACTGCTGTGATTATTCCCACAAGTGCCGAGTCTGCGGTACTCGGAACTTTCGTCACAGTTTTTGTTTACTCATGCGTGACGAGTGTGCGGTGCTCGGAAGTGTGGTGCAGTGTTCGTAAGTGTGGTGCAGTGCTGGTGCTGCGAGTGCGTACGTACTACGATGCCCCAAGTTTTAAAGGGCCCCTCACCAGGCCACATAGCAAATTTTAGTTAGACGCTGGAAGTTGCTGTGTGCCGAATGAAGAGCAGTATGCCGCAAGAATTTTTCAAATCGGTTCATTACGAGCTGAGAAAAACAATAATTTGTAGCGGCGCGAAACCATGATGCGAGGAGGCGAGATTCAAACCCTTGCCACTCGCCCCGTGTAGCCTTAGCAAGCCAAATCCCTTCCCTGCCCTCTTCACTTGACACATACGCATGAACACGTCATGCTCATGCATGGTCACGTGCGCATGACGTGCCCGAGCCAGCCCGAGCACGCGAGCGGCGTTGCACGGCCGCTACCTTTTTTTATGTAGCAGCCGTGGGCTTTTTGTCGGCGTTCTCTGTGGTGTACTGCCTGTTTCTGCGGGATGGGGCATGCAAGTTGAGACATTTTTACGGGCACGAGAGTGGCGGTATCATGAGCCAGTGTTGCATTAACGTTTACTTGGACGCGGTAGAATAAATGAGCATAATGAGTGCTCGAACGCGCCAGAATATTAATTTCGTTTCCAGGGCTGGCGTCTGCTCGATGCGCTAACTGCGGGGACACGAACGCATGGGAAAGGGAGGCGCATTAGCCCCGCATCTCGCTGCAATTCACGAAAAGAAAATAAAAAAGACGCAAACATTCCCTTTGTGTGTCTCATTATTTCTCTCAAGTTTTATTAATCTATTCAAGCAACAAATTACACAAACTACACATGTCGTGTCAAATAATTATCGCAGTGTCACGTGCTACTGTTGGCGACGTCAGAGCACGAGTCGTCTACGTAGAGGAGCGACATCACAGCTCTACCATCTACGTAGGGCCATTTTCTCATGTACGTCATCCCCTCATTCTCTAAAGCGCGCGCCCGCGAGAGGAAGGGCAAGCAGCGTTCACCTTGAAATTTGACCCATTTCCGCGGCGCGTAGCGTTGCAAATTTTGGCAGACGTGATCGTGAACGCCGAGTGTATGCATTGCGCTCGTTAGCTCAAAATTGTCAAACCTGGTGAGGGTCCCTTTAAAGCAACAGCGGCAAGTTCTTCAGGAGGAAGAACTTTCTTAGGTGGGGGGTAAATGCGAAGAAGCACGTAAAGGCGACCCAGCGAGAGCAGACGACGGAGCGGCCGATCGCTGGAAGCCGAGGAAGAAGAAACAGCTCGTACTTCAGAAGCGAATAAAAAGGGCTCGCGCAGTCGAGTCACTGGTGGAACACGGTAGGAACAAGACGGAGGTCGACCGAACCCGCATCGACGAGCGGGGTTCGCGCACAGAGGCGCCTGTCTTCTGGACAGCGAGCGCCTCACATTCTTCAAGTCGCCAGATCTGTTCGTGGCCTCCTGTGTCGGGGAACCCGCATCTACGCGCGTGGTTCATCCTGCCGGGCGTCGTCAGGACAGCGAGCGTCGCGGGATCTTCGTCTGGCGCTGAAGAGACGCGGGGAGCTACCGACAATGGCGGCTACCATCGACCGAGTGGTTGATCGCCCACTCGCTCTATGACCCTTGCTGCTGCGACTTCACTACCACGGCCGACCACGTACGACTACGTCACCGCCGGGACTAGCAGCCCACTACTTCCCGGACTCTATAGTACCGCCACGTGGGACGAGCTGCTACTGTTGTACGTTCTCGCCTTATGTATTTTCGGGTGTGTGTGTGTGTGTGCCGTCCGAATATAATTGTCGTTTGATTTTTGCAATCACCCACCGTCTCCTCCATCTGCAACGCGTCACACGCTCTGCGGCGTGACGATCCTAAAGTACAACATCACAGTGCTCTAGACTCCGCCGCCCAGTATAGCCGACTTCTTGGGAGCCGAGAATGACACGAAGGTGACGGCACCGAGAAATAGATCTAGCTCACCACGAGACAGAGCCAGTTCTTTGTTCGGATTTTTCTGCCTCGCAAACAGATTGCTCTGCTGAACAATGTGTTCCGTGAAGGTGTCATAATAAATTCCTTGAAATATTCAATAGGATCTCGGACAGTGTCACATTGACGACGAGCGGTTTTCCAGTGTGTCAGTTCCCGCTGTTCTTGACAGTCTTTTTTTTCACCGTACTGCATGTTTTAGAGAGGCACTAGCTTGGCTGGTCTACCATATCTTCGTCTTCATCCTCACTGCTCGATGAAGACACTCGTGCTTGTTAGGGGTGTGCGAATAGTGAATTTTGGAACCGAATCGAATACGAATCGAATAGTGATAACACCGAATCGAATACGAATACTAATCGAATACTCTTCGAATAGTTTTCGAATAGTAAGACAACTCCACGACATTTTCACTTAAACGAATATTCACAAACTTTCACCAAAGAAAATTACGGTTACTTTTAAGCGACTCAAAATACTTAAGTTATGAAAACTCAGGTAAGCTCGTACACAGCAGCAACCTAAACTTTCGAAATATCTTGTAAGTGTAGGTTGAAACACAGCAGTGATACCGCAATCAAGGTTTGTCACCTGCTTTTAAATAAAATTGAGACACAAAAACTAATCAGTTTTTAACCGAACACCACGCATACAGCTAAGGCTGTAATAAAACGGATAAACCTGTCATTACAACATGGGGCTCGGCACCGAAAGCGTGTGAACATCACTGTTGAAAGCTGTATCTGCAAGAAATATTTATGCAAACACACCACTTGCGTCTGTTGTAATTCGTGGAGCTGAATGTAGCCGCAGTCCCCACCTTCAGTTATTACAAGACGAAGACACGAACTGGGTAATGCGATGCAGGTGCAGCATAGTAAAAATTGAGTAAGAGTGGAGTTTTCAGAAAAAACACCTTCATTCGGTAATCAATATAGCGTCGGTAGTCTCGTAAAATCTTGGGCTGCATGCATATTGGTAATTTAGTGATTAAAGAAGAAAAATGATCGTTGACTGTTCCAGAATTTAGTTGTTTTCGCGTTCTCCCGTCGGCGCTGATTATTCGAAAACTATTCGGAAAATATTCGGTATTTCGAATATGTACTATTCGATTCGAATACCGAATCGAATAGAATGCTATTCGATTCGCTATTCGAAATTTTCGAATATTCGCACACCCCTAGTGCTTGTGCATGAGGATCGACATCGACGTCGTCCTCTTCGGTGTCATTGAGACAGCTGTCGTCACTTTTATCTTCAGGTGGCAAGCGCGTACGAAGCCTTTTTTTCGATAAAATGAGCGGAAGTCCATCATGAACTTCTCATACCGGCAGTCACCACTGACTGACTCAAATGCCGGATGTCGCGAATTCGCGACATACTACAGAAGCGAGGATCGCGCAGGAAATAACGTACTTCAAAACAACGTGACATGTCGTGTGCAACCTCCTGTATGCGTGCACATCGAAAAAATTTTATAGGAGATGGAACTTACGTACCTCGGGCAGAAAATAACGAAGATGTGATAGCTGTTGCACGTGCTTCGCGCTCTCCGGCAAATGATACGCAACACTGGGTTCCAGCTTGCAATACCTTAATGCAATGGCGCTAGATGTCTCGTGCTGAAAGCTACGTTCGCCGCAAATACGTGACAGTCGCCGGTGAAGACATCAACGCGTTTCGTGTGTTACTTAATCGGCGTCTTTCGGTGTGTCGCGAATTCGCGACAACCGGCAATAAAGGGTTAAGGAACAATAAAAAGAGTGAGTGAAGCTCGCCTGATACCTCCCTCTCCTCGAAAGAGGATTCTGGGCCGTGGCGCTGTTGTAGTTCATGGTCGACGCTCGCGCGGTAACCTTCATATCACGCTCGACTGTACCTAACCTTAACAGCGTGAGTCGTGCGCAAAGAGCTGACGTGAGGGTTTTGTTCCCCGCCCCAACGAATCTTGCTTCGGTGTGCAGAATGACTGACCCAAACTGTAAAGAAAAGAAATCTTGTAAAGAGAATCACCGAGGCATATATGTTAATTGGGTTAAAGGAAATGTGTATCATATGCGGCTAACACGTAACCGCGTTTATATCGGTCAAACAGGTCGCTGCATCAATGACCGCCTTCGTGAGCATGCGTATGACTTGAGAAACAAGACAGGGGGGTGGCTGGCTTTTGACTGCGATAAATGTGGTTGTAAACCTCAATTTCAATGCTGTAGTGTCCTTGAAAAGAACAGAAATGAAAAAAAAAAACACGCCCAATTATTGAAGCTCACACGATATAATGCCTCAAAGATAAATGCATTAGCATGCCATCTATCTCGTTATCAGCCAATGAGATTGCTTATCTCACTGGTGCGACACGTACGTACATGTTACGGTTTTGTATTTTCCTTTGTAGTACGCAATGTGTCTTCTAAAGTAGGCATAACTAAGGTCACGTTTCCAGCCAATAAACTGTTGTTAGTTTGCGCTTCGTCTGTCTATCTGTGTTCCTTCTTGTGTCCCTGTCTTTTATGCGAAACAGTGTAGGCGGGATCTAGATGGATTTTCTGAAAACCCCACTGTCTGCAACCGCTTATGACGATCTGGTACTGCGCCCTGCAGCTTCACAGCGTTTCCGAATATACCAGCTTTCGTCCGCTGACGGATGCCATGGTCTGCTTCTTTGCCATATGAGACAGCTGCTCGCAGACAATGCTAGATCCATCGACGACCCGCTAAACACGCGAGTGGTTCTTGCTACAACTCCCGGCTAACCTTGACTCAGTCGACGTTACTGGTGTCCGTGTTTGCACGTCCTGTCTTTTTATCATGAACACCTACCAACTAGCTCAGCTCTCTGTTATCCTAACACCTTACTGGACTTGCTGAGTTGACCGACAAGGTTATGGAAGCAAGCATCGCAGCAACGACATCGTCCCAAAGTGCACTGAACATTTTGGCGGAGTGCTTAATTTATGTGTGTATGGCTTAACTTGTGCTAGACAGGGCTATCAGTGCTGATGCCCGTAGAGGCATCTATCGTGCGCTTGTGTTCGTGTGAGCGTGTTACAGAGAAACTTCACTTGAACGAACTTTAAGGGAACTCAGAAAAAGTTTGTTCGCTGTACCGACACAGCAATTTTAGGTGTTGAAATGGCACACGTTAGGTGTTTAAATTAAATGTTAACCCATGTATTTACCATGCTCCTCATGTGCATGTGGATTTATGCTAAGGATTTTGTGACGATTGAAGCAATCTTTTTCCGCACTTGTGCTCTTAGAAGTGTACTGTTCACGAATTGAGTTACTTTGTGCAAGCTCTCATCAACCTTCTCCAGCACAACACTCCGCTGGCCACAAAAGTAGTTCAGTTCTTTCAAACGCCTGAGCGCTTCTACGCGAAACAAAGTTTTTCGTCCAGAGGTATGCGCTTTCATTGGCACTCATGCTAACCAGCACGTGGTCGTAGCGACAAGGTTGTAGCTGTCACTGCGGCTATGACACTAGCTGCCCACGAAAATATGTAGGAACCCAACCGAGTTCAAGGCCAATTGGTGCCAAATTTTCGCCACGTGGTAATGAAGCGCACTTGTCAAAGTAAAATCATGGCCTCTGCGATTAGCTCCGGTGGCTCGCCATTTGCGGAGCTGATCGCGAAAGCCACGGTAAAGCTATCGGCAAAAAAAAAGTGCGTTTTTAATTGTTGAAGTGATCAACGTGACCTGAGAGGCATCGGATTGCATCACAGAAAATGTTCGTAAAACTGAAATGCGCCAAGCATTCAATTTCGTTAAACTGAAGTAAGTTAGCATTGGTTTCAATGGTGCCTCCGTGGGAAATCTATAAAAGATTGACGCACCTTCACTGACTGAACGTCGTGAAGGCACAAACGTGAAGGCACCACAACGCATCACATTGGTAGGCATGGTCTGCATAGGTAACAAACAAGGCCATGCGCATTTTCCTCCTGCTCTGCCAACAAATGCCTTCCACAAAGGCTTTCTCTCTCTCTCTCTTATTTTCTTCTTCTTTTCCTTGTTTCTTTCTTTTTTACTCTGTTTTTTTTCTTTCATTTTGTTACTCTCCCTCGTTATCTCTTTCCTTCTATCTGTCTTTCTTCCTTTCTCTCTCTCTGTTCCTTCCTCTCTTTCTGTCATTCTTTCTTTCTTTCTCTTACTATTTTCTTTTTCTCCCCGTGGCATATAGGCTTTTACTTCTTCATTTTTAGTGGACCAGTGGTAAGTAGTGGGGCTGGTCCTATTTCTGTGGTGCATACCCGCTAGTATCTGTGGGCGCTCCCCGGAGAATAACCTCGACCTTAAACTGCTCCGCTGGTAAGAGTGTTTGTAGAAATGAATGGTTCGTATATTATAAGTGGCCTTCTTTCAAGTGGTATTTTACTCTATTCGGTAATGAATGCATGTTCTGTAAGAAAGTTCCACGACTGTGTCATTTCCTACTTTCGCCAGCATTTACACGTAACGAAAGATACACTTTTGCCATCGGCAACTTGAATTATTACTCTTCTGTGACCAAGGGACCGCAAAGTTTGAGCACATGTGCAGTTGTAAACTGCACCAAGTCAGGGGGCCAAGTGGAGGGTCTTTTCCTAGGCATAATACTCACCGGCAGTGGTCTTACATGCGGCCGTGACTTAGGCATAGAAATTCTGCTGACCACCACGCGTTTGCCCTTGTGCACTCGGCAAGCTGCTCCTTCAGCTGTGAACAAGCGCTTTTAATTATACTGCAACCGCGAACTCTTCTGCGCGAATTGAACCGGCTGCTCATCGCTCGCGAGAAAAAGCTGGTGTTCTCAGCAAGCGAGATTGCGTGCCAGAGTTGAATGTGTACCGTGTGGCCCAATGCGATCGCGCTGTCGTGCATGCACTTTTTTCTCTGACTCTTCTTCCAATTTTCTTTTTTACGCGATCGTGTCAGCCTGAATTATTAAACACAACCGGCCTCGTCTCACAACGATTCAGCTGCTGCTGCTGCTGATTCGAGGGGGAACGCAGCAGTGATCTCGTAAAACACAGCGCTTTCCAGCCCACCACCGGAAACGCGAAACAACGATTTTGGGCTCCTTGAGCGCCGGAAAGAAATTAAACTCTCCATCGTTGCGTATCGCTTTCGCCCATCTAAAAGGCAGCGCTGCTGACGAGATTGCAGCCTAGGCTTACAGTGCGGAAATTTCGCGGGCTCTGAAAAGAAAAAAAAATGGCGCTTGCGGAATGTGCGAGTAATGCTGGATTAAGCGGCAGAAGGATTTAGCGCCGAAAGAAGAGCAAACTAGCTGTCAACGCGGCTCGTAAAGGGAGGCGGCGTTAGCGGCTACGCATAAGCCGCATTAGCGGTGGCCGCGGGGTTTTCGCTCAGTGCTCGGAATGGGCCACTATTAAGGAGGGCCAACGAGGCAGAAAAACGTGGCTTCACGCATTGTTGCACGGTTGGGCGTTACCTGAATGCTGCTTCACGAGAGAACTCTCTGTAATAAAGAAATTATGCGTACGCGGAGGAATCGACGCTATGCGAATCATTCCGAAGAGGCCATTGTTCAGCAAATAGGTCGACCAGTGTGTCTCTATAAATCCAGCTATTGCAGCGGTGTTTCTTTGTTCTAACAGGTGAGAAAACAAGACCCGTTCTCGCGATCAACGCTTCTTTGCCTCCGTTTGTTTCGCGTAAAATCTTGGTGGACTCGTCAGCCATGCTATCAGGAGTGGAACGCGATGGCGTTCCACTCCTGATAGCGTGGCTGACGTCTCATCGTCTTCTCATTCGCTTTCCATGCTTCGCTTAGGGACACCCTCTAGGAGATGAGGGGAGTGCATGGTTTTCCTGCGTAGATACCCGAGAGGTGCTGCCCGCATGTGGTACGAAATGTGCATTATTGAAGAGACAACTCTTGGAGCCAATGGAAGGAAAAGAAATTGACTGCATTCCGAAGCAACTCCGTACAAAGATGGAATACCATGCTAAATTTCATATTCAAGCAGGGCACCCTTGTCGAGTACTCCATTGAAAGATGCATTGAAAAGAAAATGAGGAGGAAATTGTAATAAATAGAACGAGATGTACACCAGTTGCACAGTGAAGACTTCATGATGCCCTGCCCTTTAACTAGGAACGCTACATGTATGGCTGACTTTAACTGCGTACGCCTCCCGGTTCCCCCCCCCCTTCCCCCGCAGAAATTCCTGGGGCATTGCGTCTCGGCGGACACCTCAACCGCGTCTCGAGGAACGGAACGCCTGTGCGCGCGTAACGCTGGCCATTTTAAACCCTCGCAGTGTAACTGCATCAAGTACAGTCGTGAAGTGCCCACTCACTTGAAGCGAATATTAGCCGAGATGGGAGTAAAACAAGTTGTCCTCTAGTTCATTCCCCTAGGGTAGTTTCATAAACTCCGGTCATGCGGAGTAAGAAAGTTTCCTCCCCTACAGAGGGGAGCTTTTGGATGGACTGATAGCAGTATTTGTTTGCATCCATAGGGAAACATTTGCAGTGTATGGGAGTGTATGTGCACTTTGGCTTTCTTTGCGGCACGGTTTAGGTGTCGACCGAGAAGCGAAGCCAGGCTTACGATTGGGAAAGCGATACGCGCATGGTCCGATCACGCTATCGCGCTCTACTCTTCAAAGTGAAGCTCAAGCGCCCTCCAAGTTTTTTGATGAAGGGTTCGCTGATCTGGCTCAGGTGGATTTGTAACATTTGTGCATCTGCTTTTTTTTTATTCGTCCTTATGTGGTTTCTGGTTTATATTCGTCGCTATAATAAAAATATTCAGTTGCTAGTTAGGTGGAGGGAAGATTCTTCGAGCTCAGGCCACTACCTTACGCCTGCTACAAACAAACTCCTACCCGTCACTTTCCCGATATCACAAGATTTACCCCGACATATACACTACGAACATTTGTAAGATATGCAAGACACAAGTAGCATCGCTCCCTCACATGCTGTGGGAATGTCCCGTCCAGTACCAGCTTGTTACTACCGACAGCCTCTCGTCGAGATGGTGCGCTGCCCTGCGCAGCTCCCACCTCGACGATCAGCTATGGGCCATCCAGCAAGCCCGCGAGGCGGCGAAGAGGCAAGACCTCGACGTCCCTACGTGGGAGGCCTAGGCCAAGGAACTTTAATTGCTGGTTAATAATAAAGTTTATTCCGCCTCCTCCTAGTTGCTAGTTCAGCGCTTGTCCTGTAGCTTCTCTTCCTTTGTACCGTCTTTTATTGCGTTGTGCTAAAATGAGCGAAATAAAGAATTTAAAATTTCTTTATTCCAGCAGGCTTTATTTTTAGTGAAACAAAGTCCAGGCACGTTTGCTTCACCGGCGAAGCTCTCTCAGCCGCCGAGAAAGCTTTTTTTCTTCTCGTTTCGAAGTTGTAGCCGGTGACACTTCGGGAAGCAACCGCTGACAACCAAAACAGCTCACTTTTCTTGCCACATCCCGCTCAACTCCTGGATATTTTTTTCTCATTTTGTGCGATAGCGGCTACGGAAAACTACGCCACCAAAATCGGCTGTTGCGCTCTCATAACAGCTTTCGCTGTAAAATAAATCTATAGGAGGTCTCATCCGCTTAAGCACATGCTCTGTACTTTTCTCGCTAAAGCATTCTTATTTGCCTGTGAGAGCTCACAGAATTCCAGCAGACATTTCGTGGAACAATTGATTCATTCTATCAAACTCATAACGAAGGAAGCGGATATAGGTTCCAGTGCTTGTAAGTCAATCGCGCAAAGTGTATTAAAAATATTTATGGCAGTACAAAATATTGTCACGGGGCTGTGACGTCGACAAAAGCAGCAGTCGGCGTGTCCAAGAAGAAACTCTTTATTTGGACGAACTTGTGGCCGGGAAACTGAAAGTCAAACTACAGCAATACACACTGTACACTGATAGCGGCCAACAGAGACTCAGCCGTTGATAAAACTGATCATGGCTTGGACGCGCCGTCTTTTATACATCACGCATCGAACTTTCCAGCCTTATCACTGGTGGTCGCGCAAGCTCTGGAATAATCTAGACTATTCGCGTCCTACGTGTAATCTTAGCAAAGTGATCTACTACAATCAAGAAGCTTCTCAAACGTTGCGCGCGGTCTGCGTGGAGCGTTGCTAACCATCTTTGCGGGTCAGACCTGAATACGTCAAAATAAAACATGAAGCGGGCGTGGCAATATGCACAAACTAGGGCAGTCATCTTGATGAAAAAAATGTCATCTAGGCGACTTCAGGACGGGCTCTCATGAAACGCACATTTACCCCCGAATGCAGAGATGTTACTTCGCTCGTGCTTCGATTTGACTTGAGGAAACCTGCTCGAAGCAAGGAGCAAACTTGAAAACACCCAAGTCGGGCTTCAGGATTCACAGACGCTGACTTGCTTCGTCAAGTAAAGACCGAGCTTCAATGCAGAAGCACGTTGGTTGTCTGGTATCGAGGTTAATAGTAAAGGTATTTTCCTAAGGCACGCGGTACAGCAATAAAAGTTCGTATATTTCGAAATGCGCGTATGAGCCCAAAGTTCTGCAAGCATATTTTTGTAATCTTACTGCTAACAGGACGCCCACGTGATGCCCGCCGTCTCTGCGATTCCCACTGTTGCTCGTGAAAAGCGGCCGTTGCCCGCTGCTTTCAGTGGTTGTCCGAGAACGGCACGTATATCCAAGTTTCCTTTTGGGCTGCGCGCTCGTAGAATCGGCCGTAGAGAAGCGCAACAAGGGTTGGCTCGTGTTGTGTTCTTTTATCGTCTTATGCGATTTGTGTTCATCTTCTCATTCGGGTTTGTTTCATCGTCTCATGCGGGTTGTGTTCTTTCGCTGTCACGTGCGAGCCTCATGCGATTTTGTTGTCAGGCTCGCCAATTGCCTACACGACCTAGAGACGTCACACTCTGCCCAGGCCGCGCTGCGAAAAACACCGCCACCAGCGCCCTCATCGCAACCCTAGTTTTAACTGGGTAGTAGAAAGAGAGCCGTCCGCAAGCGAATGTGCATAGGCCACAATATAAGCACCCCCCCCTCTTCCCTTGGTGTCGAGGCGCGGTTTCCTGACAATCAAGGACCTGGAAACCTTCTTCCTCCAATCCACGCTTGAACAAAGTTGGAAGCTCATCAAAGCGAACTGCGGGTAGTACATTGCAAAAGAAGTTTCAGTCACTTCGATCGGCGCGCTGCAACTCGCAAGTACTAGCGAGCATCGCACGACATCGAGTTCGAGGCAAGCCCTCCGACGTCCGTTCACTAGCGCCTAAATGCGTTAAACATGGTAGATACCAGTGTTGCGGAGTTGCCACTCCGGAATTGGAATGACTCCGGAATCATTCCACATTATTGCGACCCTGGAATGGAATGGGGACAACGCTTGGAGGAATGCAATGGAAATGGAATTAGGCGCATTTTGAACGGAATGGGAATGGCATAACGTCTTTTTCCGAAAATAGAGCACGTTTTCGTCTGCGTGCTGTTTTTCAGACTTCAAACATTGGGGCTCTTCGATTTTCCACTTCTGGCTACCCGCGGGCTGCCAGAGCCAGCCAGAGCGCGCTCGTTTTTCTCGGGTTGCTCCGACCCCCCCGCGGGGCACTTCCGGTTGGCGTTCGTTTTTCTCGGGTTGGACGGTTCTGGCGACCCGCGGGGAGCCCGAGGGTCTCTGGAAGGTTTCGGGCTAGCAGACGCCGAAAAGAGACGATACGCGCTCGCCGCCATCTTTGTGAGGACTCGACGGATTGCAATGCGGGCGCTTGCGGACTACACCTTTGCTTGTCCTTACGCTCGGGCCGCTCGGCGCCGTTCCGCCGTGCGAGATGGCGCGATTACGAGTGGAGGCGAGCATTTGGAGCTAATGTTTATTGATTTTCTTATGTGTCCTTTGACGTTTCCTTCCATGAACAACGCGGCGAACTGTCGCGTTCTAACCATTCTAACTGCGTCGTGCACATGTCCCAAAAGTTATGTACACGTTCGTGCGAACGCATGGAGACCCCTTTCGAGTTTATTTTTTCGTAGTAGTATTCGATTGTGGTGTCGTGTGTGCTTTATGTGCATTTAGCTGAGACGATTGTGATCGAACTACCTATTTCGCTCCGTCGTATGTTTGTGTGCGTGAACCCCGTAAGAACTTAACTATTTCAACTAGGTCTTCGATGTTGATAAAATGCACTGATCGAATAAAAGCGATCGCGACATTGTTTTTTGTGTGATCCTCGTTGGTCGCGAACGGCGTGCGAGCGTACTTCGATCTACGGGCCAGTATATGAGGTATGGTATTATGTTATGCTACGACGCGTCGATGTGAAAAAACGAAGATGAATTCAGAAATGTATACATCCTTTCGTTGCTTATTTCATCGTCGGCTTTGTCTTTTTCCATCTCTTAGTGATAATTCCATGCAGTATGTACGCGGTTATCACCTAGTAGCTCAAATAAAAGCTGAGCTAGTACATGAGATTTTTGGAGTGCCACTTAGGACTGGAAAAGAGGCTCAGGCAACATCTGCCAAAACGAGTCCAAGAGTCCAAGACGCGTCACACGGAAGTTTATTTTAGATATAACACGCACTCCGCCGCACGTCTCAAGTTATGACAAAACGCAAGCTGGTCAACGCGTGTGTGCGACGTAGTACGCGATAGATCCTCGAGCTCTTTTGGGGACACGATCACTTTCGCGAGATTTTCGCGTCGTGTTGTGCAGCGACTGTTACACGTACTAAGCAGACGTGAGCTGGTTAAGCCGTTAGCGGCGCGGTAGCTCACCTTGCATCGCTTTCGTGGCGCCGTGCGCCAGCTGGCTGTTTTGTTCGCGGACGGGGCGAGTTGCGCACGATTTTGCGAACGTACGTGATTGTATCCCAAATCCGTATGCTCGAGGATATCACTTCAGCTCTTCAGCACACCTAGCCACGTATTTTCAAGCGGGCAATGCAGAAAAACCAACGCGCACGCGGCGCAAAGTTTCGTTTGCTGCCACGGCGGTAGCGTTTGTTTACGTTTACGCTGGCTGTCCCAGCGTTCGATTTTGTAATCTTGGGGCAGCTTCGGGTTATCTCGGGCTTCCCACACACGTGACCAAGACGCTGCTTCCTGTCCCGACCGGAACTTGCTGACTGACCCTCTGGCTATCTCTGGCTCCCAGATAACTGCCAGAAGTCCGAAAATCGAAGAGCCCCATTAGTAAGTCAGAGCCTCGACTTTAACAATAAAGGAGTATTTTTTAGGGGTGTGCGAATATTCGAAAGTTTCGAATATTCGTCGAATATTACATTCGAAATATTCGTATTCGATTCGAAAATCGTGTATCCGAAAAGTTTCGAATATTCGATAACTTCGAATATTCGAAAAAATTCGAATATGCGATTCGATTATCATGCATAAAATAACTCGTCTTCCACATTTCTCCTGCGTTCGTATAGCTAAAAACGTTGCCGAGAGGAGCGATACATATCGTAAGTACATGGAGGCACGATATCTGCCTGCGACGAGCGCCCCAATACGTATGATTTATTGCTGGTGCATCTCCGACGTGCAGCGCTGTTGGCGATCATGTAACCGTACATTTTCAATATTATATGCGGCCGTAACGTGCCGCACTACCACTCGTTGACTATGCGGGGCTACTTCTCAAGAAAGACAGTGACCCATGTGACTGGTGGCGGGCTGTAGGCACCTTCAGATACCCCAGTCTGGCAAAGCTTTGCCCCATGTACCTCCCTATAGCAGCCTCTTCTGTTCCAAGCGAGCGTACCTTTTCAGTGGCAGAGGGGGAGGAGGGGGTGTCTCTGTTAGAAGAAAGCGCCTGCTGCCTGATCATGTGGAGCAACTCATATTTCTTCATGATAACACCTAGTCATTGCTTTCATTGTGCCGTGATATTTGCTCGTGTTGTGATGTGCATTGTGCTTGCCTGGAAATTGTGTTCTGGAGATAGCAGTGTATGTTGTGTTGCCAGTCAGGCTGTTAATGTTTTCTTTTTCAAATAGCTACATGTTAAATAAAATATCGTTACTGTGGAGGCATTTTCCCTTTGATATTCGATATTCGATTCGATATTCGAAGGTGGATATTCGTATTCGATTCGTATTCGAAAAATCTGATATTCGGACACCCCTAGTATTTTTAAAATGGCCTGGCTGATTACCAACACGGTACATTTATAAGCAACGCGCTTACAACAATTCTGTCCTTCTATGCTCCGGGGTGGGATAATTTCATTACTATCGTTATCATTTTTCTTTGCATCTTTTCTTCGCTAGGTTGCTACGACTCGGCACATACCCGTGTTCTCATCGCCAAGCAAAGAGGGTATTGCGGAGGAACGTATTTTGCTACACCCTTAATTGCTACTACTGTAATATCATGCGCAAATTAGTCATGTAGGCCTGGGTACATGTTCTTTCAAAGTCGAAGGTCACAACGCATTCTCTAGGTCCACCTTTAGTTAGCCAGAGCCAAGAGTAGGCGTGGTGTAAAGTGGGCACTATCTGCCAATTTGTAAAAGAGAAACCGAGGCATAAGTTTAGTGTACAAACAAATGCATTATCGCCGCATATACTGAAGGGAGAAACAAATTATCCCTGCGCGTTGGTTCCCGTTGATACTCTCACACGAAAGTGGCGAGTACTCTATGCACAGCCTGATCTTTATCTCACGAGAAGTTTAGTACCTGCCACACGTAAATAACCTTTGCGACAAGGAAGACATTGCATACCTGCGTCAGGCGAACGCAGAAAGTTCTCCTCACTCCATCCATGCTTGCGAGGCGCGCATGACAAGCGTGAGTGCTGACGAGCAGTGCGGCCCAGTGTTCCGTATTCGATGCAAAGGGACAAGGTGCCCGAGCGGTGCATTGTTCCAACTAATACCAGCAGATCTAGAGGGTTTTCTTCCCCATTAACCAAATCTTAGTTTTCTCCGAATTCACGACCACTCCAGACGCGTGGCAAAACCGCTGTCTTCTTGAACGCTACTTTTGTCAGCATAAAAATACGCTATGTCATCATTTTAGCATTAACACATTTAAGCTTAAACAATATTAAATCATCCCCATTCGTTCAAACGTGCTGACCATGCAAATACTATAGGTATCGGGCGAACTCCCTATGGGAATTAGTAGGGTGGTTTTGCTGCACGAGATATGTCACCAAGCTACTATTCCTCGACGTTGGTAATGTGTTTGCGTACTATTACAGTCCTTCATGCATCTGATGACATCAGCTTTATTGGGCGTTCATTCTTAACTCGATAAAACAACCAAGATGCCTTTGCTACGTTGAGGAATTACAGGAATGGAATTGAACTCCCCGGCCATTCACGGAATGGGAAAGGGCTAAGTTTTTTGATTTCAAGGAATTGTAAGGAATGGAACTGCGGCAAGTTCTAATTCCCCGGAATGGAATTGGAATGGAATGGAGGCGCCCATTCCGCAACACTGGCAGATACGTAATGCCGAAGCGATGAAGTACATACGCGATCAATTTACTTAGCTATGTATCTTGCGATCAGCAGTGGTACTAAGCTCTCTTTATTTGGGACGAATGGCCCCGGTGATTTTCGCCTGTTCAGTTGAATTCTCGCTTGACCTCTCGCTTCCTGTGCATGAGACTGCTTTCTTACGCATCTTCAAATGGTCTATTGATGGTCGTCTTCCGTTTGTATGTACAGCAAAAGGGGACACGTGCGTGTCCAGTTTCGCGGGGTACAACCAAAGGCAAAACCGTGGCCTCCGAGATTGCTACGGCAATCGCGGAGGCCACGGGCAAAACAAACCTGAAGTTGGTCACGACCAACATTTTGCGATTTAATTGCATGAATCACGTGTTAACTAGTTAGAACCCGAACTTTGAGCCTTCAAAACGTGCGTGCTTGATGATGTGTGGTCACGACCCACTCAGATAATGTCGCGGTGTACGTGTCACGCGTCTTCAGTCGGCCTCTGGCTGCTCACTTCGTGTGCAGAGCCACATCATCGCACTTTCTCATGCGACCGGCTGTGGAGAACACGGGTACTTCGCCTACCCAACACGACCGCAACGGCCCGTATTCAGCGTTCTCGCCTTTCTGCTTCGTACGACAACTATGGAAATCGGTAAAACAGAACGTTGTTATTCAGTCCTTTACGTTCGTGGCAATTCACAACGCAACAGTAGCGTCGATTGCGGCATTGCTTCGTATAGCGTGCGGAGCGGTCTCGTCTGCTGTTGTTTTCGCCGTCGTTCTGGCGAGTCATCCGGCAAGCACTTCATGGCGGTTCGGTGGCGCATCCGACTAGCGCAGAGGATTTCACAGCCACGGCCGCTACATAAAAAACAGGTGCGGCCTGCTGCGTGGCGCCGAAACGGCGTCTGGGGCCTAGTTTTCCTTGCGCCCGCTCTAGCGGCACCGCTCCGGTACAGCCGTTCACGGAGAAGCGCTTGGACAGTCGCGTTTGTACGCGTGACACTTCAATCAGGCCGTAGATAACGCGTTTTATAGTTGCAGATTACAGGTTGAGTATTGAAGTCGTTATTAGAGGTGCCGATTACCCCACATATGTGAACTGTTTGCCCTAGGACTACCAATGTTTTCTAGAGTGGGCCTCAATACTCTCCATGAATGCAGCCCGTTTGAATCACCTGAAATTAAAAGTGTCACTCAATCACCGATCCCGTCAATGGCGTGGCAGTCGCCGGGCAGATTCCAAGGGCTGACTTATCGGCCCATCGAAACGCACCACAAAAGCACACACACTTTAAATGTAGGCCCTTTTAGTGCGCCAACGAACACCGGTTGTGGTCGAAAGGCCGAGCTAGAGCCAAGAGTTGACAACACAAACAAAAGTATTCTCAGTTAAGGCAGTTCAAGCATCACACGAACTTGCACATTCGGCAGGTATCAATTACAACTCACATCCCTTAGATGGTGTTTAAAACAACGGGAACAAACTTACCGTGCAACAAATGCAATCTCATCCATTCGAAACTATCGAAGAACAGTTAAAGGCCTTGAATATTCACAAAACGTGTGCAGCCCACAATTCTTCGAACGTTTCTCGAATATTTCTCTTCCAGGGAACACTCAGACGAATACCAGCCTGATCAGCGTCATTCGGCGACACTTTTCCAAACAGTGATCCCATGGCGTCATAACTCGATTCTTCAAGATCGACTGACCGTATTACACGACTCACTCGAACAACATAACTTCTTCGCCGACTTCACCATACTGTCCTACCCTCCAGGCACGTAGGCAAGGGGGGGGGGGGGGCCCGGGGGGCCCGGGCCCCCACCGAAATTCGTCCAGCCTTTTATGTTCCCGGGCAATTTTTTTTTGTTTTTGCCATGAAAAGACTTTCTTTCGAATAATTAGGCCTTGGGCCCCCCCCGAAAAAAAATCCTGGCTACGTGCCTGCTACC